>NC_064864.1:46151369-46469702 GCF_024139225.1 Suncus etruscus
CAATAATCTTGGTATCTTTTGTATGCATTGTCTTTCCTTCCTGGTGACACTCAGGTTACGCCTGGCTTTGCACTCAGAAATTGCTCCTGGCTTGGGAGGCCATATAGGATGCCAGGAGATAGAACGGCACTCCCTCCTGATCCGACATGGTGCTGGCTCCTTGGGCTGTCCGCAGGGCCACAGCCGTGGCCTCAGGCGCAGACCGTCTTCGGCCACCTCAAGCCCAGAAAATTTTAAACCTCTCTGCCCACACTTTACTGTGGTAGAATGCATTTAAAATGAAGATTTTTCTTTAGTAATTTGCTTGATGGAAGCCCAGGTTTTCTAGTAGTAGTCTTCAAGCACCTGTTCACAAGCCAGTGCCAGTTAGTAGGTGAAGTCTGTGGCCTTTGTCATAAGATACTGGTTGATAGTGTAAGAAGGACTGTCATTTATCTAGTGGTCACTCATCCCTTTCAAGAAAATCTTGATAATTGATCCACTATTCAGTTTGCTCTCAGACGTGCATGGGAGAATTCGCAGTGCCAGAAATTGAACTGGGGTCAGCCACATGCAAAACAAGTGCCTTTACTCTTATGCAATAAACTAAGCAGTATTCTTCAACCTGATTTGACCTATTGCTGTTCCCTTTTCAGAAAAAAGAATCATTCAGTGCCTTATTGGAAATCTACTGTCTTTAAAAAATAGAAAGTACTCCCTTATTTGCACCCAAGACTACTACTACCCTCTCTCAATCATTCTAACACCCCCTAGGGAGCTTAGCTGGATTTATTTTATTTTGTTGTTGTTATTTTTGTTTTTGGGTCAAGCCCAGCAGTGCTCAGGGGTTACTCCTGGCTCTACACTCAGAAATCACTCCTGGCAGGCTTGGGGGACCATATGGAATATTGGGATTTGAACCACTGACCTGCATGCAAGGCAAATGCCCTACCTTCATGCTATCTCTCCGGCCCCGTTGACTGGATTTATCTTGGTGATTTTGTAATAGTAAAGTTAGGACCAAGGAGCGAGGAAAAACACTGGTTCTCATGGTGGTCTTATGGATACAGTCTTTCCTCATGAGTGTTCACGTTGACAAAGCCAAGGAAATGGTACGCTCCAGAGGCCCTGGACAATGGTAGCATAGTGGGTTCTAATGAAGATAGGGTGCTGCTGAGCTGAAGATTTGAAAGCAGGTTCCTCATATTGTAGAGGCCAGATTATTTCTCCATTTTCTTACAAGTGACACTATAAGGAGCTTCATGTTCTTCTGAATACACATATGCAAATCCAAACTGTAGTAAGTACTCTTCTTGGAAAAAGAAAGTGATTTATGAGGTGTGGGCCCTTCATGAAAGAAAACAGGAGTAGCCACTGTGTGGGCCTGTAAAATTCTTGTGTCATTTAGATGGTGTGGGTTACAAGAGGCAAAGATGAAGAGACTAGCTGGCCCTCTCTTGCTGGGGCTCAGCTGCCCCAAATACTTGTGATATTATGGGTTATTTATGAGCTCATCTGGGCTGGGATTCACTGCCCCACACCCTGGTAGGTGAAGATTTGCAGGCAGAATGTAGAAGCCCTCATTAATCTTCCTGGTCTTGTTGAGGATTTCTTGCCGGCCTGAGCTCCTGTTGGAGAACAGACTGGTCTTTTCCCACTGAACTGTAGCAGCTTGGATTAATATTAATCCGTTTAATGCTGCAGTTCATGATATAGTCATTAGGTGACTTGGAACTAATCCTGTCCACCTAACTAGTGTGATTTATTAAATACACAGGGATATGGAGCCTGAAAACAGCCAGGCTAAATCAAAAGCAAATAAATATCTCTGAGTATTTATATTAATACTGGTTGATTGGGATGCAATTATAGGCTGAGCTGGGAAGAGGAAAAATGAGAAAAGGAGATTTGAGTTTTTTAATCTACAACTTTAGGCCAGTGAATGGAGTGGGTACGGTAGGGAGTTTGCCTGCACATGGCCAATCTGGGTTCATTCCCCAGCACCCTGTATATTCCCCTGAGTACCACCAGGAGTAATTCCTGAGTGCAGCGCCAGGACTAATCCCCAAGCACCACTGAATATGGTCTAAAGGAAAACAAATAAACAAACACTCCCAGCATTAGTCCATCCCTAGCTTTTAAGTAGCAGAAACTATAAAAAGCTATAAAGAGATAGACACAAACTAAGGAGGGAGAAATTTTTAGAACCATCCGTTATTTGAATGACTTTCTGCTGCATATTTTTTCTTCCTTTAAGTTTTAGGAATAACTATTCAAATAGAACTTTCTCCATGACTTAACTTGCTTTTAGATTCCTTAAGTTCTTAATCAGTAGATCTCCCACTGAGTGCACAGGTCTCTCGCCTCTCCTGCAGGGCTTCAGGGATTACATTTTTCTTTTTGAAAGGGGCAAGGAGGTAGCAGAGCCAAGCCTGGCAGATAACAGTTCTCTTCTTTGATATCCTTGCCCAAGGTAGCAGAAGTATAATTTCTTTTGTAAATAATTGAGGTTTATCATTTTCCTTTCTCAAACCTCCTTTTCTTCCCTCTCTTTGCTCTTTTAGCAGAGATGGTATTAATATGAAAAACATCTACCTAGCTGGCTCCGTTTAATCAGGCAAGTCTGACATTTGTGAAACCTCTCATTAACATTTTCCCCAAAGAGCACAAAATGGCTTCTCCTCCTCTTCCTTCCCAGTACAGCTCCCTCAAAGTCTAGGCTGCTTCCCATCACCATTGGCAGCTTGTTCTCAGAGGTGTTCCTTCTTGAAACTCTCACTGTTGGCAAGTGGCCACTGGTCACATATGGGAGGACCTTCTGTTCAGGTGCTACCCTATTTCTTGTAAACATTTTTTTTAACCAGTGTTTTCTGGAAATGAGAAGAAGTTTTTGATATGAAAATTGGAATGTAGATTTGTTCAGCAGTTCCCTATGACCTTTTCTAACTAATCCAGAAACATTGGTTGGGCACTCTGTTCAAGGCCCTCTACTAGACACTTGTCCCTCTCTGCCTCCCTCCCTGAGTTATAGACTATAGTTAACCAGTCCATACATAAAGCAGAATATACTTTATTAAAGTAACAGTGTGCTAGCACGAGATTAATTCTGGTAGCAAGAAATCAAGGACAGTTATCTCTGTGGAAATAAAAGAGACTCGGCCTAGCCTCTTGGGAAGACCTCAGCTTTATTACTGCCATCAAAAAGACCTTGTGTATGCTGAATCCAATAGGTCAAAACAGAACAAGAGTCATGACACATCACAGCAATATAGTGAGTGCTTCCTACTTCTGCTGCAGGGTGTGTGGTAATAATCCTTCACACTGCGAGTACTCCTTAGTTTTTCTTGTTTCTTTCTCCACCATATTTCAAAGGGTGTACTGGTTCATATTAAAACAAGATCAGTAGTCTCTTATCAGTTACATCTTATTTAGACAATATTCTCGAGAAGCTCTAATCTCTGGTTTCTTAGTACAGTTTTGTTTGTTTCTTAAGGCAAGGGAGACTGGACTTTTGTCAGCCCCCAAAAAGAGCAATAGAAAGATTGATTAGTAGAATTACAGCATATAACCAGCTTCTTAGAATTTGTATTATCTAGGAATGCATCATAGTAACAATCAACAGAGGCCTATACACATTGTGGTGGATTCTTCTATTTCACGAAACAGAAAGAGGTTCTGATGTAGCAATTAGGTAATGTCAGGGTTATTATTTTATTTTTAATGCTAGGAATAGAAGCTAGGGCCTTTTATATGTAAAGCTTGAACTCTTCCATGGATCTACATGTCCAGAGTGACTCAGTACAATTTAGATGAGGACCTAACCTACTTGTATTCTTTTTTTCCCCTAAAGGTTTTAAGTCCACACCTGGTGATACTCAGAACTTCTGATTTTGTGCTCAGGAATCACATGTAGTGGTGGGGATTGAACTAGTGTCAGCTACATAGCTGTCTTAACTTCATACCATTTCTCTGACCCTGCTTTAAAAATGTAGAGGAGATTATAGTAAGGGATGGGGGCTGAGACTGGAGCAATAGTATAGCGGGTAAGGCATTTGCCAGGTTCGATCCTTGGCATTACATGTGGTCTGCCAGCACCACCTATAGTAATTTTTTTGTTTGTTTTTAGGCCACACCTGGCAGCACTTAGGGGGTTACTCCTGGGAGGCTCAGGGGGCCTTTTGGGATTCCTGGGATCAAACCTATGTTGGCTGCATGCAAGGCAAACGCCCTACCTGCTGTGCTATGGCTCAGACCCCCATAGTAATTTTGTTTGTTTGTTTGCTTTTGGGCCACACCCAGTGATGCTCAGAGGTTACTTCTGGCTATGTGCTCAGAAATCACTCCTGACTTGGGGGACCATATCCACCTGGGATTGAACCCAGGTCTGTCCTGGGTCAGCTGCGTGCAAGGCAAACGCCCTACCACTGTGCTATTACTCTGGCCCCTCCTATAGTAATTCTTTTTTTTTTTTGAAACTTTTTTCTTTATTTAAACATCTTGATTACATATATGATTGTGATTAGGTTTCAGTCATGTAAAGTACACCCCCTTCACCAGTGCAACATTCCCACCACCAATGTCCCAAATCTCCCTTCATCCCACCCCACCCCCACCTGTACTCTAGACAGGCTTTCCAGTTCCCTCATTCATTCACATGATTATGGTAGTTCTCTGTGTAGTTATTTCTTTTTTTTTTTTTTTTTTTTTGGTTTTTGGGTCACATCCGGCAGTGCTCTGGGATTACTCCTGGCTGTCTGCTCAGAAATAGCTCCTGGCAGGCACGGGGGACCATATGGGACACCGGGATTCGAACCAACCACCTTTGGTCCTGGATCGGCTGCTTGCAAGGCAAACGCCGCTGTGCTATCTCTCTGGACCCAGTGTGTAGTTATTTCTATAACTGCACTCACCACTCTTTGTGGTGAACTTCATGAAGTGAGCTGGAAGTTCCAGCCCTCCTCTCATTGTCTCTGAGGATTGTTGCAAAAATGACTTTTATTTTTCTTAAAACCCATAGATGAGTGAGACTATTCTGCGACTCTTGCTCTCCCTCTGACTTATTTCACTCAGCATGATAGATTCCATGTACATCCATGTATAGGAAAATTTCATGACTTCATCTCTCTTGACGACTGCATAATATTCCATTGTGTATATGTACCATAGTTTCTTTAGCCATTCGTCTATTGAAGGGCATCTTGGTTGTTTCCAGAGCCTGGCTATTGTGAATAGTGCTGCAATAAATATAGGTGTGAGGAAGGGGTTTTTGTTTTGTGTTCTTGTGTTCTTAGGGTATATCCCTAGGAGTGGAATAGCTGGGTTGAATGGGAGCTCAATTTCTAGATTTTGGAGGAATCTCCATATGGCTTTCCATAGAGGTTGGACTAGAGGGCATTCCCACCAGCAGTGGATAAGAGTTTCTTTCTCTCCACATCCCCACCAGCACTGATTGTTCTCATTCTTTGTGATGTGCGCCAATCTCTGTGGTGTGAGGTGGTATCTCATCATTGTTTTGATTTGCATCTCCCTGATGATTAGTGACAAGGAACATTTTTTTCATGTGCTTTTAGCCATTTGTATTTCTTTTTTATCAAAGCATTTGTCCATTTCTTCTCCCCATTTTTTGATGGGATTAGATGTTTTTTTCTTGTAAAGTTTTCTTGTAAAGTTCTGTCAGTGCCCTGTATATTTTGGATATTAGCCCCTTATCTGATGGGTATTGGGTGAATAGTTTCTCCCACTCGGTGAGTGACTTGTATCCTGGGCACTATCCTATAGTAATTCTTAAGTACATAACCAGGAATAACCCCTGAGCATTGCCATGGTGTAGTCCCAATAAATCATTCTGGGACTGGAGCAATAGCACTGGAGCAATAGTAGGATGTTTGCCTTGCACGAGGCCGACCCCAGTTTGATCCCCAGCATCCTGTATGGTCTCCCAGCCTGCCAGGAGTGTTTTCTGAGCATAGAGGTAGGAGTGCCAGCTGAGCATCACCAGGTGTGCCCCCCAAGAAAAGAAAAAGGAATTGTTCTGGGGCCGGGAAGGTGGCGCTAGAGGTAAGGTGTCTGCCTTGCAAGCGCTAGCCAAGGAACGGACCGCGGTTCGATCCCCCGGCGTCCCATATGGTCCCCCCAAGCCAGGGGCGATTTCTGAGCACATAACTAGGAGTAACCCCTGAGCGTCAAACGGGTGTGGCCCAAAAACAAAACAAAACAAAAAAAAATAAAAAGGAATTGTTCTTAGGGCTAAAGAGATAGTACAGTGGATAATGTATTTGTTTTATACTCTCACTTCTGGTGCCAGGAATGTTCTCTGAGAATAAGCCAGGAGTAAGTCCTGAGCACTGCCAGGTGTGACCCCAAAGATAAAAAAAAAATAATTCTTTAGCTGTTCATGACCCCCCAAAAAAACAGTATTTATACTGCATTTTGTTCATTTTGGGCCATCATAATGGTGCTCAGAGCTTAACCCTGCTTCTTGGTAGTGCTCAGGAAGTCATTTGCTGTTCTAGGGATATGCTATATTTGAGGCAAGCACTTCAACTTTATTTGGGGACTAAACCTAGTGATACTCAGGGGTTATTTCCAACTCAGTAACTACTCCTAGAGTAGTTACTACTCCTAGTGCTCTACTCAGTAACTACTCCTAGAGGTGCTTGGGAGACCATAGGGGACGCTGGAAATTGAACCCTGTTCATGTGACCTCGGCCACATGAAGGCCAAGCGTCCTACCTGATGTACTATCACTTAGGCCCCAATTAACTTCTTTTTTTTTTTTTTTTTTTTTTTTTTTTGGTTTTTGGTTTTTGGTTTTTTTGGGTCACACCCAGCGTTGCTCAGGAGTTACTCCTGGCTGTCTGCTCAGAAATAGCTCCTGGCAGGCACGGGGGACCATATGGGACACTGGGATTTGAACCAACCACCTTTGGTCCTGGATCAGCTGCTTGCAAGGCAAACGCTGCTGTGCTATCTCTCCGGGCCCCCAATTAACTTTTTGAATGTCTCTGATTCTAGTATTCCTGGATGTTAACCAGGCCCAACCCTGCTTAGCTTCCGAGATCAGATGAGATCGGGCTCGTTCAGGGTGGTGTGGCCGTAGACTGATCCTAGTATTCATACCATTTTGGGTAGGTGACAGTTTTACTTACTTACTGGTATTTACCAATTCTGCTTTTTCCCAAATAGATTTTAAAAAATATTTTAAATGAGGGGCTAGAGAGTTAAGACAGCAGGTAAGGTACTTGCCTTGCATAAAACTGACCCCTGTTCGATCCCTACCACCATATATGTTACCCTAAATATCTCTCAGGGTCACTTCTGCGCACCACTATGTATGGCCCACCACCTTTTCCAGTGATACTTAATAATTATAAAATAATAGATTCCATCTTGAATGTTTTGGAAAATATAAAGGAATCAAAGAGATGGAAATGAAAAGAGTGATAGTCCAATTATTGAGAAATAACTTTATCAGGCTGAAGAGATAGTACAGGAATTAAGGTTATTGCCTTGCATCCATTTGACTCTGGTTCTATTCCCTACACTACAGAGAGTCCCAAACCACAGTCAGGAATGATACCTGAGTGATGTTGGATGTGGCCTAAATTTTCACCAGCCCATCCCTGCAAAATCTTTATACATACATACATAATTTTTTAAAAAAAATTTGTTAAATGGGATGAAATAAGCATTTAATCTTTATACCCAATGTGGGAGGGGGGGCTGCTTGGGTCATACCCAGTAGTACTACTTCCAATTTATTGCTCATATTGTTTTGGGGGTTGTTCCTGTTAGTGTCTAAGGGATCATATAATGCCAAGGATTGAACTCTGGCCTCCTGATACTATGTATATTCTGCTTTGAACAATCTCCCTGACCTACTCCCCCAATAAAAATTAAGCACCCATTGGTCAAACAGTGCTGGGACTCCACATGCTAGGCAAGTGTTTCACCACTTTGAGCTATCTCCCTGGCCCTAAAATATTTGTTTGGTTAGATTTTTTTTTTTACCATATCTGACAGTGCTCAGGGTTAATCACTTCTGGCAATGCTCAGGAGTACCATATGCAGTACCAAGGAATGAACACATGCAAAGCCTGCACTCTCGAGTTACCTCTCTAGCCCTTATATTCATTTTTTGTTTTGTTTTGTTTTGTTTTGTTTTGTTTTGTTTTGTTTTGTTTTGTTTTGTATTAGAGCCACACTCAGTTATGTTTAGGGCTTATTCCTAGTTCTATACTCAAGGAGCGATACCACTGCAGGTAGGGCACTGCCTTGCACATGACTGACCTGGGTTTAATCTCCAACATCCCATATGGTCCCCCAAGCACTTCGAGGAGTAACCCCTGAGCGCAGAGCCAGGAGTAACTCCTGAGCACTGCCGGGTATGGCCCACAAACACCCCTCCCAAAAGAAGAGTTTGTAGATTCACCTTTAATGCTACTAGAAATGGGATTTCCCCCATTATGAATTTTTTTATTTTAACTAAACTGAACAAAATCCCCCTGACCCCCGTATTTCTAGAATATAGTCTATGTTAGGTCTCAATTCCATGGGCTAACCAGGGCTCATCTGGGCTTTTTTTTTTTTTTTTTTTTTTTTTTGGGTCACACCTGACAGCGCTTAGTGGTTAGTTACACCTGGTTCTATGCTCAGAAATCGCTCCTGGCAGGCCTGGGGGACCACATAGGATGCCGGGATTTGAACCACTATCCTTCTGCATGCAAGGCAAATGCCCCACTTTCATGCCATCTCTCCGGCTTTCATCTGGGCATTTCTGATGGTCTCGCATAGTGCTTAAGTTGTGATCACCTCTAGTTGTAACCTGGATGTCTGGCCTATAGAGTATCATTTTTCTTTTTTTTTTTTTTTTTTTTTTTTTTTTTTTTTTTTTTTTTTTTTTTGGTTTTTGGGCCACACCCGTTTGACGCTCAGGGGTTACTCCTGGCTATGTGCTCAGAAATCGCCCCTGGCTTGGGGGGACCATATGGGATGCCGGGGGATCGAACCGCGGTCCGTTCCTTGGCTAGCGCTTGTAAGGCAGACACCTTACCTCTAGCGCCACCTTCCCGGCCCATTTTTCTTTTGATGTTTGGGGACACACCCAGTGGTGCTCAGGGATTACTTTTTGTGGTGCTTGGGAACCAAATGTGATACTGGGTTAGTTACATGTGAGGCAAATGGCTTCACACCCTATTATTCCTCTGGGGCCCTCTACAGAACTACTTATGATGCTTAAGTCTCCAAGCTTTTCCTCATGACCTCTTTTTCCCTCCGATAGCTAAGGCTTTGTGTTAGCTGTTCACAAACATGGAAGAAATATAAACTAACATTATATATAACTATAACTAACATTAAATATTATTAACTATAACTAACATATAAATATAACTAATATTATTATTATTATTATTATTTGGTTTTTGGGCCACACCCAGCAATGCTCAGGGGTTACTCCTGGCTGTCTGCTCAGAAATAGCTCCTGGGGGGCCGGGAAGGTGGCGCTAGAGGTAAGGTGTCTGCCTTGCAAGCGCTAGCCAAGGAAGGACCGTGGTTCGATCCCCCGGCGTCCCATATGGTCCCCCAAGCCAGGGGCGATTTCTGAGCGCATAGCCAGGAGTAACCCCTGAGCATCAAACGGGTGTGGCCCAAAAACCAAACAAACAAACAAACAAACAAACAAAAAGAAATAGCTCCTGGTAGGCACGGGGGACCATATGGGACACCGGGATTTGAACTAACCACCTTTGGTCCTGGATCGGCTGCTTGCAAGGCAAATGCCGCTGTGCTATCTCTCCGGGCCCCTAATATTATTTTTTAATTAATAAAACTTTTGGGGGGGCTGGAGAGATAACATGGAGGTAAGGCATTTGCCTTGCATGCAGAAGTACAGTAGTTCGAATCCTGGCATCCCACATGGTCCACCACGTCTGGTGGGGGCAATTTCTGAGCTTAGAGCCAGGAGTAGCCCCTGAGCGCTGCCAGGTGTGACCCAAAAAACAAAAAAAAAATAAATAAAAACAACCTTTTGAGGGGCCAGAGAGATAGCACAGTGGGAGGGCATTTGCCTTCCAAGTAGCCAGTTCAGGACAGAAGATGGCTTGAATCCCAGCATCCCATATGGTTCCTCATGCCTGCCAGGAGTGATTTCTGAGCTCAGCTGGATGTAACCCCCCCCCCAAAAAAAAAAAAACAATTTAGAGAGGTCTCATAAGCAGTGTTCAGGTGCCAGGGTGCCACCCTCACAAATCTTGAAGTCCTCCAAGATCACACCTAGTAGTGCTCAGGTGTAATGGCCCCAAATGCCACGTTTCTTCCCAGGGCTGGTCTGGAGCAAGGGTCACTGCAGGAAATAATACAAAGAAAGCTGACAGTGAAACATGCGTGATTGAGTAGCAATCTGTCTCATCAAGCTGAGAGATGGAGCTACCTGCCAGACTGCAGTTAACCCCACACCACCCCCGGCAAGGGTGTAAGGACAAAAGGCTTATGCTGAGCCAGTCGGCCTGGATTTGCTTGATACTTACTAAGTCAGGAAAATCTCTGTTTTGGGTAAAACCAAGTTGTAAACAAACAGGTACAAAGAAACTAGGGATGATCTTCATTTTGGGTGGAACCAATTTGTAAATTGTAAACCATCACTCAGGGTTTGTAAATCAACACTTCCAGCACTGCCTCCAGTGATGCTGTGGGATCATGTGGTGTCAGGAATCAAACCAGGCCAGCCTCATGCTGCATTTTCATCACTATACTCAGGTTTCTTCTTACTCTTTTTATACCAAATATCTACCCTCGACTCTTATGTTCCCTCAGGCATCTTTTGTTTGGCCAGTTACCAGTACCAAATTATTGTCTTTTTTTTTTTTTTTTTTGGTTTTTGGTTTTTGGGTCACACCCAGGAGCGCTCAGAAGTTACTCCTGGCTCTATGCTCAGAAATTGCCCCTGGCCGGCACAGGGGACCATATGGGATGCCGGGATTCAAACTACTGTCCTTCTGCATGAAAGGCAAACGCCTTACATCCATGCTATCTCTCCGGCCCCCAAATTATTGTCTTTATTATTATAAGCAAAAATATGAACTAATGGGACAACAAAGAGGGGAAATAAATGTAACCACTTTCCCTTTGTTCTCCTGCTGGGCGAGCCATAACTCTCAGGGACAGAAATACAGAGATCACTTGAGCATGAAATACCAGACTTGGGGACAGGTGTAAATTCGCCTTGTTCTCCTTAATTCTGCCTACTCTTCAGGAAGGACTGCCTCCCCCTTTCCTCTGCAGCAGAAATGCTACCCCTTCACTCATGATGGCTTGTCTTAAGAGCTCCTTCCTGTGCCGGTCCAAGTAGAAACGAAATGTGTTGTTCTTTCTCTTTTCTCACATAATACTTCTTCCAGTGCTAGGTTGATTAGCCTTTGGCTTTACTGTGTACCAAGCAGAGATGTATAGTCTTCTCTTTCTCCCTCTCAGCTTTGTCTGAAGGAAGGCAGCAGGTGATGGAATGCATAAAGGATTGGGGGGAGGGTTGTATGGGGAAGAAGTCTTTTAGTCCTTTTTCACACAGTATGGATGTTGCTCAAAAAAACGGGTGTGAAATTTAGTCAGAGCCACAGCATGTATTTTCAATTTTCCAGGGAATTTCCTCTCCCTAACTAACTCTCAGCTTAACTCTTTCTTCTGTATAGTAAAATAACTACCCCCCAAAAATATATTGTATTTGCAAGTGGTAGAATAAAACAGGGATTTCACAAGAACTTTTTGAGATTTAAAATCTCCAACCTCTTGCCAAAAGTGGGGGAAAATTATGCTTATTCATATCTCTATTTTTTTTACTTTATTTAAAGAAATGCATCATATAGCTGACCATAATACTTGTTTCCAGATAAGTGAGAGAAAGTGGAAAATTTTATATTTTGTGAAAAATATGAACTTTGGAGTTGGCTAGTTCTTGTTTTAATTCCATTGCTACCATTTCCCTCATATATATTTTATTTGGGGGTATTGGATCACACTTGGTTATGCCCAGGAGTTACTCCTGGCTCTGCATTCAAGAATTATCTTGGCAGGCTCAGGGGTCTTATAGGTGCCAGGGATTGAACCCTGGTTGGCTGCAAGGTAAACATCCTACCTGCTGTATCTCTAGAGCCATACAGGAGTCAAACACTTGCCACATTACTGCTCACTTTGTTTTGATGACAGATATTTCAGGTGGCATTTCTGCTGAGATCAAGCTTGGTGCATATGGGGCAGTGCCAGAGTTCAAGCTTATGCAATCATACCTGTAAGGTAGCTGTATTGTCACTAAGGTATCCCTTGATCCTATCGCTGGGTAATCTTCTAATCTTCTACAGTTAATTACTGGACTTTTTTTTTTTTTTTGGTTTTTGGGCCACACCTGGCGGTGCTCAGGGGTTACTCCTGGCTGTCTGCTCAAAAATAGCTCCTGGCAGGCACGGGGGACCATATGGGACACCAGGATTCGAACCAACCACCTTTGGTCTGGATCGGCTGCTTGCAAGGCAAATGCCGCTGTGCTATCTCTCTGGGCCCTACTGGACTTATTTTATCCTCCATTTTTCATCTGTAACATAGAGGAAAACTTATTCTATTTTGGGGTGTAGTGGAAGAGGTTTGGGTTACAATTGGCAGTGCTCAGAGGCTGCTCCTGGCTCTGTGCTTGGGTATAATCACTCCTGGCAGTGCTCTGAGGACTGTGTGGTGCAAGGTATCAAACTTGGTTTGGGGGGTCGGAGAGATAGCATGAAGGTAAGGCGTTTGCCTTGCATGAAGAAGGATAGTCGTTCGAATCCCAGCATCCCATATGGTTCCCCGAGCCTGTCAGGAGCGATTTCTGAGTATAGAGCCAGGAGTAACTCCTGAAAGCTGCCAGGTGTGGACCCCCCCCCCAAAAAAAAAAAACTTGGTTTGCTTCCATGTGAATCAAGTACTTTGAATCTTGTAATATCTCTTTGACCTCAATGATCTTGTTCTTGTGAAGATTAAATAAAATGATATATGCAAGGTATCTAATAGAAAATAAGCCTTGCACTTAACAGACATCCAAAGACTTACTTTCTTCTTCAATCTTCTCACAAGACTCTGAGACTATCTTATTTTATCTTGTGCCATCTTGGATTAAAAACTCAATGAGTTTGCCATGTAATTAGCAGCTAGATATAGCATTTAGATTTTTTTTTTTTGGCTTCTCTCCCTGAATAATTGTTTTAAAAGAGAGAATTATTTCACATGTTAAGTAGAATCTTATTGGACATCCTCATTA
Source organism: Suncus etruscus (assembly GCF_024139225.1). Taxonomy (NCBI): domain Eukaryota; kingdom Metazoa; phylum Chordata; class Mammalia; order Eulipotyphla; family Soricidae; genus Suncus; species Suncus etruscus. Next base: position 46,164,628 of record NC_064864.1, read on the forward strand.
AGCTAAAGGAGTTTCTATAAGAATATAAAGGTGGGGGCCCGGAGAGATAGCACAGCGCTGTTTGCCTTGCAAGCAGCCGATCCAGGACCTAAAGTGGTTGGTTCGAATCCCAGTGTCCCATATGGTCCCCCGTGCCTGCCAGGAGCTATTTCTGAGCAGACAGCCAGGAGTAGCCCCTGAGCAATGCCGGGTGTGCCCCCCCCCAAAAAAAAGAATATAAAGGTGGGGCCGGTGAGGTGGCGCTAGCCAAGGAAGGATCGTGGTTCGATCCCCCGGTATCCCATATGGTCCCCCCAAGCCAGGGAGCGATTTCTGAGCGCTTAGCCAGGAGTAACCCCTGAGCATCAAATGGGTGTGGCCCAAAAAAAAAAAAAAAAGAATATAAAGGTAAGAAAGACATAAGATTTACCTTACTCAATTGATCTGAAAACTGAATGTGCTTATGATTTTAAAAAGTCAGGGGCCACCCATATACTCCGATAACGCCACGTGACTTTATTTCTTGTTTGCTTAGGCACATTAAAACGGGAAAATACTATACATACAAATAAGTTTTTATCTAATAGAGATGGGAACACACAAATCTTGTAGTGCAATGGGACCTTACACCCTGAACATTGACATAATGACCTGGCACAGGCCTCAGAAGAATGGGCATTCTCCATTCACCCCTGATCTAAGGAAGACATCTACGAAACATCCAAGGTTGTCTATAACATCACCTGGAGGCAATCCTCTACCAGGGAAGACCCTACCGCTGCTCTGACATCGACTACTCAAAAGAGACTTCCCTTAGCACTGAGAAGACTTAACAACAATAATGACCTGCTTACTGGACTGGGCTTTCTGTATTGCCCCTTAATTGTGAGGTGAAACTAGAGGATACTCCACACCAGCCTGACTTCAATGTAGGATGTGCAGATTCCAGGATCATTAATACAGAAACCTGATGCCAACAATAGAGATTGCGTGAAAAATAAAACTGTATTGGTACTACAGACAATGACTTGGATTGAACAAACTAGTTTGCCTGGAGCCTAGAGTTGGTCTTATGCCAGGAAACTTCAGGGGTAGGGTCTCATTTTATTTAGACCAAGGCTTTTCCTTTCCATGTCCCCATATTTTGGTGGGCCTATGCAAACAATATTTGCCACTCTAACACCATTTTACTATAATCCTTTGACTCTAACCCTTAAAAAAAAACCTCTTAAACTTTTGATGTTAACTTAAACCAATATGCATGTGCATGAAAATATAAAAAAAAATGCTATGCCTTCAATGTTTAAGGAGTCACATAAATTTTATGGCTTTAGATTGCTTTGTGTACTGCTAAGAAATGTTATAATGTACAACAATCTGGGGACTTGTGGACAAAGTAATTGTACATGGGTTCTGCCTTATTTTTCTTAATGTTCTTTGTAAGTTCAATATTTAGGCGTCATCAAGGGGATTTCTTCTGAGAACTCTGTTTATGGGCGATTGATTGTCCTTCCACTGTAACTTTACCTTGTCCTCTTTGCATCATTGTTCTCATAATTAAAAATTAAAAATTAAAAAAAGATATTAGGAAAGAAAAAAAGAAAAAAAAAAGTCAGGGGCCAGAACAATAGCACAGTAGATAGGACATTTGTTCTTGCATGTGGCTGACTCAGGTTCAATCCCCCAGCATCCCACATGGCTTCCCAAGCCTGCCAGGAGTAATTTCTGAGTGCAGAGCTAGCAGTAACCCCTGAGTATAGCTTCATTTCTCCAGATAATGCCAAGTAGTGGGGGCTTACCCTAAGCTTCCAGCTCTCTTATCTTTTCTTTTCTTTCTTTCTTTCTTTTTTTTTGGGGGGAGGGGGGCCATACCTGGTGGTGCTCCTGGCTCTGTGCTCAGAAGTCACTCCTGGCAGGCCCGGGAACCACATGGGATGCTGGGGATTGAACCACCGTTTGTCCTGGATTGGCTGCTTGCAAGCCAAACATCCTACCACTGTGCTCTCTCTCCCTTCCAGCTCTTTTTTCTTTTGGGTGTATGTGTGTGCTCCATGGATCAAACCCAGCCTTTGCAAAGGTGGGTGGTGCTCCCAAGCATTGCTCAGGAGACACAAGGATCCAAAGACAACTGGGCCTGCAGTTTAATACTTGGCTTAGCGATGAAATGCTACTCAGATACCATGAAGATCCTCTCTAGGGCTACATCTGGCAATGCTGGTGTGAGTAGAGTGAGGATACTAGATGGTGCCCAGGATTGAGTCAGCATCAGCTGCATGCATAACCCTTTCATTATCTCTCCAGCCCCCATTCTTTTTGTTTTGGTTTGGTTTTGGCCACACCTTCTGCTTCTCATAAGTTATTCTTGGCTCTGCACTCAGAAATTACTCCTGACAGGTTTAGGTGACCATATGGGATGTCGGACAGACCCGGATTGGCTGTGTACAAGGGAACCTTCCCTGCTATGCTATCACTCCAGCCCTCCAGTCCCATTTTTTTATTGAAGTCTAATTAATTTTAATTAAAGTCTAATTAATGTGCAGTAAAATGCACAATCCTTGGGTATTTCTTCAACACATCTATACAAAACCTCTTTATTTGTTCTGTCCTGCAGGATATACTTTCATTTCTCTCTTAGTATGTATTTTAAAAAATTTACCTGTAGGGGCCGCAGTGGTGGCGCCAGGTAAGGCGTCTGCCTTGCAAGCGCTAGCCCAGGACGGACTGCATTTTGATTCCCCGGATTCCCATATGGTCCCCCGAAGCCAGGAGCGATTTCCAAGCGCATAGCCAGGAATAACTCTGAGCGTCAAATGGGTGTGCCTCCCCTCAAAAAAATAAATAAATTACCTGTATTAAAGGGCTAGAGTGATAGTACAGTAGGGAAAGTAGCTTATCTTGCATGCACCCAACCTGAATTTAATCCCCAGAACTCATATGGTCCCCTGAGCCCACCAGGAGTGATTCCTAAGTACTGAGCTAAGAATAAGCCATGAGCATCGCCATGTTTTAGTCCAAAACCCAAAACTAATAATAATAACAATATAAAGTTCACTCGTATATCATGAGTGCTTTTGTTCTTATTTATTGAATAGTAGTTAATTTGGGGGGTTGAGGGGTGTTTGGGGCCACATCTGATGGTTCTCAGGGGCTACCCCGGGACTTTACTTATGATGTAACAAAGTTTGTGCTCAGCCCTTTGTCTTCTCTCACTAGTCCTGAGTAGCAGTTGTCAAATTTATGGATAAACTGAGAATTTATCCATTTACATTGTTTCCAGTTTTTTTGTTTTGTTTTGTTTTGTTTCCAGTTTTTGTCTTTAAAAGAAAAGGGCTACACCAGAGAGATAGCACAGTTATTTTTATTGAAGTATAGCTTCAATTTTATTGAATTTTTATTTTATTTTATTTTTATTTTCTATTGTTGCATGTGGCTGACTCAGGTTCGATCCCCTGATCGAAGACCTGATAGGATGTTGAAACACCTTGCACGTGGCCGACCAGGACGGACCCAGGTTCGATCCCTGGCATTCCATATGTTCCCACAAGCTGCCAGGAGTAATTTCTGAGCTCAAAGCCAGGAGTAACTCCTGAGTGCTGCCTGGTGTGGCCCAAAATCAAAAACAAAACAAAACAAAACAAAAAAAAAATGAAAAGAGCTGGGTGCCAGAGCGATAGCACAGCGGTAGGGTGTTTGACTTGCATGCAGCTGACCCATGATGGACCCATGTTCAATCCCTGGCATTCCATATGGTTCCCAAATCCTGCCAGAAGTGATTTCTGAGCACAGGGCCAGGAGTAACCCCTAAGTACCCAGCTGTGGCCCAGGAAGGAAGGAAGGGAGGGAGGGAGGTTAGAGGGAGGGAGAGAGGGAGGGAGGGGAGGGGAAGGAGGGGAGGGAGAAGAAGGGGAGGGAGGGGAGGGAAGGGGAGGGGAGGGAAGGGAAGGGATGCTATAAACCTTACAAGTTTTTATGAATGTATGTTACGTAAGAGTTAAAGTTGCTAGGTCATATAGGGTAGATATGCATTTAACTTTAAAATGAAATAGTTCTTCAAAGTGACTGTACCCCACAACTGTCTGGTTTCCTCCCCAGAGGGGCTAGGCTTTTCAAGTAAGGATTTGGCAGGAGAGGGAAACCCACATTACCAGTGCCCTTCCTGCCAGAGTACAGAGGCCTGACTTGTACACTTTAGAAGCTAAAACAGGTGTTTGAAACTCAACTCCAGTCTCCCTGTTTGCTGCCCGCCTCCTGAGAGACTGAGGCTTGGCCATCATAGTTCAGATCTACTCTGATGGATGCAGGATTAGAGGCATTTGCAGAACATCACTGCATAATAGTGTGCAGTGAGCCATTGGAAGTATGTAAATGAACTCTAGTAGAGGGGCCTATGGAGACCCAAATGCTTCTTGACTAGGGTACCCATCTCCACCCTTGCTTGTTGCCCCCCACGGTTTTACACCCATTTTTTCCTCTTTTTTTTTTTTTTAAAGCTGTGTGAGTAGAAGTACTTCCCTTGGGCTCGGAGAGATAGTACAGCGGTGTTTGCCTTGCAAGCAGCCGATCCAGGACCAAAGGTGGTTGGTTCGAATCCCAGTGTCCCATATGGTCCCCCGTGCCTGCCAGGAGCTATTTCTGAGCAGACAGCCAGGAGTAACCCCTGAGCACCGCTGGGTGTGACACAAAAACAAAAACAAAAACGAAAAAGTACTTCCCTTAGTAAAGTAGTAAAGTAAAGTAATTACCAGCAGCCTTTAGCTAGGTAGTACTTGATAATTGATGTGTCAAATCCCATGGGACATAAATAATTTCCTTGTAAGATCTCCCTCCTTTCACATTCCTTCATTATTATTGTTGCAATGTCAGGGAATCACATATTTGATTGGTTGTGGTGCTTGCACATTTAGTTGTGGGGATTGCCAGAAAGTTATGCATCAGGTTTTGGTGCTCACACATACTTGATTGGTACAGCCGGAAATAGCTTTTGGTGCCAAAGTTCACAAACAGAGCTGCCAGACTCAAGTAGCAAAGTTGCCAGGATTGTGCTCTACTCATGTGGCAGCACTGTAGATTGTTCCTGTCAACTTAGTTCAGAAGATAGACATGCTATTCCCCAGGAAATTCCCTCTTTTGTGTGTGTGTGTGTGTGTGTGTGTGTGTGTGTGTGTCTGTGTGTAAGAATTGTGCCACACCTGGCAGTGCTCAAGTATTACTCCTGAAATGTTGCTAGAGTTGCTCCTCATGGTGATCAAAGGATCATGCAGTGCCAGGGACTGAACCCAAATCTACATGCAAGACATGCACTTTAAGGGCCAGAACGGTGGTGCAGCAGTAGGGCATTTGCCTTGCACGTGGCTGACCTAGGACAGACCGAGGCTTGATCCCCCAGCTTCCCATATGGTCCCCCAAGCCAGGAGCAATTTCTGAGCTCATAGCCAGGAGTAACCCCTGAGCGTCACCGGGTGTGGCACCAAAACAAAAAAGGCATGAACTCTAGTCCTTTGAGTTATCTCCCAAAGCCTTCTAGATTTTACAAGCTTCTATTTTTATTAAGATTTGGGGGATCTAGGGGCCAGAGCGGTGGCGGTAGAGGTAAGGCGTCTGCCTTGCAAGCACTAGCCTAGGATGGACCGCAGTTCGATTGCCTAGTGTCCCATATTGTTCCCCCAAGCCAGGAGCAATTTCTCAGTGCATAGCCAGGAGTAACCCCTAAGCATCAACAGGTGTGGCCCAACAAGAACAACAACAACAACAACACAAGATTTGGGGGTTCTAATTCTCAAGGGCCAAAGGTTAATGCAAGAAATTATGTAGGATCCCAAAGCCAAGTGATTTAATGTAGCAAACATGTTATTTATAATAAATTTTTGTCATTTTTTTCTTGCTGAAGAACAACACTTTTTTTTTTACTAGACTATAAGAGGAATTTATCTTGTAAAAGTTGCTTGAGGTGTAATGTCTGCATAAAGCTGGAGTAAATTCTTCTATTTTAAAGTATAGCAATAGCAGTTTTTAATTTCTCCTGGGCTTTCCAATTGCCTCTAAGTTTGGTCCTGGTCTTGTACAGTGCATGCAGAGCGCAGTAGATAAAGGTCCACAGGTTTGCCTGTATGTCGCAGCCTAATTGCTTTCCTTTCAATATGTGCCAATTTCCTCTAGCAGAAAGAGAACTAGTTTTCAGCGTTGATACGCATCAAACTTGCGCTCTTAGTAAGACAGATGGATCAGTCTGTCCTCGGGCCTTTGTGATATGTTTGAGGCTAGTCCCTGTGGGCCTTATTTAGCCCTGCTGGCCTTGTTAAAGGGCTTCACTCTTCCTCTTGGATTAAAAAGGAACCTGGACAAACCTGATGCTTAAATTGTGGAACTAACAGTGTTTAGTACTGGTAGTAAGAAGAGGGTGCAGAAGATACTTCAGTTCTAGGACATTTGAATTTAAATTGCCATCTAAGACACTTAGTTTATATATGTATATATTAATATACCTATAGTTCTATATGGTCTAAGACTGTAATAGAATATAATTTGGAGTTGTGATAGGTTATATTTAAATTCAGCCTCTTTCATGTAACTGGGCAAGTCACTTAATCTTTTAGAGCTTTGATTTTCTTATCTGTAAAATGGGAATAGTAATATATTTTTCCAAGTTGTAGGGAGATAAAATTAATAACCTATATACAAATAATTATGCTTCTTAATCTGTTTACTACTGCTAATATCTGAAGCAAATGGAGGTGGTTGAACTGAGTGATGGAAGGGAATACTTTTAAGAATAATAAATATGGGGGCCAGAGAGATAGCATGGAGGTAAAGCGTTTGCCTTGCATACAGGAGGACGGTGGTTCAAATCCGGGCATCCCATATGGTCCCCCGAGCCTGCCGCCTGCCAGGAGCGATTTCTGAGTGTAGAGCCAGGAGTAATCCCTGAGCACTGCCGGGTGTGACCCAAAAATAAAAAAAAAAAAAAAAAAAGACTAATAGATATAAGCTCATGTCTCTTTCTGCCAGGATTTATGTCTCATATTGGAGAAACTTTTTTTTTTTTTTTTTTTTGGTTTTTGGGCCACACCCGGTAACACTCAGGGGTTACTCCTGGCTATGTGCTCAGAAGTTGCTCCTGGCTTGGGGGACCATATGTGACACCGGGGGATCATCCAAGGCTAGCACAGACAAGGCAGGCACCTTACCTCTAGCGCCACCGCCCTGCCCCTGGAGAAACTTCTGATGTAAACTTTCCCCCTAAATATGCTGCCTTTACATGCAGCACTAGCCAAGGAAAGATCGTGACAGCTGTTCGATCCCCCCACCCCCCACCCCCGCGTCCCATATGGTCCCCCCAAGCCAGGGGCAATTTCTAAGAGCTTAGCCAGTAATCCCTGAGCATCAAACGGGTGTGTGGCCTGAAAAAAAAAAAAGAAAAGTTAAATCGTCCCTGGCAGGCACAGGGGACCAAGTGGGATGCGGGGATTTGAACCACCATCCTACTGCATGAAAGGCAAGCGCTCTACCTCCATGCTATCTCTCTGGCCCCTTGGCTTGTGTTTTTATTGGTGGGGGAGAGAAGGGAAGAGGAGTTGTTTTATTTATTTTAGGTAATTTGGGCCACATCTGGCTATTTAGGACTTATTCCTGTCTCTGAGTTCAGGAATCACTCCTTGTGTATTTAGGGGACTATATGGAGAGCTGGCAATAAACCCAGGTCAGCTGCATGCAAGGCAATGTACCCTATCCTCTGTACCATCACTCTTTTATCTTGGTTTGTGTTTTTTGGGGGTTACTCCTGGCAGTGCTCAAATATTACTCCTGGCTCTGTACTTAGAGATCACTGCTGGTGATGCTTGGGGGACCATATGGGATATTAGGGATCAAACCCAGGTTGGCTGTGGGCAAGCAAGTGCCCTACCCACTGTACTACTTCTCTGGCCCCTTGAGCTTTTTAGGAATAGCCACAACCAGTGATGCTCAGGGCTTACTTCTGACTGCACTTAGGGATCACTCTGATGTGTTTGGGAAATCAAATGGGTTGCCAGAGATCAAACCCAGAGTGGCCACATGTAAGGCAAGCACCTTGCCCACTGTACTTTCTCTTTGACCCCAGAATTAAGTTCTTAATCACTTATCACTGATTAAGTGATTAAGTGACTAATAATTGATGAAGCTTGGTACCATGTAGGGTGCCAGGGAGCAAACCCGGATTGGCCGCAAGGAAAGCAAACACCCTACCTGCTGTATTATCACATCTCCACTCCCTCTTTTTTGGGGGGCTTTGTTTTTGGGTCACACCCAATAACCAGGGATTACTCCTGAGTGTTTTCAGGGGTTATTACTGGGAGGCTCGGGGGACCATATGCCAGGTAGGCCATAATGCAAGGCAGGTGCCATATATACTGTACTATCTCTTCACCTGTGCCCTCCCCCCCCCCCATTTTTTTAAGTGAAGGCTAAATCTGACCTTAGGCTGACTAGAATATCTCTACTGAACAAGGAGTAGATTCTAAAAGTGAAAATTTCCATAGCAGAGATTAACTAAAAGAATCTTGCTGGGGCCGGGCGGTGGCACTAGAGGTAAGGTGCCTGCCTTGCCTGCGTTAGCCTAGGATGGACCCCCAGCATCCCATATGGTCCCCCAAGCCAGGAGCGACTTCTGAGCACATAGCCAGGAGTAACCCCTGAGCATCACCGGGTGTGCCCCCCCCCAAAAAAAAAAAGAATCTTGCTACTAGCTCTATATGTTGTAATGAGATTTCAGACCTGAAAAAATAAGTTTTTTCCTGTCATAATTTTCTTTTCCTAAGGAGAGGTAGATCTATATTTATAAAGAAAGAAAGGTAAGTAGTTATGTCCTGACAAGACATTTGTGCCATAAAGTATAGGAAAAAAATTTTATTTTTCATCTTGAACTTTTGGGGGCCAGTATATCACGGGGAGAGAGTTCATGCTTAAATAATAGAGCCACCACCAGCAGTGCTTTAGTGGCCTCCTAGTGTCAGTGATCAAACTCAAGGTCTCTCACATGCTTTACTACTTATGTTATCTCCCTAACCCCAGGGGAAGTAAGTTTTTGCTATCTCGGGGTGGAGGGGCCTTTATCCTCTGTACTATATATCTCTCTGCCCCTTTGTTCTTTTTTTTTTTTTTTTTAATCACACTTGACTGTGCTCCAGGCTTAGTCTGGGCTCTGTGCAAGAGGCGTGCAATCAAGAGTGCCTTAACACTACCCTGGGCCACTATTTTGATATAATAACCAAAAGGAGCATTGTTCCTTCCCACTGGACTTAGTTTTCTCAGAAATCCCATTTGCATATCATTCTGGAGCTTGCTATAACCTTTACGAGAAACGTTTTTGGGTACAGTATAACCAGAATATTAGAATATGAGTGTCTAACACTTCTCCTAAAATGAAATATATAGGCATTGTCAGAAAACCATAAGAATTTTTGCTCAGTTTTGCTCCATGTCTTTGGATACAGAAATGTCAAGAGGGATAATTAAGTAAACCTGTTTTCCTTTAATCATGCTCTTAATTATTATTAGTCTGTTACATATAACCATCTTATTAATGACATTCTGCCTGCAGGATCATGAACCAATATTTATGGAATGAAAAGCGAGGGTAGGGTTAGGCTGGTGACCCTCTAGAATGGGTAAAGTAGGCTCTGAGGGCAAAAGGGTCGAGACAGGCATTTCTGAAGCCAAATGGTGTTGAAATAATATATCACAGACCTTTTTCCTTGTCAGCGTAATCCAATTGAGAATGCCCAACTGCCCCTAATAAGAGTCATTCAGGAGTGAAAGAGCTTTGCTACCAGGGAAAGCCGCTTATGTGTGCATTTTGGCTCAGGAATGTGCCAGCCCAATGCTGGCCAAATGAGAAAAGGCTTCTGTGAATCAGAGAACACAAACCTCCTGAGAGGACGGTGCCTGCTTTCCTGTAGAGTAAGAAGGGGGTGTTCTCTTTTGTCTCTAGAGTACTTGATGCCACATGGGGAGGCCTTTAACATTGATCATCAAAGCAGGTGACAACTCAGCTGTGAAAAGAGAAAACTGTGTCAGGATTCATCCTGACATGGGTTAGATTATCTCATCATCTGAGAAGACAGAAGAATTGAGGGATTGCTACAGATTAATAAACTGACATTGAGTCAAACTGAGATGGCTTGATTATATTATAATATAGGGCACTTCTTACTTTTGGGAGGGCGGGGCTAGACCTGGCTGTGCTTGGTCTTATCCAGTCTTATTAGGGATCACAACTGGTGGTATGAGGGGACCCTATGGGGTGCTAAGGCTCAACCCAGGCTGGCCAGATTCAGAGTAGGCATGCTATCCCCTGTACTATCTCTCTGACCCACGTTTTTGCTGTTGAGCAAAGTATGAGTGGAATATCACCAAGACATCTCAACTTTGTTTTGGTTTAAAGTTGCCACTGAGCTCCTCCAGAAAGAGTTAAATAATTCTTATTGAAATTATTATATGGTACTCAATAGCCATAAAGTAGAACCTAATTGGGGTTTTTTTTGGTGGTTTTTTGTTTGTTTGTTTTTGTTTTTGGGGGGCCACACCCAGTAGTGCTCAGGAGTTACTCCTGGCTCTCTGCTCAAAAATTGCTCCTGGCAGGCTCAGAGGACCATCTGGGGTGCTGGGAATCGAACCCAGGTTAGCTGTGTGCAAGGCAAATGCCCTACCGATTTGCTATCGCTAGGGCCCTGGACCTAGTTTTGATTTTAGAAACACATGGCCTCAAGATTCATGGTATTCTAGAATCCCAAGTTTTCTTTCTCTGATTGAATGTTGAATTTTTTTTTTCTTGTACCCAATTCCTTTTTGTCTTTCCTATCTTAGAACATGAATCAGTCACCTTCAGGACACCCCTCTACCTGATCTGCACTCTGTTTACTGGACTGTTTGTGCCTTGAGATTGATAGCCTTCCAGGGCGGGAATCTTGGCTGGTTGGTGGAAGTGTCAAATGTCTCCTGGGTTGTGAAATTACTCAGCCTACTTACTATGAGTCTCATCATGACACCCTACTCTGAGCACTTAAACAACTCTGAATCATTCTACTGAGGAAGATCCAGACAATTAACTCTTGATCCCATGCAGAACAAGCCAGGAGGTAGAAGACTAGAAAGTTGGTTTGCTTGTTTTAGGACCACACCTAACCATTCCTTTCTGGCTCTGCACTCAGAAATTACTCCTGGCAGGCTCTGGGACCATACTGGATGCTGAATAAACCCAAGTTGAATCTACGTGCAAAGGCAAACAATGCCCTACAGCTAGTTGTGCTGTTGTTCCTGTCCCCTAAATGCTTTTTTATATACATATCACTATGTACTATGCAGCAATTTATGAACCTAAAATGTTTTTTGATGTATATCTTGAAATAAATTTTTAAAATACCCAGGGGCTGGAGAGGTTCGATCTCCAGCATCCCATATGGTCAGGGATGGCAGGTATCAAACTCAGGTTTGTCATGTACAAGGCAAACTTTCCACTTGTACTATCACTCTGACTCCATGAAAAAATAATTTTTTTTTTTAGATTTTTGGGCCATACCCGGCAGCGCTCAATTAAGAGTTGCACATTTTTTAGTTATGTTGCTCATATGTACTCCAGTTGATAGCTCAACAGGGTCTCCTTCATGGTCAAGGTAGTTGAACTTCTCTTAGTTGCATTGCCTACCAAGGAACACACAGTTTGGTACATGCACATTCTTGTTACAGCATTGGAGATCCCAAACAACAGAACTCCTGGGAACATGCTTAGTATGTGGGGGCCAGCACTGGGAATTAAACTAGGCCTCATATTTGTGAGGTAAGCATGGGTCCTATAATTTATTTATTTATATATACATATATATATATATTTTTAATTTTATTTAAATTTATTTTGGGGTCATATCTGGCAGTGCTAAGTGCTGAGGGTTCTGTAGTCAGGTATCACTCTTGGTAGGCTTGCGGTACCTATGTGGTTGGCTATGTGCAAGACCTTGCCCTTTATAGTCTCTCTCTCTTGGCCCCTGTAATTTTTGTTTTGTTTTTGGGCCACATCCGATGATGCTCAGGGGTTACTCTTGGCTATGCACTCAGAAATTGCTTCTGGCTTGAAAGATCATATGGGATGCTTGGGGATCGAACCACAGTCTGTCCTAGGTTAGCACGTGCAAGGCAAACACCCTACCGCTTATGCCATCGCTTCAGCCCTATTTTTTTTTTTTTGTCTTGTCTTTGTTTGGGGGACCATACTTGGCTGTGCTTAGGCATTACTCCTGGTTCTGCACTCAGAAATTATATTGGTTGCTGGGGATCAAACCCAGGTCAGCAAAAACATCCTACCCATTGTACTATCACTCCAGCCTTTCTTGTAATTTATTTTAAAATGTAATTTATTTTAGTCCTGACTAAATTATAGTTCTTGTTTGTTTGTTTGTTTGTTTGTTTTGGACTACTCCCAGTGAATAAACGCAAGGGGTTATTCCTGGCTCTGCACTCAGAAATTGGTCCTGGCTCGGGGACCATATGGGACACTAGGGGATCAAACCACAGTTTATTCTGGGTCAGCCACGTGCAAGGAAAATGCCTTACCACTGCACCATCACTCCAGCCCCAAATTTATTTTAGTTCTGACACCACTGAACTTAGATGATATAAAAGTATCACACAGCTTTTAAGTTGGGGGCAGAAGAGATAGCACAGCAGATAAGACACATGCCTTGGGCCTGGAGAGATAGCACAGTGGCGTTTGCCTTGCAAGCAGCCGATCCAGGACCAAAGGTGGTTGGTTCGAATCCCGGTGTCCCATATGGTCCCCGAGCCTGCCAGGAGCTATATCTGAGCAGACAGCCAGGAGTAACCCCTGAGCACCGCCGGGTGTGGCCCAAAAAAAAACCCAAACAAACAAAAAAAAAGACACATGCCTTGCATGTGGCCTACCTGGTTTGATATTCAGCATTTCTTATGGTCCAAAGCCCTACCAGGAGTGATCCTTGATCAGAGAGAGAGTCAGGAGTAAGCCCTGAATACCACTAAATGTTACCCTTCCTCCCCCCCAAAAAAGAAGAAACTATTAAGTTGCAGGACTGGGATTGAGCCTCACTCGAAAACCTTTGTTTTAGCCTATGCTTTCAACTTCTAGTTTTAAATATAACATTCACTGATGGCATTGTATGAATTACTTAATCTTCCTAAATATACTTTTGTTTTGTTTGGGGGCCATACCTAACAGTGCTTAGAGGCTACTCTCATCATGATTTTGGGTGTCTGAATTTTTAGGGATCAAATTCAGGCCTTCTGCATGCAAACCAATCGTCCTAAGGCTTTTTTTGTTTGTTTTTGTTTTGGGGCCACACCCAGTGACACTCAGGGGTTACTCCTGGCTTTGTGCTCAGAAATTGCTCCTGGCTCGGGGGACCATATGGGATGCCGGGGATTGAACCCAGGTTCATCCTGGGTCAGCCTTGTACAAGGCAAATGCCCTACTGCTGTACCATCACTCCAGCCCCTCAACCTAAGTCTTAATTACTTTATTGGCAAATAATTTTTTAATTAATTTATTAATTTATTTTGGTTTTTGGGTCACACCCAGCAGCGCTCAGGGATTACTCCTGGCTCTACTCTCAGAAATCGCTCTGGCAGGCTCAGGGGACCATATGGGATGCCGGGATTCAAACCACCAACCTTCTGCATGAAAGGCAAATGCGGGCCCGGAGAGATAGCACAGCGGCGTTTGCCTTGCAAGCAGCTGATCCAGGACCAAAGGTGATTGGTTCGAATCCCGGTGTCCCATATGGTCCCCCGTGCCTGCCAGGAGCTATTTCTGAGTAGACAGCCAGGAGTAAGCCCTGAGCACCGCCGGGTGTGACCCAAAAACCAAAAAAAAAAAGAAAAGAAAAGAAAAGAAAAGAAAGGCAAATGCCTTACCTCCATGCTATTTCTCCAGCCCCCAAGGCAAATTATTTTTAATATTTATCTTAGCTATATTATTCTAATATTTAGAGGATTTTTTGGAATGACTGGTTAAAAATTAGAGTTTTTTCGTTTTGTTTTTGGGCCATACCCAATGATGTTTGGGGGTTACTCCTGACTGCACTCAGCAATCACTTCTGGTGGTACTCAGGGGACCATATGGGATGCTGGAGATTAAACCTCTCCAGCCCCTGGGCATTTTTTTAATTATTCAAGATATAAATCAAGAAACATCTTAGGGGCCCGGAGAGATAGCACAGCAGTGTTTGCCTTGCAAGCAGCTGATCCAGGACCAAAGGTGGTTGGTTCGAATCCCGGTGTCCCATAGGGTCCCCCGTGCCTGCCAGGAACTATTTCTGAGCAGACAGCCAGGAGTAACCCCTGAGCACCGTTGGGTGTGACCCAAAAACCAAAAAAAAAAAAAAAAAAAAAAAAGAAACATCTTAGACTCATAAATTGCTGCATAGTACATACTGATATGTTTATAGAAAAGCATTTAGAAATTTTCGAACCAAGAGATGATAGTGAGACCAGCACCTGTCCTGCATACTGGTCTATGAAAGGGGACAGTTATAACCTCTAGTGTAGAGACCAATGATTTTCTACTTTTCTACACCAGTGGATTGACATCTGTCTGTGAACTGGTGGTTGAAGACCACTGTTTTACATCATTATTTTCTTTCATTGGAAGGACACAGGAGTGATGGTGATAATGAAAGTTTCTGGTAGGTTCACTCAGGAAAATCCAGTTTTCTAGTTTTCTATCATGAAGTGTCCATTAAGCATTTATGTACAGACAGAAATGCTAATTATAATATATAATTCATCTTATTTTGTTTTTACTCCATACCCAGTGGTGCTCAGAGTTTACTTCTGGCTTTATATTCAGGAATCATTCATGGTGGCTTAGGGCATCAAATAAGATTAACCTGGGTCTGGCATGTGCAAGACTGCTGTATTATCAGTCTGGCCCCAGCTCCATGAAATGTATATATTTTAGCAGTCAGATATTCCAATTATATAACTTGACATATGAATTTATGATTAGATGGCTCTTGGTAGGAGAGAAACGAATGATCTCGTGTCCATTGACTGGATCGTCAACCTGATGAGGCCACATTAAGTGAGTTCTGTATGGGACTCGGTATTGCTTCTGTGTGGGATAACTCTGCTCCATTTCAGGGCTCTCAGGCTGGGCTCAACCTTCCCCTTGCCAAGTCTACTCCCAAACCTATAAACAGATACTTATAGCAACTCTATTTTTAATTGCCCCAAACTGGAGAATCAGATGTCTTTCAACTAGGGAATAGATAGATGAACTGTTATACACACATGCAGTGGGATACCACTCAACATTAAAAAAGGAACAAGTTAGTGATCTGTGCAACTGTTTAAATGAATCTCAAGGCTGGGATGCTGAGTGGAAATCAGTCTCAGGTCACTCACTATACAATTTGGTTTATTTATATGACTTCCTTTTTGTCTTTGTTTTTATTTTTGGGCCACACCGGCGGTGCTATTCTTGACTCTGCATTCAGGAATTACTCCTGGTGGAATAGGGGGACCATATGGGATGCAGGGGATTGAAACCAGGTTGGCTAAATGCAAGGCAGGTGCCCTACCCACTGTACTATCATTTTGGCCCCTTAAAATGACTTTCTTGATAAAACTACAATGGTAGAGGATAAGTCCATGATTGAGAGGTTTAGAAGCAGAGCTAGGATGCAATTACCAAGGGATAACAAGTATCTGTCTAAGCTATGAAGCTATCCTATATCCTAATTGCTACAGAGTAATTTCAGAGATCTGTTTGTGTATTAAAATTCATATAACTTGGGGCCGGAGAGATAGCATGGAGAAAAGGTGTTTGCCTTTCATGCAGAAGGTCATTGGTTCGAATCCCAGCATCCCATATGGTCCCCTGAGCCTGCCAGGAGCGATTTCTGAGCGTGGAGCCAGGAGTGACCCCTGAGCGCTGCCAGGTGTAACCCAAAAACAAAACAAAACAAAAATTCATAGAAATTTTGTAGGATACTTGTGAAGTGGAGAATGTAGCCTCGAAGAAAGTGCTTCTAACACTGTTTTGCCTACCTCAGTAACCTAGGGAAGTCCCTGGATGGGATTGGCAAAGTCATCTGTGAGCACTACCTGTCATAGATGCTAGTGTCCCAGCATCCATATAAGGCAGCTGTCCTTCTTCACCTGAAGTATCCTTTAGGAACCAGGGACTCAGGCTGAAGTGAGGAATTCTCTTTGAAGGAAAGTCAATTCTCACCCTGGCCTGATTTCCCAGGAATGTCTCCTTCTTCACAATAAAGAATTTAAGGAGACAAAATAGTGAAGTAAAGGGCCAGAGCAATAGTATAGTGGGTAGGGAGTTTGCCTTGCACATGTGGTCGACCCTGGTTTGATTACCAGCATATCATATGGTCGCCTGAGACTGCCTGGAGTGATCTCTGAGTGCAGGCCAGGAATAACACCCGAGCTTCCAGGTGTGGTCCAAAACAACAACAAAAAATTTGTGAAGGGCCCAGAGAGATAGCACGGCAGCGTTTGCCTTGCAAGCAGTCGATCCAGAACCAAAGGTGGTTGGTTCGAATCTCAGTGTCCCCCGTGCCTGCCAGGAGCTATTTCTGAGCAGACAGACAGCCAGGAGTAACCCCTGAGCAACACCGGTGTGGCCCAAAAACCAAACCAAAACAAAACAAAACAAAACAAAAACCAAAAAAAAATTTGTGAAGTAAAATAGTTTATTTTTGGTTTTGGTTTAGGTATTTGTGCTACTTTTGGCAGTGCTCAGGACTTAACTCCTGGCTCTTTTTTCAGGGATCACTCTTAATGGGCCTCAGGGGACCATTTGTGATGCCAAGAATTAAACCCAAGGTGGCTGTGTTCAACACAGTTGGCAAAACAAGCACTATACCAAATTATTATATCTCTGACCCTAATTTAAAGAAATTTGGAATCAAAGAGATAGTACAGCAAGTAGAGCACTTACTTAACTTGTACCAGATAAAGAAATTTACTTAGAGAAATGTAAGTGGAGAGAAAAAATTTCACATTCAAGAGAGAACATGGGAGGCCAGAGAGTACAGTAAGTAGGTGCTTGCCTTCCGCACACCCGACCTGGGTTCAATCCCTGTGCCATGTATGGTCCCCCAAGCCCACCAGGAGTGATTCCTGAGCACCTCTGACTTTGGTCTCCTCCTCCAAAAAACATGTTTTCTGTCCCACATCAAGGTTCTTTTTCCAATCTTGTCTTTTCTATCTTTGGTATACAAAACATAATCATTATGGGATTTTGTTTGTTTGTTTGTTTGGGGGATCATATGGGATGCCAGATCTTATCAGGTCCGTCCTGGGTTGGCCACATGCAAGGCAAATGTCCTACCGCTGTGCTATCTCTCTGGTCCCCATAATCATTATGTTAACAAGACCAATTGTATGAAGTAAGTTTGTGTTCTTAAATCAACAAGACTAAATAACTAATTTTTGGTGTGTTTTTCAAAGTATATTTTGTATTTCTTTACTCCAAATACTTTTATGCCTTTTTAACCCTTAAACGAAGGTTTTTCTCTAGGTTATTTCCCCCACCCCCATCCCCTGAATGGTACATTTCTGGGTGGGAGTATTGGGGGATGAGAAACAGGTTTTATACAGCTGATGTGATCACTGTACAGACAAGCTCTGGAAAATGCTAACCAGTCTGCCAATTAATTAAAGCATTAATCTGAGTTGCAGCCGGTCCCAGGGAATGTTTACCCAGAAAGGGGGTGATAGAAATTGAGTGGGAAGCTCCCTGTATTTGTATGAAAATGAAGGTGCTTTGGATATCCAGCATCCTTTTTTGTCTCTTAAGGTTGGCAGTCTTTTTATGTCCCAAAATCTTTCTGGCCTATCAAGGATGCCTTTTAGGGAACTAATCATCTGAAGATAAAATATGCACAGCATCATATAGAAAACAAATAAATAAAACCCAAATAAACCCCAAGCAGAGTAAAATATGATTAATGTTGCTTCTTAGACCTGGAGTGAAATGGTCTAAATTCAGGAATATATGCCAATAATAATGTTTTATAAAAGTTAAAATGGATTTGATTCTATGAATTTTGGAGAGAGATGTGCATGGCAGGTGATTTAAGGCAAATCATATCTGAGTTTCATTGTATCTGAACAATCAAGATAGCGAATGTACATTTATCCCTTTGCTTTCATGGGCAGACAGAGACTGAAAAGTGATTAGGACCTTCTGAGATTACCCATAACTTCCATGGATAGGGGTGGTGCAAGCTTTTATTCCTTTTATGTTCATTTTTCTGCAAAGGACTATTCATTTCAAGGTTTTGAAAGACTAAATTACAACCTTCTCAGGGTGTCCTACATTCTCTAAAAGGCAACACCTTGACCATAAGACAAAAGACTAGAAGACATAATGACAGCAGCCTTCTTTGGAGACCTCTTTAGCCACATTTGTTGTACTCAAGATAAAGTTTGCCAAAGTATAAGGAACAGTGGTAAAGTAGACATGGAAAATTAGCCCAGTGATATGTAATCATATTTTTAAAATGTTCATTGTTTTTAGTTCATTGTTAAATATATTTAATGTATATTTTATCTTTTTTATAAAAAATATTTTAAGCAGGGCCAGAGTGATAGCACAGCAGTAGGGCATTTGCCTAGCATGTAGACAATCCAGGACAGACCTGGTTTTTGTTTTGTTTTGTTTTGTTTTTTTCATTTTGGTTTTTGGGCCACACCCAGCAGAGCTCAGGAGTTACTCCTGCATTCCATATGTTCCCCTGAGCCTGTCAGGAGCAATTTCTGAGTGTAGAGTCAGGAGTAACCCCTGAGCACTGCTGGGTGTGACCCAAAAACCAGAAAAACTATATATACATATATATATAAAGCATAATAACATGGGTTTTTTTTTTAATCTTTCTCAAACATTCAGGACTTTATTGAAAATTTTACAGGTAAAATGTGTCTTTAAGACACAGAGAGAAATAGTACATAGAGTAAGGCACTTTCTTTGTATGCAGCTGACTTAGATTCAATCCCTAGCATCCCATATGATCCCCGAACATTGCCAGGAGTGATTCTGTGATTCCTGGGTACAGAGCTGGGAGTAACCCTTGAGCACCATTGGGAATGATCCAAAGACCTAAAAAAAAAAAAGAAAAAAAAGATTGCATCTGGGATTTGATTTGTAGCAATTGAGAGGGAGAAAAATTAATCCAGCAACTAAGATCTCTAACATCAAAGTAAACAAGAAGGGACTTTTTCTAGGGTTCACCACCTTTTTTTATAACATTTCTTCATTTCTGTTTTGTTTTGTTTCTTGCAGGACTTTCAGAAATTGAGCCCAATGTGTTCCTTCGTCCCTTTCTGGAAGTGATTCGCTCTGAAGATACCACTGGCCCTATCACTGGACTGGCACTCACCTCTATCAATAAGTTCTTGTCCTATGCACTCATAGGTAAAGTCAACATTAGATGACTATACTTTATTTTTTCCCTCTTAGGGCTTTAGACATTGAGCTGATGATACTGGAAAGCTTTTCCTAGTCATCTATTTCCTTGCAGAACAAAAATAGAGTTGTATTAGTTACTCATCATGCTAACTGACTGAGGTTATACAGAGTAGAGAGGGAGGGTAGGGAAATTTCTTTAAGACTGGTTTCAAAAAAAAAAGGACTCTGGTTTCATTGTGCTTTGGGGGTCTGATTTGGTTTGTTTCATTTCTAAAGTTATTTTTTAAATATAATGCTTAATATAAGAAGGAAAAACAATAAAGAGGTACCTGAAAAATTAAAGTTCAGAGAGATGGTACAGGGGCCGGAGTGATAGCACAGCACAAGGCTTTTGCCTTGCACACAGCCGATCAGGGACCGACCCAGGCTCGATTCCCAGCATCTGGAGCCTGCCAGGAGTTATTTCTGAGCACAGAGCAGGAGTAAGCCCTGAGCACTGCCATTGTGGCCCAAAACAAAACAAAACAAACTCACAAAAACAGATGGTACAGCTTACCTTGGTTGCAGCTAATCAGGGTCCCTAAACACCATCAGGAATTATTCCTGAAACCAGACGAGCATCATGGGAATGGCCCAAAAACAAAAAGCCAAAGGGAATGCATAGTGTCTCTTCTGTCTCTCTCTAAGCTTATCCTCCTTTCTTTAGATAAATAGTATTCTCTATTTAGATTACTAATTACTAATTATTTAGATAAATAGCATTATCAAAGCAGGTCTGAAAGTCCGAGGATGTAGCTCAGTGATAGAGCATTTGCCTTGCATATGTAAGAATTTGGGTTTAGGGGCCGGAGAGATAGCATGGAGGTAAGGCGTTTGCCTCTCATGCAAAAGGTCATCGGTTCGAATCCCGGCGTCCCATATGGTCCCCCGTGCTCGCCAGGAGCGACTTCTGAGCATGGAGCCAGGAGTAACTCCTGAGCACTGCCGGGTGAGACCCAAAAACCAAAAAAAAAAAAAAAAAAAAAGAATTTGGGTTTAATACCCATCACTGCAAAAACAACTACCAAGTGTTCCTTTCTTTACATGTATACAAGTATACTATGTACGTATATATGCTTTTATACATGTAAGGAAAGGACATTTAATATATAAAGTGCCATCATTTTTTTTTTGGTTTTTGGGTCACACCTGGCAGTGCTCAGGGGTTATTCCTGGCTCTAGGCTCAGAAATCGCTCCTGGCAGGCTCGGGGGATCATATGAGATGCTGGAATTTGAACCACTGTCCTTCTGCGTGCAAGGCAAATGCTTTACCTCCATGCTATCTAATTTGGTTTTACTTTTTTGTTTTGTTTTCTCTTTTGGGTCACTACTGGCAGCACTCAGGGATTACTCCTGACTCTACGCTCAGAAATCTCTCCTAGCAGGCTTGGGGAACCATATGGAATGCCGGGATTTGAACCATCCTTCTTCATGCAAGGCAAACGCCTTACCTTCATGCTATCTCTTTGGCCCAAAGTGCCATTTTTTTTTTTTTTTTTTTTTTTTTTTTGGTTTTTGGGCCACACCCAGAGGTGCTCAGGAGTTACTCCTGGCTGTCTGCTCAGAAATAGCTCCTAGCAGGCACGGGGGACCATATGGGACACCAGGATTCGAACCAACCACCTTTGGTCCTGGATCGGCTGCTTGCAAGGCAAACGCCACTGTGCTATCTCTCCGGGCCCCAAAGTGCCATCTTTTAAAAAATTAAAATATATTGGGCCGAAGAGGTAGCATGGAGGTAGGGCATTTGCCCTGCATGCAGAAGGACAGTGGTTTGAATCCTGGCATCCCATATGATTCCTTGAGCCTGCCAGGAACAATTTCTGATTGTAGAGCCAGGAGTAACCCTTGAACACTGCCAGGTGTGACCCAAAAACAAAACAAAAAAATTAAAATATAATTATGTACTATATATTTTTCACTTATTTATATTAATTTAGATATACATAACAGAACTAGATATCCAACTAACTCTTCCCCCCATACTTATTGAGAATAAAATTTTAGATTGGTTCCCACTTTGATTAATTATGTCATGCTGAAATAGGCATTGTTATTTAAATGTTCTTATTAATGTTTCTTGCATAAAAACAGATTCCTGTTTTTGAAAGTTTTGGATTAAAGGATATGTGCATATTAAATTTTCACAGGTACTGCCACTTGGTTTTCTCAAAAGAGAACAGTCCTTCAGGGTTGGGAGACATCTCAGCAGTTAGGGCCTGGCCTAGGAAGCAGCACTTGGAGACCAACAGTTACCACCAGTGTTTGGTTTCTTTATTCGTGCTAATTTAGTGGAGAAAACTTACATTTTTCTATTTTTTTTTTCTTGAGGTTCAACACTTGAATTTTATCTTCTATGCTTATTTTTTTATTGAGAATATTTGGGGCCGAAGAGATAGCATGGAGGTAGGGCATTTGCCTTGCATGCAGCAGGACAGTGGTTCGAATCCCGGCATCGCATATGGTCCTCCAAGCCTGCCAGGAGATATTCTGAGCATAGAGCTAAGAGTAACCCCTGAGCACTGCCAGGTGTGACCCAATAGAAAAAAATAAATAAATAAATTAAGAGTATTTGTATTTCTTACCAATCTGTAGAAGCTCTTTGTAGGGCTACTCTAATACATTGTCATAGTGGTACAAATATTTTCTTCATTTTTATCCCAAAAATACTTTCTAGTCTGCTATTATGAGTCAATTATTATATATTTGGTATATTATGTATTTGATTTTTGAACCATACCTGATTGTGCTGAGGGTTTACTGTTGGCTCTATGCTCAGGAGATCATATGCAGTGCCAGGGATATAACCCAGGTCAGCTGCTTGCCAGGCAAGCACCTTACCTGATGTGTTTCTCCAACTGTGACATATATTGATTTATATTATATGTAATTATATATATGTGTGTGTGTGTGTGTATATATATGTGGATATATATATATATTTTTTTTTTTTAAGTTGGTCTTGTTACTCAGGATCCTGAATTCCTTCTTTCCTAATTTGAATTGCTAGCTTATGTGCCAGTATTAGGAACACAGAAAACAAGCAGCTGTCTCTGTTTCTAAGTAGGGAGACTAGAAAAGAAGCAGTTCATTAGGCTTTATCTAGCCTGAAAGGAAAATAGCCTTCAGTTAAAGTTAAAAGTGATCCCTGGGGCCCGGAGAGATAGCACAGCGGCGTTTGCCTTGCAAGCAGCCGATCCAGGACCAAAGGTGGTTGGTTCGAATCCTGGTGTCCCATATGGTCCCACGAGCCTGCCAGGAGCTATTTCTGAGCAGACAGCCAGGAGTAACCCCTGAGCACCGCCGGGTGTGACCCAAAAACCAAAAAAAAAAAGTGATCTCTGAAGCTGATGCCATAGTACAGCAGGTAGGGTATTTGGTTTGCTTTGTATGTGCTGACCCAGGTTCAATCTCTGGCACCCTAAGCATCACTGGGGCAGCCCAGAAACAAAGGCCAAAAAGAAGAGTGATCCTTAAGCACCTCTGAGTGTCAACCAAAAACAAATTAAAAAATAAATAAAAACAGAAAAAGAAAATTCTGTCATTTCTAGAAAGTTACTGCTTAGCAACTAAAGCATTTATGATCTGAACAGGAATCCTGGGTGCCAGCTGATAGGTTTGACTGTCCCTTAAGACACCCAAGTCCTAGCTTCATACTTTTTTGAAGCAAAGATCAGGCCCAGACACCTCCAGCTTTATCCTGAGCACCACGCAGGTTGTCTGTCTTTACAGCCTCCACAGCTGCCTTCTGTGTTCCCAGTGCTCTCTTGTCAGTTACTTTCTCCCCTTTCTGAACTTGGCAGAGAAGCAGGCAATTGGAGACCTCAGCCCAGCTGGCCATTGGAGTTTCCTGTGGTGGGAAAAGAGAATGCTGGAGGTGGTGATTGCAGTGGGCATGAGAGAAGGAGTAGGAAGTTAGAAGTTAAAGAGGATGAGTTTGGCAAATTTCCCTGCAGTCTGCTCTACAGAGTGGCCAGTAAAGGAGAAAATTCTTAGTGATGGGTCTATCAAGTGAGCACAAACCAACAGTCTTTTGTTTACAATATCATTCTAGAATAAGCTACTCCCAACTTCGCTATGGTGTATCATATCAAGTCTAAATGAGGATGAGCAGGCAAGGCTGAGATATTCTGTTTTGGCTAGAAAGATAAGGAATTGGGGAAACAGAAGGATCTGGAGATCAGAGAGAGCTCAATGAACTGAGTTCACACTTTGCATACTGGTTCAATCCCTGACACTGCAAGGTTCTCTGAGCACTAGCAGGATCAATCCCCAAGCACTGAGCCAAGGAGTAGCTCCTGAGCACACATTGGGCATTGGTATGTCTCCCTCTTCCCCGCAAAAAGGAGCTGGGTCATTTTCCTTATACTATAATATAATGATATTGGCTTTCTTCTGCATAGCCCTGTTTCTTTTTTTTTTTTTTTATTGAGCTACACCTGACTGTGCTCAGGGATCGACCCCTGATGACGCTTGGGGGGATGAGGCAATGCTGATGAGGATCAAATTCAGGACTCCAGCAAGCAAAGCATACATTTTAGGAACTGGAGTGCATTTGCCTTGCATGCAGCCACCCTGAGTTTGATCACCGCATCCCATATGGTCCCCGATCATGCCAGGAGTGATTCCTGAGTCCAGAGCCAGGAGTAATCCTTCAACACCATTGGGTATGGCTCAAAGGCAACCCCCCCCCAAAAAAAAGTAAAGTGTACATTCCAGCCCTTTGAGTTAGATGCTAGAAACTAACCTGAATAGAAATGAAAGAAAACAAATGGGGTCCGAAGAGCTAGTACAGCAGATAGAGCTTTTGCTTTGCCAACTGCCAATCTAGGTTCAATCCTTGGCATTTTTTATGGTCAGTCTCTGAAGCTCTGCCAGGAGTTATTTCTGAGCACAGAGCCAGGAGTAACCTGGCCAACACCCACCCACCCCCCCAAAAAAAAGTCAGGAGAGAATCATGCCAAAAAAGTACCTATGTCAAGCTACTCTATTCTAGATGTACATTTACATATCAAAGGTATAGGTGAGGGGCCAGAGAGATAGCACAGCAGTAGGGCCTTCTAATCTAGGTTTGATTCCCAGCATCCCATATGGTCCCCCATGCCTGCAGAACGATTTCTGAGTGCCAGGTGTGACTCAAAAACAAAACAATAAAAGGTATAGGTGAAAAGGAAAGAGGAAGGTGGGGAACACCTTTGTTTTGGGTAAAAACAGGGTATGATCTAATATAGAGCCAGGAATAACCCTGAACATCTTTGAGTGTGCCCCACCCCCAAAAAAAGGTAAAAGTAAAACCACTTAACAAGTCTTCTCACTCATTGTTTAAAGAAAAAGGTTTTTTTGTTTTTTGTTTTTGTTTTTTGTTTTTGTTTTTTTTTTTATTTTTGGGTCACACTCGATAGCAGTCAGGGGTTACTCCTGGCTTTACACTCAGAAATTGCTCCTGGCTCTGGGAACCATATGGGATGCCGGGATTCGAACTGTCCTTCTGCATGCAAGGCAAACCCTTACCTCCATGTTATCTCTTCAGCCCCAAGAAAAAAGTTTTGTTTTCAGGCTGGGATACATAGCTCAGAGGTAGAGCTTGCATCTCCAACACTACAAAAAAGAGAAGTGTGGGGCCGGGCGGTGGCGCTAAAGGTAAGGTGCCTGCCTTGCCTGCGCTAGCCTTGGACGGACCGCGGTTCGATCCCCCGGTGTCCCATATGGTCCCCCAAGCCAGGAGCAACTTCTGAACACATAGCCAGGAGTAACCCCTGAGCGTTACTGGGTGTGGCCCAAAAACCAAACAAAAAAAAAAAAAAAGAGAAGTGTTCTGATTTCTCAGCTATCTCCTGAGCCAGCAAATCTAAATTCAAGTAATAGGAAAGGGAAAATTACTTCTCATTCTGACCACTTAAAACTAATTCAACCTTTATGGAAAGCGATATGGAGATTCCTCCAAAAACTGGAAATCAAGCTCCCATACGATCCAGCTATACCACTCCTAGGAATATACCCTAGGAACACAAAAATACAATACAAAAACCCCTTCCTTACACCTATATTCATTGCGGCACTATTTACCATAGCAAGACTCTGGAAACAACCAAGATGCCCTTCAACAGACGAATGGCTAAAGAAACTGTGGTACATATACACAATGGAATATTATGCAGCTGTCAGGAGAGATGAAGTCATGAAATTTTCCTATACATGGATGTACACGGAATCTATTATGCTGAGTGAAATAAGTCAGAGAGAGAGAGAAAAACGCAGAATGGTCTCACTCATCTATGGGTTTTAAGAAAAATAAAAGACATTCTTGCAATAATAATTTTCAGACACAAAAAAGTAAAGAGCTGGAAGTTCCAGCTCACCTCAGGAAGCTCACCACAAAGAGTGATGAGTTTAGTTAGAGAAATAACTACATTTTGAACTGTCCTAATAATGAGAATGTATGAGGGAAATGAAGAGCCTGTTTAGAGTACAGGTGGGGGTCGGGTGGGGAGGAGGGAGACTTGGGACATTGGTGATGGGAATGTTGCACTGGTGATGGGTGGTGTTCTTTACATGACTGAAACCCAAACACAATCATGTATGTAATCAAGGTGTTTAAATAAAAAAATTTAAAAAACTAGGAGATTCTACTGCAGTACATCATGCAGCCTCTGGAGCACTTTCTCTGCCATTCAGAAAGTATTATTAGGTCAGATAGTAGAGGATATTAGGTGCTTGCTTTGCATACTGCCAACCTAGTTTCATTCCAGCATTGCCAGTGGTCCCAGTACTGCTAGGAGTGATCCTTGAGCACAGCTGGGTGTAGCAAAATAAAGAAGAGGGGAGGGGAGAAGGAAGAGGAGAAGGAGGAGGAGAGAAAAAAGAGGAGAAAGAGAGGGAGGGAAGGAGGGCTGGATAGATAGCACAGTGGTAGGGTGTTTGGACCTAGGTTCGATTTCCAGCATCCCATATATCCCCTGAGCCTGCAGAAGCAGTTTTTTTTATTGGGGGGGGGTCACACCTGGCATCACTCAGGGGTTACTCCTGGCTCTATGCTCAGAAATCGCTCTTGACAGGCTCGGGGGACCATATGGGATGCTGGGATTTGAACCACCATCCTTCTGCATGCAAGGCAAACGCCTTACACCAGGAGTGATTTCTGAGCGCAGAGCTAGGAGTAACCCTGAGCGCCTCTGGGTGTGGTCCAACCCCCCCCCCCAAGAGAAAAGAAAGAAAGAGCAGAACTGAACATTCTAAATCATTATCTTGACCCTTCCTACTTTTGGTTTGGTTTTGAGGTCACATTCAGTGGTACTTGGGAGACTGTGCAGTTAAGGATTTTAACTGTTCAGCCCTGGGCAAGAGATAGTCCAATGGGCATGGCATTCGCTTTTTTCCAGCACTGTTTAGTTCTCTTTCTCTCCTAAAGTCCTTTTTGTTTGTGCTTGTTTTATGGAGGTGCTCAAGGTTTTCTCCTTGTTCTGAACTCAGAGATCACTCTCAGTGGGGCTTGGGGCACCATATATGGTGCCAGGATCGAACATGGGTCACTGTGTCAAGGCAAATGCCCTACCAGCATGCTGTCACTCCTACTCCTCCTACTGCCTCTTAGTTAAGCTGGTTGAAGGGACTTTTGTTCTGTATAGTTTTTTTTTTTTTTTTTTTTGGTTTTTGGGCCACACCCGGTAACGCTCAGGGGTTACTCCTGGCTATGTGCTCAGAAGTTGCTCCTGGCTCGGGGGACCATATGGGACACCGGGGGATCGAACTGCGGTCCGTCCAAGGCTAGCGCAGGCAAGGCAGGCACCTTACCTTTAGCGCCACCGCCCGGCCCCTGTTCTGTATAGTTTTAAATAAGAATAAAAGTTAAGCAGAGTTCTCTGATTTGCTGATACCTGCCCGTTCCTTCCCCCTATTCCCCTACTTCAGTTGCACCAGAACATAAAAAACTACAAAAGCAACCAGAAAGAGAAGTTGTGTTAAAGAGAAAGAATGCAGTGTTGTCATTTGGAGCTCTGAACTTATTTAAAAGGCCAGACACTGCTCTGGACTCAAACTTTGTTGTTGTTGTTGTTGTTGTTGTTGTTTTTGTCACACCCAGTGAAGCTCAGGGCATACTGTGACTGCTTTTCAGAGATGATTCCTATGGGGTGCCAGGGATGGAACCCAAGCCAGCTGTGTGCAAAGCAAGTGCCCTACTTGCTTTACTATTTCTCTGCCCTGCCTCCAAACTTAGTTCCCTGCTCCTTCACTGTGAAATGAATAGCTTGACACCAGTCATTCCAAAGTGTGGCTCTCAAATGAGCCTCATTAACTTCACCTTGAGTACTTTTAGAAATGCAAGTGATCAGGGCCAGAGCTACTACAGCAAGTAAAGTATTTGCCTTGCACATGGCCAACCTAAGTTTAATCCCCAACACCCCATATGTTCCCCCTACTGAGTACAGAGCCAGGTGTAAGCACTCAGTTGGGTATATGCCCCCCCCCAATGAAAACTGCATGCCCTACTCTAGACCTACTAATAAGTGTCAGTGGCTACAACAATTTGTATATTTAGCAAGCTTCCCAGGTACTTGGTATATCTGCTTATATTTGAGATCCATTATTTTACACAAGTAAATTTTTGTCCAGTTGCCAGTTAAAACCAGTTGTAAGAATAACAATAAATTGGCCGGGCGGTGGCGCTGGAGGTAAGGTGCCTGCCTTGCCTGCGCTAGCCTAGGACGGACCGCGGTTCGATCCCCCGGCTCCCATATGGTCCCCCAAGAAGCCAGGAGCAACTTCTGAGCGCATAGCCAGGAGTAACCCCTGAGCGTCACAGGGTGTGGCCCAAAAACCAAAAAAAAAAAAAAAAAAGAATAACAATAAATCATCAATTTAAGGAGTCAACTTTAGAGAATTGGAGAACAGAAACATATAGTTTTATCAAAGCAATTTTTAGACAGGATGTCTTGCCTTTTCTCTCTTTTCCACATTATTTAGTTTCTTTCTTTCTTTCTTTCTTTTTTTTGGCTGGAGCAGATCCCACTCATGAAGGCACAGCAGAGGGAATGGAGAATATGGCAGATGCTGTCACTCATGCCCGTTTTGTAGGCACAGATCCTGCCAGTGATGAGGTTGTCCTGATGAAAATACTTCAGGTAAATGGAGAGGAAAAGCAGTCAGGCTAATGGCCAACAGCGGGTGCCACCAGCTCCTACCCAAATCTGCGGGCAGTAAGAAGCTGTGTTTTGACTCCCGGGGTTTAGGGAGCTACTTTGTTTCCAAACAAGCTTCTCAGGTACCCAGAGTAAAAGTGGTGTTTTTTATTGTAAGTGGAAAACAATTAAAAGCTCTAACTTAATCATATAAAATACATGTGTCTCTGTAGCAGACTTTCTGTGTCTGTCCATCTGTTGGGTTTATGGGCAAAGACTGAACTAAGTCCTAAACTCTAAACACTGTACAGAGTAAAGGACACAGATCCAAAGACCAGCTACTGGGAGTCCCCCTACCAAGCTGGAGAGGTTGGCATTCTTGCTTAGCTTGAGTACCCCCATTCAGAAACCTGGGAGCTTGAAGAAGAGCAGGAGATCTCTCTCCCCAAACAGTAGGAGAGAGTCGAGGGTGGCCCCCTCCTTTATTTATTTATTTATTTTTTGTTTTGTTTTTGAGTCACACCTGGTGGTTCTCAGGGGTAACTTCTGGCTCTATGCTCAGAAATTGCTCCTGGCAGGCTCAGGGGACCATATGGGATGTCGGGATTCGAACCACTGTCCTTCTGTATGCAAGGCAAACGCCTTACCTCCATGCTATCTCTTTGGTATGAGGGTGAACCCTTTTCACCACTTCTGCCTTGTTCATCCAAGCATCTTTTCCCTGATAGGTGCTCCGGACTCTGTTGCTCACCCCTGTGGGTGCTCATCTGACCAATGAATCTGTGTGTGAAATCATGCAGTCTTGCTTTCGGATCTGCTTTGAAATGAGGCTCAGTGGTAGGTGTTTAATTTGGGGCCATTCACCATTTGGGAGGTCTATGACTGTATGATTACAAGGTGTTATTTTTTAACCCAGAGAGAAAGAAAACTCTGGGCTTCCTCAACTCACCACCTCTGTGGAGCCGGGGTGGGGTGGGAGGTGGGAGGGTGCAGAGGTCTTGGTATTTGACTCTGTTGTGGTACTAGAATAGAAACTTTTACCTGTTGTGCCAGAGCAGGAGTTGTGATAAATCTCAGACTGACTCAGCCCAGGTACTAAATCTCTTGGGGTTTCTGGAATTAACACCAGTTTGCACATCATTGCACCCCCTTTTCTCTTGACTCAGTAGTGCCATCTAGTGGACCAGTAAAGTTATCTCTGCCAGACTGAGCTGGACTGGTTTTAATAAGTTTGGCATAATCCTTGGTAAACAAGGTTTGGAGGGGAGTCTGCTCTGAGAAGCCTCCTGATAATAGCTCGGCAAGTAATGACACCTGTGTTATTTGTTTTTGCCTGTGCAGAGTTATTGAGAAAATCCGCAGAGCACACTCTCGTAGACATGGTGCAGCTGCTCTTCACAAGGTAAACCTGCTGCTGTTTGCTTCAGCCCTGTTGCCCAGGCCTCTTGAGCTTGCCTGCTTCCACATAGCCACTTCAGGGACCTGGCCAGCTCCACAGCCACCTCAGAGGCCACTGGGATTATGGATGAGAGTAGTTCTGAGGACCCAGGATATCCAAGCAAGGGAGAAGGAGGAGGCAGCTGGCTTGACCTTGGGGGTTGGAGGGGAGCGGTAGGCAAAGGGTTATTTGATATAAGCTGGCAGACCTTGCTTTGCTTCCCAGACTTGTGTCTGTTTCTGTACAGGTAGCAGCTAGGGAAGGGAACCCAGAAAGGAAGTCAAGCTCTAGGGAACCTGGAGCAAGTTGCTGAGCCCCTAAGGCTCAGCCTGGATTCTGTGAGGAAAGATCCAGGATAGGATAACTGACAGTAATGTTTTACCTAGACTGTACCAATTTTAGCACAGAAAGTCTAGAATCCTGAGGCCAGAGCGATAGCACAGTGGGTAGGCATTTATTTGCCTTGTACACAACTGTTCTGGGTGTTTTTTAAGTGTTTTTTAACTTTATTAATTTATTGGTTGGTTGATTGACTTTTGGGCCACACCCAGTGGCACTTAGGGACCACCCTGGCTCTGCACTCAGAAGTCACTCCTAGCAGGTTGGGGGACCACATGAGATGCCGGGAATCAAACTGGATCCCTCCCAAGTTGGCCACATGCAAGACAAATGCCCCACCACTGTGCTGTCTCTCCGGCCCCTGACCTGGGTTTGATCACCAGCATCCCATATGGTCCCAAGAGCCTGTCAAGAGTAGTTTCGGAGGGTAGAGCCAGGAGTAACACTTGTGCACTGTTTATGGCCCAATCCCACAGCCAAAAAAAAGTCTGGAGTCCCTACCAACCCCTCAGCCTCAGGCAAACAAAATTTTCATTAAACCACACTCTTACACCCCCACCCCTGTTTTATGGTTTACACTTGTCAGAGACCTTCAATTTCCTTTTAGAAAAAACTCTTTCAAGAGAGTTAATTTGGAAAAAAGTTGAAATAAGTCTCTAAATCTTCCTTAGGATGATGGAAGAAAAGGGGTGGGGTGTGTGTGTGTGTGTGTATTTGCAGACATAGGTTCTATGGAAAATCATAAAACCTTCAGTTTAGACTTATTGTGAACTTAAAATTGCTCTAAAAGGGAGGTTGGAGAGCTTACAATGGGGTAAGGAGCTTTCTTTGCAAATATTCAGCCCAGGTTCAGTCCCTGGCATCTATATGGTCCCCTGAGCACTATCAGGAGTAGTTTCTGAGTGCAGAGCCAGGAGTAACTCCTGAGCACTGCCTGATGTAGTTCAAAAACAATGAAAAAAAAAATTGCTCAAAAACAACCCAACTTCCTCCTGGTGTTTCTTTTTTTTTTTTTTTTTTTTTGGTTTTTGGTTTTTGGGCCACACCCGACGGTGCTCAGGGGTTACTCCTGGCTGTCTGCTCAGAAATAGCTCCTGGCAGGCACGGGGGACAATATGGGACACCGGGATTCAAACCAACCACCTTTGGTCCTGTATCGGCTGCTTGCAAGGCAAACGCCGCTGTGCTATCTCTCCGGGCCCCCTCCTGGTATTTCTTTCTGCTTTTTTAGGTCTATAAATAATCCTCATCATCTATGGACTAACTATTTCCCCAGACCCTACTGCAAAATCTTACGCCTCATGCTCAAATTTACTGTTTTCAATTTTTTTCAGACTTCTCACATGATGCCCAATCTCCCAGGGTTGATAAACTGTTCTCTTCATGTCACTTGGTTTCCAGCAATACTTGCTAAATGAATACAAACAAGAAGCAGATGGTTTTAGGATGAAGAGAGTTAGGGTAGTGTAGCTCAGCAGTAGAGCATTTGCCTTGTAAATACAAAATCCTGGATCCGATCCCCTGAAAAGGGAAATAAAAAAGTATTTTGAGCTTCCATACTTAAAGAACAGGAAGTCACCTTGCCCTGGTGACAGCCTAATTTTTCAGAAAACGTCCCTGGCCCCTAGTTCTTGTTACTCTTCGATAAAGCTGTCAAAAGGATGAAATTAGCTTTTCTTTCTAGTTTTTCTAAGAGATAGGACTTCCTCTGCCCCAGATCACCTTTGGGTTGGCAGTATCTATGCTGACTTAAAGGGAAATATTATTATCCCTAGTGACATAAAACTGTTTATTTTACAGGTTACCTCAATTTAAAGAAGAGCCTAAGAACTATGCAGGGACCAACATGAAGAAGGTATGACCTGTTGTCCCTTATCCAAATCTTACCATCACCTCTAGTATTATGTGGATTTTCTTGGCTACCTTTCTTTAGCAGAAACATGCTTTTGTTTAGACAGGTCTGCTTAAAACCTAGAAATAGCTAAGCAGCCCTTTAGTGAAAAACATATTCTTTCCCAGATATCTCTCCTTCCCCATCTTTTAATTTATGACCTATCTTTATTGGCCTGTTACATAAAAATAAGCTTATCCTTCATGGAAACTGAATGAGGTCCATTAGGCTGAACTCAAATTATATGTTGATAAAGGAGCAGTCCTGCCATCTCTCTGGGCCCCACCTTCTCTGCAAGTTGAAGGCTGAGAGACTTGCTGTGCTGTAGATCATACTCTAAAGGCTGCTTTAAACTGAGTTTATGCTTAGGTTAGTGTCTGAAGAGGCAAACTGGACCAGAGAGATAGTACAGAGGGTTGGGCACTTGCCTTGCATGCAGCCAACCTGGGTTTGATCCCTGGCATTGAATATGATCTCCTAAGTCCTACCAGGAGTGATTCCTGAGGGCAGAACAAGGAGTAAGTTTTAAGCACCTTTAAGTGTGACCCAAAAACAACAACAAAATCAAACCTGACTCCAGATCAGAAGATTTTTCAAATTTCTAAAAGAATGGTAGTCAGAAGAAAGGCCTCCTTATATTGAACAAAATCTTTGGACTTCACAAGCCTCTGCTGAGGATTTTACTGTAACCCTGAGAGGTCCTGTCCATGGAGATGACCCTTGGCTATCTGGTACATGCACCTGGCCTTCCCCTCTCCCCTGCCATTCATCCCCATTCCTGCCCTGTGCCCTGTTGGCATGTGTCTGAGTTTATTTCACTCTGTTTAAATCACTCATTTGCCTGTCTTTCACAGATTTCTCCATGTCTCCTCAACAAACTGGAGCTAAGTAGTGGGGAGCAGACCAAAGCCCTGAACCAGTTAGAGAGGGTACTACTCTTTAAGAACCTCAAGGTCTCTTTCCCTCTCCCTCTTTTTTTCCCCTTTTAATTTAAATGTTGTGGTGTTTTATATATATATATGTATATGTATGTAACAAGTGGGTCCTATTTCCATTGTGTAGAGCACGACTTGCCTTGCCTAGTAACACAGCTTGGCTTTGGGAAAGTTGCATGTGTATTAGCTTTGCAGTGCTGAGAATTCTACAGCATCCAGATGCTTGGAGGCAGAAAGAAGCCCTTAAACTTGATGTATATCATATTGTAAGACTCAACTGAGAACCTAGGTCATACTGAAAATTTGTGGGAAAATTCAGTACCCGCCATTTCCAAGGGAACCATAAGAAACTTTCAGGCAGTCCCCTTCCCTCTTCTTCATTGTCTCTGTGTCATAGCTGGTATAGAGAATTCTAAGCATAGTTCTCCACTCTATCTGAGTCACAAGACTGAGTTAGAGGACAAGCTAACTTGTCTATCTAGTTGGGGTCTTTTTATTATTTTTTATTACCATTAAAGGGGTCATTCCAATGAGCATTTAGGACTCCAGATGGATGAGAAGAAGCCAGATTTCAGAAAAGCCCAGGATACTAGGAGAACTTTGAAATCTACAAGATGCCCTCTGTCCTCTAAACATCAAATTATACATGGGCACAAGGGAGGGATCCAAGCTAAAGAGTTCCATAATCCTGCCCTAGCAAGAAGAGCAAGGAAGAGAAATATAGTCTGTCTAGAATATCATAAGAAAAACATACTAGAGGTATGGTTGCATCCAGATCCTTAAAGATGAAAAAGAAAGTGTGTTATACCCAGCTAGACTATCCATCATCTTGTAGTGTCTCATATTTTGTGTGCTTGCTTTGGTATGAGATTGCACAGAGCCCTACAAAAAGTTTAAAATTTCACTGAGTTTTATTAGTCAGCAACTGCACAGCAAATCATGCAGCCCTGTTAGCTTATCTCACCAGAAGATGGCATAAGCTACATTCTTCTTATAGAAGAAGTGAATCAGCTACATAGTACTGATAAAGAAGCCAGTGGGTGGCATAAGTGTTACAGTACATTGTCTGTACAGGTCTGGTCTGGGCCCGTTAATTGTGTTATAGCTTTATCATGGAGAGACCTTCTGCTGTACTTCCCCAGTACTAAGGAAAAACAAAATGCTGACTTACAATGGCACATACCATCACACATAGTCTCAAAGCTACAGCTTTCTTTAGTGGCTTCTCAGCATTTTTTTTTTTTTTTTGTGGTTTTTGGGTCACACCCGGCAGTGCTCAGCAGTTATTCCTGGCTCCAGGCTCAGAAATTGCTCCTGGCAGGCACGGGGGACCATATGGGATGCCGGGATTCGAACCGATGACCTCCTGCATGAAAGGCAAACGCCTTACCTCCATACTATTTCTCCAGCCCCGGCTTCTCAGCATTTTGTCATGGTTTTTGTTTGTGTGCTTTTGTTATGGGGTCACATCCAGCAGTGCTCAGGGGTTACTCCTGGCTCTGCATTAGGAAAAAGTACTGGTAGTGCTCAAGGGACCATATAGAATGCTGTTAATTGACCCAGCAATGTACAAGTCAAGAGCTGTTGTTCTAGCCCCTGTATGGTTTATAACTTAGGATCTACCTTGTCCTAATATTTTTTTAATGTAGAGTTTTATGGAAAACATGGTATAGGTTTCCATGAAAACCTACTGCTCACTCTACCTTAGAACAGGGAACACAGCTATTTATGCTCTCCCTCTGCCCCTCAGGTTAGAGCTAGCTTTGTAGAGGACAGAGAGGAAATGAAAGACAGAGTCTACTCCTTGACATGAAAGACTGTTTAGGGAAAGAGGAGATAGCGCACAAGTATATCCAAATGTTAGTGTTTAGTGGAGCTCAGTAAGAAGCTACAAGGTTCTTGTTTTCCCTTATTGATCTCTTGAATTTAACTGTCTGCATCTTTGGCTGATTCTTATACTAACTCTTGCTTTTTATTTTTACTTTGAACTTGACCATACATGCATTAGTGGTTCCTAAAGAAAGTATCCTGGTTCCTACTTAGCCATACTACTAAGGGCCTGTGAAGCTCCATTTTAGGCATTTGATGACAGGTATTTTAGAGTTGAAAGAAGTATTGTGTAGGGGCTATTGCTCTGTTATTAAAAGCTGAGGACCAGCTTTTGGGCCTATCTCCAAAATGGAGTTATGGATAGAGAAGACAGAATTGCATGGTTTCTCAGCAGAGTGATCAGCATTACCTGTACTCAAGAGGAGTTGGGGGACTTTAAGGAAAGGGACTTTATCCCCCAAATATCAGAAAGAATTGAGGCCAGTGATAACCTGAGTATATTCTGCTTTTAGGAAGAGACAGGGAGGAAAGGTGCTTCTACTTTTTCCTTACATGCTGTAGAGATCTGGCCCTCTTTAGAGTTCTGTTAAAGGTTACTAGAAGAGAATTGGCATTATTCAATCTAGGAATGAACCATTAGACTAGGATTAGTTTAGTATAACTCTAGGGAGACTGGATTCAAACTCTTAACAAGAATACAGCTGGATTATTAGGAAAACAAAAATGGGCCTAAATAAAGTAGCTGTGAACTTAGCATAAGGAAAATGCATAAAACTTATATTTTAGAATAGTCAACAAATAATTCCCAGTATGATTATAAAGAAGATTTAAGGAGGCCGGAGAGATAGCACAGTGGCAGGGCGTTTGCCTTCCAGGCAGCTGTCTAGGATGGACCCGGGTTTGCTTCTCAGCATCCCATATTCTCCCCCAATTCTGCCAGAAGTGGTTTCTTTTTTGGGGGGTCACACCTGATGATGCTCAGGAGTTACTCCTGGCAGGCTAGGGGACCATATGTGATGACGGGATTCAAACTAGCATCCTGTGTTGGCTGCATGCAAGGCAAACATCTTAGTATTATGCTATTGCTCTGGCCCCAACCAGGAACAATTTCTGAGCACAGAGCCAGGAGTAACTCCTGAGTACTTCCGGTTGTGGCCCAAAACTTCACACTACCACCAAAAAAAAAAAAAAAAAAGGAAGCTCTCAAAGCAATAGAAATACTACATCTATTCAGATCAATAATGAGAAGAACATTAGGGCCTACTGATAGACCAAAATTGAGAACAGCATGCATGACATGACCCTTCTTTCTTTTTCTTTTCTTTTCTTTTCTTTTTTTTGGGGGGGTCACACCCGGCAGCACTCAGAGGTTACTCCTAGCTCTATGCTCAGAAATTGCTCCTGGCAGGCTCAGGGGACCATATGGGATGACGGAATTCAAACCGCCGACCTTCTGCGTGAAAGGCAAATGCCTTACTTCCTTACCTCCATGCTATCTCTCCTATCTCTCCGGCCCTGACCCTTCTTTCTTTCTTTCTTTCTTTCTTTCTTTCTTTCTTTCTTTCTTTCTTTCTTTCTTTCTTTCTTTCTTTCTTTCTTTCTTTCTTTCTTTCTTTCTCTCTCTCTCTCTCTCTCTCTCTCTCTCTCTTTCTTTCTTTCTTTCTTTCTTTCTTTCTTTCTTTCTTTCTTTCTTTTTAGTTTTGGGTCACACCTGTCAGCACTCAGGGGTTATTCCTGGCTCTATGCTCAGAAATCACTCCTGGCAGGCATGGGGGACCATATGGGATGCTAGGATTTGAACCACCGTCCTTCTGCATGAAAGGCAAACGCTTTACCTCCATGCTATCTCTCTGCCCCCCCCACCCTTCTTTCTTAACCCTATAAATCGACTGAAGTAATCACTCCTTTCTTAAATCTAAGGAATGGGGCTTTGATTGATTTTTTTTGTTTGTTTTTGTTTTTTAGAAATTCCAGAGAGTTAGGAATATGATGTAGGTACTGCTCACAAAGCAATAGTAGGTCTTGAGTTTCTGGAAAAGGGTAGGTTCTCATAGCAGAAATAGTAGTCTATCCAGAAAATGATTTTCTGTCCTTATTCTTTGTCTCAGGGGGTGAAGCACCAACTAACTGCAAGACTCAGGAAAGTAGAATTAGGTATAAGGGTAACCCTATCAGTGAATTAGCCTGGACTAAAAGGAGAATGTCACTTTCTTTGTGGATATGTGCAGGCCAGACTACAAAGTGGTAAATCTAGAAGCTAAGTTAGAAGGAATAGAAGTGGGGCCAGAATGATAGCACAGCAATAGGGCATTTGCCTTGCACGTGGCTGACCCAGGACGGAGATGGGTTCGATCTCCTGCGTCATATATGGTCCCCCAAGCTAGGAGCGATTTCTGAGCACATAGTCAGGAGTAAAGCCTGAGCGTCACTGGGTGTGGCCCCCCACAAAAAATAAAATAAAATAAAAAGGAGTAGAAGTATGTTCTGATAAGTTCTGATATTGTTCCTCTGGCACAGATGTGGGGTATAGACTATTTTTTTTGAGGGACTGGTAGGACTAAAAGAAGGAAAATTTCTAGGGATAGAGCCTCAATTTGGATGCCAGTGCTAATGGCATGTGCAATTTTCAGCTGAAAATGAGAGCAGGAGGCATGAGTGATTCATCCAAGTGGAAGAAACAGAAGCGATCTCCCCGGCCCCCACGCCATATAACCAAAGTCACACCAGGTTCAGAGCAGCTCACCCCCAATGGGAACACCTTATCCTCTTGTAATTCCACTGGTAAGTGACCTGACAGCTTTCTGTCTAATGAGAATAGAGAGAGAGCCATCCCTTTCAGGGATTTTGACATTGAAACCCTACCTACTGAGGAGCTTTGGTCTTTGTGCCAGCTGAGAAAAAAAAAATTCAGTTTGGATTTGACTAGGACCATTGAATAACTAACTCTGTAGCAATTTAAGTTTTTCTCCTTGAGAGGGACCCTGACGACATTAGAGACCAGTGTATGCGGATAATAGTCTAGAGCAGGGGTCCTCAAACTTTTTAAACAGGGGGCCAGTTCACTGTCCCTCAGACAGTGGGTCTGACTATAATAAAAACAAAACTTATGAACGAATTCTTATGCACACTGCATATATCTTATTTTGCAATGAAGAAACAAAACAGATACAAATACAATATGTGGCCCGCGGGCCATAGTTTGAGGACCACTGGGAGAGTCTAGCAAACAGAGACTCACCCTTTTAGTACATAAAATGGGGGAAGGGAGCATTTCCAACAATCTCTCTTTTAAAACCTCACTTTTCTTGGCAGGTAGCATGCCCTTCATTGATGTGCCCACATCTATCTCTTCTGCAAGTTCTGAAGCTGCCTCAGCAGTGGTCAGCCCCTGCACAGACAGTGGTCTAGAGTTCTCCTCTCAGACCACCTCCAAGGAAGACCTTACTGATCTGGAGCAACCTGGCTCTCCAGGATACAGTTCAGCTGCAGAGCCTTGCAGCAGTGAATTAGGGGCTCCTGAACAGTCTCACCTGCAGGTATGATTTTAAATTTTTTCTTTTTTTGGTTTTTCGGTTTTGGGGCCATACCTGGTGACACTTAGGGGTTACTCCTGGCTCTGTGCTCAGAAATCACTACTGACAAGCTGGAGGAACCAAATGGATGCTGGGAATCTAACCCGAGTCCGTCCCGGGTTGGCCGCATGCAAGGCAAATGCCCTACCACTGGGCTATCACTCAGGCCCCAGTATGAATTTGATTTCTAAAGACTTTTCTCGAATCTTCCATGGTGACAATTATTGGTAACCTGATTCTTTAATCAAGCCTTCTTAGTTCAAATGAAGGTTGGGATACAGGAGTTAGTCCCTTTTTCCTAGAATTAACTGCAACATAGAAAACCCATAGAATGATTCACAGTACAAGGTAGCTTGTGGGATTTATCAATTTATACATACTTGTAATAAGTACTTGGCCAAGGTGAAGGAGCTGGTCAAGGCTAACTTTTTCTTTCTGTAAAGTCGTATTCTAAGTCTTTCATCAGATTCCTGCCCAGAGCCATCTCCCATTGACTCATAGCCTACTGAACTAAGTCTGCACCTGTCTACCATTAGAGACACTAGAGGGCAGAGTTTATGAAGACTAATTTTCAAATATCTCGTGCATCATCTCTCTTCCTACATCACCATGTTATTGGCCATGGCAGGAAAGGACACAAGTGGAACAAACCCAGTCAGCATCCGTGGAATCCATTCCTGAGGTGTTAGAGGAGTGCTCGTCCCCAGCAGACCACTCAGACTCTGCCTCTGTCCATGACATGGATTACATCAATCCCCGAGGAGTTCGCTTCACACAGTCCTCCCAGAAGGAAGGTGGGTGCTTCTGGAAATTTGGGCCATTCATCCTTTCCTCCTAGACCCAAGATTTCTGCAGGTCCAAGTGTGAGGTTACTTTTTAGCCATAAATTATAATCAAGTCTTCAAGTCAGAAAACTGTTGGCATGGATGAAGCTTCTCCTAACTTGTAGAGTTGGAATTTGATGCACAGTAGAAGTGTAGGATCAATACTGATTCCGTCTAGTAAAGGAGACTAATTTTCTTTATTTGTTTGATTTTTGTTCTTTGGGCCATACCCAGCGGCGCTCAGGGGTTACTCCTGGCTCTGTACTCAGAAATCATTCATGTTGGGAGCTGGAGATATAGCATGGAGGTAGGGAGTTTGCCTTGCATGCAGAAGAATGGTGGTTCGAATCCCAGCATCCCATATAGTCCCCCAAGCCTGCCAGGGGCGATTTCTAAGCCGTAGAGCCAGGAGTAACCCCTGAGCACTGCTGGGTGTGACCCAAAAAAACAAAATAAAAAAATCATTCATGGCAGGCTCAGGGAACCATATTGGATGCCAGGGAATGAACCCAGGTTGGCTGCATGCAAAGCAAATGCCTAACCTGCTGTGCTGTCACTCCAACCTACTAATTTTTTTAGAAATCAATAAATAACCACAAGGCTGGGGTGATAGAGGTTTTGGGGCTCAAATTTTATATGTACAGGATCCTGTACTGAATATGTACAAGCAGCTGGCACTGTTTGCACCTTACACACAAAAATCATTGGATATAGTCCTAGAATCCCCCAGGTACCACCTGGCTGCCCTTGGTGGCCCCATTGCACTACTTGGGTAGTGCCCAGCACTGCAGGGCCAAGCAGCCCCACATCCTTCTCCCTAGCATTGAACCATCTGCCGAGTTGCTCAAGTTTCAGGGACTGGCCCTGGGACCTCTGAGTGTTGCTTGGGAGGAAAATTCATAATTTTTTTCTTGAGGAGTGTCACCTAAAATCATAAGGCCAGCTAGTCCAAGCTGTCAAGCCAATTGTTTCTCAACTGTACAACTTCCCTCTTGGTCTTCCCAGGTACTGCTTTGGTCCCCTATGGTCTTCCCTGTATTCGAGAGCTCTTCCGTTTCCTCATCTCCCTCACCAATCCACATGATCGTCACAACTCAGAGGTTATGATTCACATGGGACTGCATTTGCTAACAGTGGCTCTTGAATCAGCCCCTATAGCTCATTGCCAAACCCTCTTGGGCCTTGTCAAGGATGAAATGTGCCGCCATTTATTCCAGGTAAGACTGGATTGTCGCCGGGCGGTGGCGCTCGAGGTAAGGTGCCTGCCTTACCTGCGCTAGCCTAGGAGACGGACCGCGGTTCGATCCCCCGGCGTCCCATATGGTCCCCCAAGCCAGGAGCGACTTCTGAGCACATAGCCAGGAGTAACCCCTGAGCGTCACCGGGTGTGGCCCAAAAACCAAAAAAAAAAAAAAAAAAGAGAGGCTCAGACAGAGAGCTCTGTGCTATTTTTCAGGGACTCTAGTATGTGGGGGGAAAATATGGAAGGGGACACTGGGAGGCTTATTAGAGTCTTGCAAAGATTATAGGAGTTAGGGACCGGAGAGATAGCCTGGAGGTAAGGCATCTGCCTTCCAGGCAGAAGGATGGTGGTTCAAATATCAGCATCCCACATGGTCCCCTGAGCCTGCGGGGGGGGGGGGGGTTGGGGGGGGTTGGGGGTGATTTCTGAGCATAGAGCCAGGAGTAACCCCTGAGCTCTGCTGGGTGTGACCCAAAAACTAAAAAAAAAAAAAAAAAGATTATAGGAGTTAGGAAAGGATCTCTCTCCCAAACAGTATTCACAGTTAGGAGGACCATATGGGACACCGGGATTCGAACCAACCACCTTTGGTCCTGGATCGGCTGCTTGCAAGGCAAACGCCGCTGTGCTATCTCTCCGGGCCCGCCAAATTTTTTTTAAAGAAAAAGAAAAGAAGTCCCCAGGACTTTGAGAACCAAAGGAAATACAGGAGTGGACAGGAATGGCTAGCTGAAGAGTTCCCGCAGGTCTTGAATGAAACCCTCAATCAGTTTTCTCTCTGCTTTTTCTCTTGGTTGAGTCAGACTCAGAAAACTAATG
The DNA here is from genome assembly GCF_024139225.1 of Suncus etruscus. Classification (NCBI taxonomy): domain Eukaryota; kingdom Metazoa; phylum Chordata; class Mammalia; order Eulipotyphla; family Soricidae; genus Suncus; species Suncus etruscus. The sequence goes on from NC_064864.1 coordinate 46,206,083, forward strand.
GCCTATCCTCTCTGATATCCAGCTTCTCAATGTAGAGCGATTGAACCTTTATGCTGCTTCCCTGCGTGTGTGCTTCCTACTGTTTGAGAGCATGAGGGAACATCTCAAATTCCAGTTGGAGGTGAGTTTCTTAATGTTGGAAGAAGTGGGAAGGAATAAGGAAGATGTGTAGCATCTTTAGCAGAATCAGCTTCTATGCTACAAGTTGGGGTGTAGGGGCTTCTGTAGGAGATCACTTTTAGCCACCAAAGCTAAATTCATTGACAGGCCTTTTCACTAGAAAAATTCGAAGTTAACCAGAAAAAACTGGCAATTTGTAAGATAGAAGAATACAAATTTTGAGGAGGGACACCTGACCTCTCACCATGAGTTAGAAACTAGTCTTATGTCTAGCATTTTCTCTCAGCTAGGTAAGCAAGTCAAGCTAGCTTCTTCACTAAATTGAGGGGGGAAAAATTTAATGGGCCGAGAAGAAAGCTCAGAGGTTGAGTGCCTGCATATGAAAGGCCCTGAGTTTAATTCCCAGGACTGAATAACCTCTGAGCACTGTCAGAGTGACTCTGATGGGCCCCAGCACCATTGCCTTCAGATAGCACTACAGTACCAGGCCCTGATTGAACCATCTAATCTTATTGGCTGAGTTCAACCAGAAGTTGACCTATAGATCTCCCTCCCAAATAGGCAATCTACTTTTGATCGAGAATGAGGTAGGGACCAAGCTTTATGTGCCAACATGGAGGCCAAAGGAGGGTTGATTTAGGGGATGGGATACCTTTAGTGGCTCTTGATCATGACTCTTGTCTGAACTTCTTTCTATTTAATGTTTTTACTATTCAGTATTGATAAAGAAATATAGTGACAGGAGGAAACTAGAATAGGGTGAGATTAGGAAGTCTATAAATGGGTCCAGGATATGCAGAAGATCATACAATCAAACTTCCTGCTCTTCCCAATCCCTTGCATGTACCATCTTGCATGTCTTAAACCCAGTGCAGAGTACTTCTCTTAGTTAAGAGAATGTAAGAAGGGTGAAGAGATAGTACCATGGGTAGGGTGTTTGCCTTGCATGCGGTGACCCAGATTTAATCCCTAGTACCTCATATGGTCCTGTGAGCACCACCAGGAGTGATTTCTTTTTTTTTTGTTTGTTTTTGGGCCACACCCAGCGGTGCTCAGGGGTTACTCCTGGCTGTCTGCTCAGAAATAGCTCCTGGCAGGCACGGGGGACCATATGGGACACTGGGATTCGAACCGACCACCTTAAGTTCTGGATCGGCTGCTTGCAAGGCAAACGCCGCTGTGCTATCTCTCTGGGCCCACCAGGAGTGATTTCTTTTTTTTTTTTTTTTTGGTTTTTGGGCCACACCCTGTGACGCTCAGGGGTTACTCCTGGCTAAGCGCTCAGAAATCGCCCCTGGCTTGGGGGGACCATATGGGACGCCGGGGGATCGAACCGCGGTCCTTCCTTGGCTAGCGCTTGCAAGGCAGACACCTTACCTCCAGCGCCACCTACCCGGCCCCACCAGGAGTGATTTCTTTTTTTTTTTTTTTTTTTTTTTTTTTTTTTTTTTTTTTTGGTTTTTGGGCCACACCCGGTGACGCTCAGGGGTTACTCCTGGCTATGCGCTCAGAAGTCGCTCCTGGCTTGGGGGACCATATGGGATGCCGGGGGATCGAACTGCGGTCCGTCTCCTAGGCTAGCGCAGGTAAGGCAGGCACCTTACCTCCAGCGCCACCGCCCGGCCCCATCCAGGAGTGATTTCTAAGTGCAGGGTCAAGAATAACCCATGGCCAGAGAGATAGCGTGGAGGTGGGGCGTTTGCCTTGCATGCAGAAGGACGGTGGTTTGAATCCTGGCATCCCGTATGGTCCCCTGAGCCTGCCGGGAGCAATTTCTGAGCATAGAACCAGGAATAACCCCTGAGCGCTGGTGGGTGTAACCCAAAATCAAAAAAAAAAAAAAAAAGAATAACCCATGATCACTGCCAGGTATGCCACCCACCCCATAAAAAAAAAAAAAAAAAAAGAAAAGAAAAATATATACGGGCCGGAGAGATAATATGGAGGTAAGGCATTGCAGAAGGTCATCAATTTGAATCCCGGCGTCCCATATGGTCCCCCGTGCCTATCAGGAGCAATTTCTGAGCATGGAGCTAGGAGTAACCCCTGAGCACTGCCAGGTGTGACCCGAAAAAACCAAAAAGAAAAATATATAAGAAAAGAGTTTTTTTTTTCTTTCCCAGGCACCCTACTTGTAGATACTCATACTACAGCTTCCCTAACTCTTTTTTTCTCTTCCTCAAATAATTTCTACTGCATTTGGCCATCTTGTCTCTCTTCCTCTGCTCTTAATCTTGACTGACTGAGGATGCAAACCTTAGTGCACTATAATGCTATCTTGTGTCTTTTCCTCTACCCAAATGACAATCACTGTATTATTGCCAGATGTACATCAAAAAGCTCATGGAGATCATCACTGTGGAAAACCCCAAGATGCCTTACGAGATGAAGGAGATGGCGCTGGAGGCCATTGTGCAGCTCTGGCATATTCCCAGTTTTGTCACTGAGCTTTACATAAATTTTGATTGTGATTACTACTGTTCTAACCTCTTTGAAGATCTTACCAAACTACTCTCCAAGGTACTAAGTACTCTGACTACCTGTAGGAAAAAAAAACTTTATTAAGAAAAATCTCTCTGGGGCCGGCACAGTGGTGCTAGAGGTGTCTGCCTTGCCAGCGCTAGCCTAGGATGGGCCGTGGTTCGATATCCGGCGTCCCATATGGTCCCCCAAGCCAGGAGTGACTTCAGAGCGCATAGCCAGGAGTAACCCCTGAGTGTTACCGGGTGTGGCCCCAAAAAAAAAAATCTGGGGCCCAGAGAGATAGCTCAGCGGTGTTTGCCTTGCAAGCAGCCTATCCAGGACCAAAGGTGGTTGGTTCGTACCATATGGTCCCCTGTGCCTGCTGGGAGCTACTTCTGAGCAGACAGCCAGGAGTAACCCCTGAGCACCCGCGGGTGTGGCCCAAAAAAAAAAAAAAATATCTCTAACTCTCTAAGATTAGTGAGGATACTGTATCACAGAGAGGGAAATAAGAAGAAAAAAGACATTTTCTCAGTGCAGTGCAAAAGTTCAGATTTCAGAATTTAAACTAAGAAAGTTTAAAGTATAAAATATTCCAACTTTAAGCCTGCTTTATCCATTTACTTTCCAGAATGCCTTCCCTGTTTCTGGTCAGCTCTATACAACACACCTACTATCCCTCGATGCTCTGTTGACAGTGATTGACAGTACTGAAGGCCATTGCCAGGCCAAAGTCCTCAGTAACCTTAACCAGCAGGAGAAGAAAGAGACAACCAGACCCAGCCATGAAACATTGGAAGGCTCCCGAGAAGCTAGCACTTGTGAGAGACATTTCTTTCTTTGAGGATCCTTTCTACTCACTTAATCCTTTCTCTTTCCCAGAACATTCCCAGTTTTTGTTTCCAAATCTTGGTAGTTTAATTTACAGGCCAAGCAGGGAGGTTAGCAGAACTCATATACTACCCCCTTTTTATTTCTTTATATAAGCTTTTTTTTTATAATTTTGTTTTGATTTATCTGTACCATGTGATATTCAGGGTTACTCATAGCTCTGCACACAGGAATTATTTCTGATGGGGGCTCGAGTGATAGTACAGTGGGTAGGTATTTTCCTTGCATGTAGCTGACCTGTGTTCAATCCCTGCATCCCATATGATCCCTTATATACCTCCAGGAGTAATTCCTGAGTACAGTGCTAGTAGTAACCCAAGCATTGCCAGTGCCTTCTCCCACAAAAAAAAAACAGGGTGATACTTCTGACATTACTTAGGAAACCATGTGGAATAACTTGGATTGTACCCAAATCAGCCACATGCAAGGTAAATGTACTTACCACTGTACTATCTCTCTAGCTCCTTAGAAAAAAAAATTTATGGGAAGAAAAGAGAACAGGGATTAGATCAGAGAAATTTTAAAAGGCCGAAGCTTCAGCAAACTTAATCATATTTGATCAGATCCAGAAGCCTGGGTTTGCTCTATAGCACTGAATGATACCCCAGCACTTCTAGATGTTATCCAAAAGAAAAACAAAAATTACGAAGGATGTAAGGCTTCTTTTCCTCTAAAGTCCAAACTTTGCTTTTCTCACCTCTAGTATCTGCCTCTACTGTAACTAATCTCTTTCTTCCCTTGATTGAGGTTTCAGAAGATTAGGGGAAATGGATGATCCCTTTGTTACATTATAGATTCTAATTTGACTGACTTCGGACAAAAACACTCATTGGTCCTTGAATTTGCCCAGTGCTGGAAGCCTATGAGGGAACATGTGGGTCAAATTGACTTCTCCCACAGCTCTGTTTAACTTTCCTTATGTCTTCATGTGTCTGCATCTTCTTTCTCTTCCCAGCTGAGAGAAAAGCCAGTGATGGGAAAGCTGTAAACATGGCCCCTGACACTTCAGGCCAACATCTGCCGGGTGGTGGGTGGCTGCCAACAGATCATGGAAAACCAGGAAGTAGTAATCTGGAAGAGACTGGTGATTCTGGAGGTGGGTATTTGGTCCTCCTGTACATAAGTCCCATCAACTCTGGGGCTTGGTGAATAGTTGGGGCAAAAGGAACATAGATGCCCTATGGCTGTGCTTGAAATAACGGTGACTGGGCCCAGAGAGATAGCACAGCGGCGTTTACCTTACAAGAACCCGATCCAGAACCTAAGGTGGTTGGTTCGAATCCCAGTGTCCCATATGGTCCCCTGTGCCTGCCAGGAGCTATTTCTGAGCAGACAGCCAGGAGTAACCCCTGAGCACCGCCAGGTGTGGCCCAAAAACAAAAACAAAAAAAACAACAAAAAAAAAAAGAAAGAAAGAAATAGCGGTGACTAACTACCATGCCTTCAAACTGACAGGGAGACAAGAAGCCAATTGGATCCCTACAAATTGGGTCTTTTAAAGAAGGGGCCAGACAGATAGTATAGTAGATAGGATGCTTGCATTAATTGCTGCAACCTGGGTTCTATCCCCAGTATACCATATGGTTCCCCAAGCACTGCCAAGAGTAATTCCTGAGTGCAGAGCCAGGATTAATGTCTGGTCATCACACACACACACCACACCACACCACACCACACCACACCACACCACACCACACCACACCACACACAGTAGAATCTCTTGCTTTTCCACTATACAGTGTGTCAGCAACCTTCCAAAAGTCTCCCTGATAAGAAAAGTCTTATGGGTTTTTTCCCTTTCTTCCTCCCATTCCTAGCTGACCAAAAGTTTATCCAGAAGCCACTTCGATTTTCCTGCCTCCTACCAGATCCACAGGAACTGATTGAAATTAAAAACAAAAAAAAGGTACATGCAGATATCCCTGGTATTCTGTGTCTGCCCACCTCTATCTGGGAGTCCTTAGTAAAGTCTCTGTCCAGAGAATGAGAAAGAAACTGTCACCTGATCAGACAGCTTTCTAAGGCTAGTTGGACTTCCTGGGACTTCATCCTCCAGTCTTCTATTGACTCTATGGAGTCAGTCAAACCCCTAGGCCAGCCCCACTTGCTGAGAGCCAAGTGGTACAGTGGGCACAAGAGTCCTCAGAGTGTTATGTAAGTCACTGATGGTTATTGGTCATCTCAAGCTCTGGGGTAATGATTGTCAATAAGGAAATCGCCATTTATTTTGGTATTTACAAAAGCTTAAATAACTGCTTTTTCACTTGTTTTTTGTTTTTTTTGTTTGTTTGTTTGTTTTTGGGTCACACCCGGCAGTGCTCAGGGGTTACTCCTGGCTCTACGCTCAGAAATCACTCTTGGCAGGCTCAGGGGACCATATGGGATGCCGGGATTCAAACCACCATCCTTCTGCATGCAAGGCAAATGCCTTACCTCCATGCTATCTCTCCAGCCCCCTGACTTTTTTTAAACAAGAAACACACTGAGGGGGTCGGAGAGATAGCATGGAGGTAAGGCATTTGCCTTGCATGCAGAAGTTCATTGGTTCAAATCCTGGCATCCCAACATTTCTGAGCATTGAGCCAGGAGTAACCCCTGAGCACTGCCGGGTGTGACCCAAAAACCAAACCAAAAAAAAAAAAAAAAGAAAAGAAACACACTGAGACATGCTTAGGGAGACCTAGGAACACTCCTAGCAAAACTCAGCTCTGCATTATAGACTAAAGTTAAGTTTCAGACCCAGCTATGCTCAGGATCTGTGTCATACTGGAAACTGAACTCAGGACTTCACACAATGCTGATCATGTGCTCTATCACTTGAGCCATATCTTTGTTCCCTTTTTTTACTTTATTAATATAGAGAACATCCTCTGTTCAATCCTTTATTCCTCTTGTTCTCAGGCTAAATAATTTTGGTTTATATGTGCTCTTGATTACAGAGCTGTGATTAGACAGAGAATTGAATCCTCATAGTTCTCTTTTTCCTTCAGATCTCTGGACAGTGAGTTAGGAAAACCAAAGGCTAGGCCTGGTTCATAGACAAGATGCTGGCTATAAAGAGATGCCAAAGATCTCTTTGGCATATAAATCTTTGATCTTAGATCTCTTTGGTTATAAAATGGAACAAAAGAAAGATGCTTGCTAATCTCTATGTTACTTTTTTTTTTTCTGATTTTCAACTTGGAGAAAATTCTGTTGCATCTCAGACACCCAAAAGAAGAATCAAAAACAGCTTTTCAGCCAATTTTAATTAAACATGAAGACAGGGAGAAGCTAGAACTAATATGATCCAGTTTAGTCCTGGAATGAGTTAGAACCCATGTCCTAGGAGCCTGTTAAATACCCAATTATTGACTGGGATGGATTCTAGTCTGGCTTTGTTTGGTTTAGGGATAGGATAGTTTTTGACTCTTACTCTTTCTCCTCCAGCTGCTGATCACTGGCACAGAGCAGTTCAATCAGAAACCAAGGAAAGGAATTCAGTTTCTTCAGGAGAAAGGCCTCCTTACCATCCCAATGGACAATGCAGAAGTAGCCCAATGGCTCCGAGAGAACCCTCGACTGGACAAGAAAATGATAGGAGAGTTTGTGAGTGATCGTAAAAACATTGACCTGTTGGACAGTTTTGTGAGGTAAGAAAGTTGTCACTTAGTACATTCCAGATTCCAGGGGCTGAGGGTGCAGTCTGAGTCAAGAGTGCATTGGTGTACGAGTACTAAGTTGTTTGTCACTGGAGAAGCCTGTGTTCTCTCTTGAGCATGTATCTTTCATTGTCTCTCGAATTCCCCTTATTTATCAAATAAATTTGTTTTACTTTGAAAAGGGGGGAAAGCACTATTTGTGTTAAACATGAAAAGATTAGAGAAGGACCAAAGTAGTAGTACAACAGGTAGGGCATTTGCCTTGCACACAGCTGACCTGGGTTTGAAATCCAGCATCCCATAACCTGCCAGGAGTGATTTCTAAGTGCAGAGCCATGTGTAACATCTGAGTGCTGCTGGGTTTGGCCCCAAAACCAAAAAGAAAGAAAGATTAAGGGTCAGAGCAATAGCACAGTGAGTAGGGTGTTTGCCTTGAATGTGGCCAACCCAGGTTCAATCCCCAGCATCCCATATGGTCCCCCAAACCTGCCAGGAGTGATTTCTGAGCACAGACCAGGAGTAATCCCTGAGTGCCACCAGATGTCATACATGGAAGGAAGAAAGAAAGAAGGAAGGAAGGAAGGAGGGAGGGAGGGAGGGAGGGAGGAAGGAAGGAAGGAAGGAAGGAAGGAAGGAAGGAAGGAAGGAAGGAAGGAAGGAAGGGAGGGAGGGAGGGAGGGAGGGAGGGAGGGAGGAAGGAAGGAAGGAAGGAAGGAAGGAAGGAAGGAAGGAAGGAAGGAAGGAAGGAAGGAAGGAAGGAAGGAAGGGAGGAAGGGAGGAGAGGGAGGAAGGGAGGAGAGGGAGGAAGGAAGAGGGAGGGAAGAAGGAAGGAAGGAAGGGAGGAAGGAAGGAGAGGGAGGGAAGAAGGAAGGAAGGGAGGGAGGGAGGAAGGAAGGAAGGAAGGAAGGAAGGAAGGAAGGAAGGAAGGAAGGAAGGAAGGAAGGAAGGAAGGAGGGAAGGGAGGAAGGAAGGGAGGAAGGAAGGAAGGAAGGAAGGAAGGAAGGAAGGAAGGAAGGAAGGAAGGAAGGAAGGAGGGAAGGGAGGAAGGAAGGGAGGAAGGAGGGAGGGAGGAAGGAAGGAAGGAAGGAAGGAAGGAAGGAAGGAAGGAAGGAAGGAAGGAAGGAAGGAAGGAAGGAAGGAAAAAGAACGAAGAAAGAAAAAGCTTAGAGAAACTAATAATCCAAAATTTAAAGCTTATACCGCTTCAATTTCTTTGTTCTTTCCCTGTAGCACCTTCAGTTTTCAGGGTCTACGATTAGATGAAGCTCTCCGCCTCTATCTAGAAGCCTTCCGCTTACCTGGGGAAGCACCAGTCATTCACCGGTTGCTGGAAGCATTCACAGAGCATTGGAGGGTGAGTTTGAATGCCCAGGGCTGATTTCAGCACCCTAATTTAATTTTAGGGTTTCTGTAGCTCTAACTAAAGGAACTTGCTGCCTCCTCTAAGGCTGAGAGCAAACTAGGTCAGGGCACATCATTGAATTTTCTGTAGAGGGACAATCTGCTGTTAAGGAGCTGCAAAAAATTGGCTGCCTTGTTGCTGCTTTGCTGCAGGCAAAAGGTTGGCTGCCCTCTGTCCCGTCATTGATTAGTAGTCAGGGCTTAATTGTCCAGAAAAGGACATTGATACAAGTGGGGTCTTTGCTTTTTCAGAATTGTAATGGCTCCCCATTTGCCAATAGCGATGCCTGCTTTGCCCTGGCCTACGCTGTCATCATGCTTAATACTGACCAGCATAACCACAACGTTCGTAAACAGAATACACCCATGACCCTGGAGGTAAGCCAAAGCTGATAAAATCCAGCATAACTTTGGAGGTAGCTGAAGGATATAGAATTTCCAATGGGCACAATAGACAAATTTTTGTCCGAAGGAAGCAGGGAAGATTAGCCAATTCAGAAGAGGAACTGGGGTGGGGAGGTGGGTTCTTTCAGTTACTGTGTGTTCAGTCCTGATTACCACAATCCAGGGGTTCCTTGGGTGGGCTTGAGAATTGGCACATGGTAGAGGGAAAGGAAAATTGATTGGTCTGCCTCTAGGAGTTTTGCAAAAACCTGAAAGGTGTGAATGGAGACAAAGACTTTGAACAAGACATCCTGGAGGACATGTACCACGCCATCAAGTGAGTATAAAGAGAGAATTGTAGCATCTCTAGAGAAGCTTTGTACTTCTCCAGAGTTCAGCATCACATTAGACTGCAGACACTAAAGCCTTAAACTTAGTTAAATAGTCCTCCTTAAAGTACCCTGATAAATTTCCTCCTTAAAGTACCCTGACAGGGCCTGGGGGAGTAGCTAAGCAGCAAAGTACAACCCTGCAAGCATGAGGCCTGGGCTCTATCCCCAGTACCACCAAAAAAAAATAAAAGAGACCAGAACAATATTGAGATTCTAGTACTCTCACCAGGACTCACTGCCCTAGCTCCTCAAACCTGAAGAAGCTGTATTTTGCCATCTTATTCAAAAGATGTGTTTTGGGGCCCGGAGAGATAGCACAGCGGCGTTTGCCTTACAAGCAGCCGATCCAGGACCAAAGGTGGTTGGTTCGAATCCCGGTGTCCCATATGGTGCCCTGCGCCTGCCAGGAGCTATTTCTGAGCAGACAGCCAGGAGTAACCCCTGAGCAATCCCGGGTGTGGCCCAAAAACCAAAAAAAAAAAAAAAAAAAAAGATGTGTTTTGGGCTAATAGCCCAAATGTGTGCATCTGGACGATGCTTGAGTCAGAACTCAAAGAATGGGACACTTCATTGTTGACTATAAATCAGAACAGAATAGTATATTTTATAGCCAGATTCAGATATTATTGAAGAACTGAAAGCCCACTTAGAGATAGGGCCTCAAGACTGGCCTGGGAGTGGGATGGGAGGGGGGGGAATGACAGTGGAAGTGGTCTGAGGTAATTCCTTTCTTTGTCCTTGGTGGGTGTGAAGCAGCCCACTAAGCTGCATCTTTGATGACCTCCTATTGATGGAGAGTGCCAGTGTCAAGTCCCTTGTTCTAGTTCACACACTGCACCTTCTCCTTTTTTTACCTTCTAACAGGAATGAGGAAATTGTGATGCCTGAGGAGCAGACAGGCTTGGTACGGGAGAATTATGTGTGGAACGTGTTGCTTCATCGAGGTGCCACTCCAGAGGGCATTTTCCTACGTGTGCCTCCTGGCAGCTATGATCTTGACCTCTTCACCATGACCTGGGGCCCTACTATTGCTGCTCTCTCTTATGTCTTTGACAAAAGTCTTGAAGAGACAATCATCCAGAAAGCCATCTCAGGCTTCAGGTAGCCCACATTTGGCCTTAGTTTTAACTTTGTCAGCCTCTCAGAACTAACCTGGCTGCCTCCATAAGAAGGGGGAGAGAGCAAGGCTAAAGCTTGGGGAAGCTTAGTCTCAAACAAACCCTCAAGAGAGGGGGTCCCCAGAGATAGTACAGCAAGCAGGATGCTTGCCTTGCATGTGGCTGACCCAGGTTTGATTCTTAGCATCCCATATGGTCCCCTGAGCCCTGCTAGAAGTAGATCCTTAAATGCAGAGTCAGAAGTAACCCTTAATCACACACTGCCAGATGTGGCCCCAAAACCCAAAATAATAAGTATATTAAGAGAAAAATGTTTCCTCCTGGAATTAATGGGGGAAGAATCCCAAACGTATCTCCTCAAAGACTTAGGAGGCTGCCCTACCTTCCATTGATTTTCTTTCTGTGGTGGGATGATATTACAGGAAATGTGCCATGATCTCTGCCCACTATGGCCTCAGTGATGTGTTTGACAATCTCATCATCTCCTTGTGCAAATTCACAGCTCTCAGCAGTGAGGTAAGCTGGGACAGGAACTATGAACTTAGAGTTCCAAAAGAGGACCTTTCTTAGAGTCAGAGAGATAATACACCAGGTAGGGTGCCTGTGTTGCACAGAGCTGACCCAGGTTCAATCCCTGGAATCCCATGTGGTCCCCTGAGCACCACCAGGAGGGATTCCCAAGCACAGAGCCAGGAGTAATATCTGAGTATTGCCAGTGCAGCCCCAAAAAAGGGGAACCTTTCTTTTAGCCATACCCTCAGAACTAGTTTCCTTCAGAATATTCCCTCACCCTCCTTTAGGTCATTTCTGTGCTTTAGGTCATTTCTGTCTTACAAAACCTAGGATAATAATAGTATGTTTCCATGTAACAATAATTGGAGAGAAGAAATAGGGGAGTAAGTCCCTGATCAGATTCACCCTTCATGTAACATTCTAGAGAACTAAAGCAAAGTCTGCAGAAGGATAAGGAGAGGCATAGAGATTGTCTTTTCTAGTTATTTGCCAGGAAAACCTCTTCTTTTAAACCTCTTCTTTTCCAGTCTATTGAGAACCTTCCCAGTGTGTTTGGAAGCAACCCGAAAGCCCACATTGCAGCCAAGACTGTATTTCATTTGGCCCATCGTCACGGTGACATCTTGCGCGAGGGCTGGAAGAATATCATGGAGGCCATGCTGCAACTATTCCGAGCTCAGCTGCTGCCCAAGGCGATGGTGGAGGTAATTCTTGGTAGGAGTCTGTATGACAAAAACAAGGCAAGGGCTTGTGCTTTCTGTAACTATAGAACTGATTGAGAGCAGCCCTGGGCCTGATTCTTGCTGAAACTAACAAGGAGTGCCTCGAATATACCATCAATCAGGGGTGGTCCAATCAATAGTGTAGAGCAGGGCCCGGGGAGATAGCACAGTGGCGTTTGCCTTGCAAGCAGCCGATTCAGGACCAAAGGTGGTTGGTTCGAATCCCCCCCCTCCCCCGTGCCTGCCAGGAGCTATTTCTGAGCAGACAGCCAGGAGGAACCCCTGAGCACTGCCGGGTGTGGCCCAAAAACAAACAAAAAAAAAAAAAAAACAATAGTGTAGAGCAGGGGCTGGAGAGATAGCCAGGAGGTAGGACCTTGTATGCAGAAGGATGGTGGTTTGAATCCTGTCATCCCAGATGGTCTCCTGAGCCTGCCAGGGGTGATTTCTGAGCATCAAGCCAGAAGAAACCTCTGAGCGCTGCCGGGTATGACCCAAAAAAAAAAAAAATTGTAAGGCAGAAAGCTACAAGAAAAAAAGCCAGAACTTTGTATGGAAGAGGAGGAATGCAAAAGGTATATGGAAAGAACTTATAGTTTATTGATCTTATCCAGGTTGAAGATTTTGTGGATCCCAATGGTAAGATCTTTCTACAGCGAGAGGAGACACCATCTAACCGGTAAGGACAGACTAGAGGCTGAAGGCCTTTGGTGAAGGAAGGATCAAAACTTTGGAGTTCACCAGGGCTTATACTGTTTTTCTATAGAGGAGAATCAACAGTACTGAGTTTTGTGAACTGGCTAACACTCAGTGGTACGGAGCAGTCCAGTGTGCGGGGTCCATCTACTGAAACCCAGGAGGCCAAGAAAGTAGCCTTGGAGTGTATTAAGGTAACTTCATGTCCTGGTGTCTCCTTTCTTCTTGGCTCTTGGAGCCATTCTCTTTGTTCTGGCCCTTGTCAATAAACCCCTCTTTTTTGTATCCTTTCTAGCAATGTGACCCAGAAAAGATGATCACAGAAAGCAAGTTCCTCCAGTTGGAGTCACTGCAGGAGCTCATGAAGGTATAGGAAGAATGAGAAATGAATGAAGAGAAAAGGGATAGAAGGGCCGGCTGATTGAGAGTTGGAAGTATGCTTCGGTTTTCTCAGGACAGAGCCAGTGACTGGTTTCCCTTTGTGCCTCTTATTCTCATGTAATTTACTTCCAGGCTTTGGTCTCAGTAACACCAGATGAGGAAACATATGATGAGGAAGATGCTGCTTTCTGTCTGGAGATGCTGCTGAGGATTGTGCTAGAGAACAGGTAGAGGCAGTCTTGTAGGGCTCATGCAAAACACACCAAGGGGGGGCCGGAGAGATAGCATAGAGGTAAGGCGTTTGCCTTTCATGCAGGAGGTCATCGGTTCAAATCCCGGTGTCCCATATGGTCCCCCATGCCTGCCAGGAACAATTTCTGAGCCTGGAGCCAGGAATAATCCCTGAGCACTGCCGGGTGTGACCCAAAAACCACAAAAAAAAAAAAAAAAAAAAAAAAAAACACACCAAGGGGATGGCAGCCTGGAGCCATCTGGCCAAGTAGGCTCTATAAGCAACACTGTGTGAAGCTTAGGGAGTGGAGGAAGAATTTCTGCACTACCTGTCTGCCTCAGAAGGTCTAGCCTGAAGCAGAAATGAAGGCTTATTGAGTGAGGCCTCTCCAGCTAAGATCACCTTCACCCTATTTTCTCAGGGATCGTGTAGGCTGTGTGTGGCAGACAGTTCGAGATCATCTCTACCACTTGTGTGTCCAGGCACAGGAGTTCTGCTTCCTCGTGGAGCGGGCAGTGGTGGGGCTGCTGCGCCTGGCCATTCGACTGCTCCGGAGAGAAGAGATCAGTGGCCAGGTAAGCAGAGCAACTGGGAGAACAGGAAGTGTACAAAAGACAGAAGCCATGATGTCATTCATGGATACAGCCAGAAATAGATTGCTGTAGTACTTCATATGTAAATTGGGGCCAGTCACAGGGCCACCTGGTAGGGTTGAAGAGATGGCATTGTGGAGGGTTCTGAAATGGCCTCAGGTATGAAGTCAGTACTCAGTACCTCTGCAGGCTTATATGACACTGCTAAGGTCCTGTACATGGTTTTCAGGCTTTTATGCTAAGGATCTCTTGGGCCCTGCTCTAAAAGACAATCAGCAGGGCTAGAGAGATAGCGCAGCAGTAGGGTATTTTCCTTGCATGCAGCCGATTCAGGATGGATGGTGGTTTGAATCCTGGCACCCCATATGGTTCCCTGTGCCTGCCGGGAGTGATTTCTGAGAGCAGAACCAGAAGTAACACCTGAGTGCTGACGGGTTTGCCCCCCCCAAAAAAAAGACAATAAGCATAAAACCATAAAGCATAAAGGCATGAAATTTCGGGGCTGGAGAGATAGCATGGCAGTAGGGCATTTGCCTTGCATGCAGAAGGACATTGGTTCGAATCCCGGCATCCCATATGGTCCCCCAAGCCTGCCAGGGGTGATTTCTGAGCATAGAGCCAAAAGGAACCCCTGAGTGGTGCCGGGTGTGAACCCCCCCAAAAAAAAAGGTCATAAAATTTCAGTAAGATTATAAGGTATAGGATGAATTAATTATATTTCTAGTATTTTGGTGGGGTTCAGGGACACATTTGGTTGTACCTAAGGCTTACTCCTGGCTTTATGCTCAGAGAGCACTCCTTGCAATGATCAGGGGCCCCTATGTGGTGCTGAGGATTGAACCCAGATAAGCCATGTGCAAGACAAATGTCCTACCCACTGTACTATTGCTCTAGCTCCTAATTTTATTTCTGTAATTAAAAATATAATATAGGTAATAAGTGTTTCAAATAAAATATACCAAATACCTAATAAAATACATTATAGGCTATACAAGCTGAACATGAAAAAATACTAATGAGGGGCCGGAACAATAGCACAACAGTAAGGCATTTGCCTTGCATACAGCCAACCCAGGACGGACCCTGTTCCCAGCAACCCATATGGTCCCCCTAGCCTGCCAGGAGCAATTTCTGAGCACAGAGCCAGAAGTAACCCCTGAGTGTCACCGGGTGTGGCCCAAAATCAAAACAAAAAAAAAAAAAAAGAAAGAAAGAAAAAAGAAAAGAAAAAAATACTAATGAGGGGCCAGAGAGATGGCATGGAGGTAGGGCGTTTGCCTTTGCCTTTCATGCAGAAGGATGGTGGTTCGAATCCCGGCATCCCATATGGTCCCCCGAGCCTGCTAGGATTGATTCCTGAGCATAGAGCCAGGAGTAACCCCTGAGCGCTGCTGGGTGTGACCCAAAAAAAAAAAAAAAAAAAAAAACTAATGAAAGAAATGAAAAACCAGGAATTGCAGAGATAGCACGGCAGCTGAGATACTGCTGGAAGGGACACTTGAGCAATCTCCTGGGACCCAAGAGATAAAATAGTCCCTTGAGCCCTGACCAGAAGTGATCCTGGAGCAGAGAGCCAGGTATAAGTCCTGAATATAGAGGGTATAGTCCAACATTTAAAAAAAAAAAAAGAAGAAGAAGAAGGGGCCAGAGAGATAGCATGGAGGTAAGGCTTTTGCCTTTCATGCAGAAGGATGGTGGTTTGAATCCCAGCATCCCATGTGGTCCCCTGTGCTTGCCAGGAGCGATTTCTGAGCATGGAGCGAGCAGTGACCCCTGAGCACTGCCAGGTGTTACCCCCCCCCCAAAAAAAAAAAAAAGAAAAAGTCAATATCAAGAGATTATGGGCCCGGAGAAATAGCACAGTGGCGTTTGTCTTGCAAGCAACCGATCCAGGACTTAAGGTGGTTGGTTCAAATCCCGGTGTCCCATATGGTCCCCCATGCCTGCCAGGAGCTATTTCTGAGCAGACAGCCAGGAGTAACCCCTGAACACTGCTGGGTGTGGCCCAAAAACCAAAAAAAAAAAAAAGAGAGAGAGAGAGAGAGAGAGAGAGATTATGTACTATTACTATATACTTCCATTAATGTTAACAGTTTTGTTTCGGGGATTGGTTTGATTTTTATTTGGGCCTACACCCAGCAGTGTTCAGGGGTTATTTCTGGCAGTGCTCTGGGGACTGTATAGGAAGTCAGGATTGAATTCAGGTCAGATACACCCTACCCTGTATACACTCCAATCCCAGCATAACATTTTTGAAACAGTAATTTTTTATTTTTTGTTTTTTGGTCACACCAGACAACATTAAGATTTATTCCTGGGGCCGGGAAGGTGGCGCTGGAGGTAAGGTGTCTGCCTTGCAAGCACTAGCGTAGGACAGACCGCAGTTCGATCCCCCGGCGTCCCATATGGTCCCCCCAAGCCAGGGGCGATTTCTGAGCCCTTAGCCAGGAGTAACCCCTGAGTGTCAAACGGGTGTGGCCCAAAAACCAAAAAAAAAAAAAAAAAAGATTTATTCCTAGTTATAACTCAAGGGTCACTCTAGGAAGTGTTTGGGGGATCCTTTGCTGCATGCCCTGTAAAAGGCCTTACCTGGCCTGCTATCTTCTGTGTGAATGCCCCACAACACACACTCCCAGGTGTGGCCCTGGTGACCTCAGTACTACCAGGCCCAAATACCACCAGGAATGGGGGGACATAGCTTGGAGGGTGGAGCACATGCTTTGTATGCTGAGAAATTCAGGTTTGACCTCAGCACTGCATGTCCCCTAAGCACTAAACAGAGTGTTGGTCCTTGAGCAGTGAGTATCCAAAAAAACTGAAAACCAAATGAAGAGTTGGAGAGGTCAGAGGGTGTCAGAGCATACTCTTTGCACAAGCCTCTGAACCAGTCCCAGCACTACTCCCCAGCAACACACTACACTCTCACCTACCAGGTGTGGCCCGAACAAAAGAAGAGAAAAGGCCATCAGCACTGGCTTACCTTAGATACTAGCCACATTTTCTCATTGATTTGAGGAGACAATGAGAAAAACGTCCAGACAAGAGGCTGCATGCACACTTTTCTTTTTTTTTTTTTTTTTTTTGGTTTTTGGTTTTTGGGTCACACACAGCAGCGCTCAGGGGTTATTCCTGACTCTAGGCTCAGAAATCGTTCCTGGCAGGCTCGGGGACCATATGGTATGCTGGAATTTGAACCACCCACCGTCCTTCAGCATGCAAGGCAAACGCCCTACCTCTATGCTGTCTCTCCGGCCCCTGCATGCCCACTTTTCATTTCCTATTTCCCACCCACCTCAGGTACTACTCTCCCTGCGTATTTTGCTGCTAATGAAACCCAGTGTGCTGTCCCGAGCCAGTCACCAGGTAGCCTATGGGCTTCATGAGCTCCTCAAGACCAATGCAGCCAACATCCATTCAGGTGATGACTGGGCCACACTCTTTACATTGCTGGAGTGTATCGGCTCAGGCGTGAAACCCCCCGCAGCCCTGCAGGCCACAGCCAGAACTGATGTGCCTGATGCTGGTAAGCCCTTTCCCAGGGAGACATTAACAACTAGGGCCCCATGGGTGGAGGGGGAAAACAATACAGGTTATTTCATTCTGTAAGTAAACATCCCTGACTTCAGCCATCAGCTTCCAGATTCTTCATGCCTACTGGCCTCTCCCCAGTATGCAAATTAAAGGCCAGTGGGATAGTAGAGAGGTAAGACATTTGCCTTATAAGCAGTCAACCCTGATTTAATCCCCAGCACTACATATGAACCACCAAGTACCACCAGAAGTGACCTCTGATCATGAGCCAGATAAATCCTGAGCATTACTGGTGTGGCCCAAAATCCAAAAAAATAAAGGCAAACAGACAGCAGAAAAGAATATTAAGTCTGCATTCCTGCTGTCCTGAGGACTTTTCCCAGATACTGTGCTTACCACCACACCCTCTACAGACAGCTGTTCCTTAATGCCAGGAGCCCAAATTAGCCTGCTGCCCTATTTGGTTGAGAGAAGCTGTCCACACCATCCATCACCTCCCAAGTGACAGGGCTAAAACCAAGTCAAAGCAAGAGAGGCAAGGCCAGACTTCAGAACTTGTCTTCTAAGAGCCAAAATTATCTTGTCCTAGTGTCCCCAGCCCCACACTAACTCTGCCTTCCCTGCTGATCCAGGGGCCCAGTCAGACAGTGAGCTCCCTTCCCACCATCAAAACGACAGGATCCTGGATCGAGGGTACACTTCTGACTCGGAGGTCTACACTGACCATGGCAGGCCTGGCAAGATCCACCGATCAGCCACAGACGCTGATGTGGTCAACAGCGGGTGGTTAGTGGTGAGTGAGCATAGAAGCAGTGGGTGAGCCTCCCCTTCTTGACCTGTGGGGAAGATTTATGGTACCCTGGGAAGTTTTTATAGGAGACACAGGGAGCAAGTTTTGGATTCTTAGCTCTTTTTGTTCTTTCCAGGT
Source organism: Suncus etruscus (assembly GCF_024139225.1). Lineage (NCBI taxonomy): Eukaryota > Metazoa > Chordata > Mammalia > Eulipotyphla > Soricidae > Suncus > Suncus etruscus. The sequence continues at coordinate 46,224,089 of NC_064864.1, forward strand.
AGGGAAAGATGACATTGATAACTCTAAGCCAGGGCCTGGGCCCAGTCGGCCAAGCACTTCACCCCTGGTCAATCAATACAGCCTAACAGTGGGGCTGGACCTTGGGCCACATGACACTAAATCCCTGCTTAAGTGTGTGGAATCGCTGTCCTTCATCGTGCGTGATGCTGCCCACATCACACCTGACAACTTTGAGCTCTGTGTCAAAACTCTTCGCATCTTTGTGGAGGCCAGTCTGAATGGTGGTGGGTCACCCAATTCCCAGCCGTTGGGAAAAGAGTGGCGGGGAGGAAGGAACCGGCAGGCTGTCTGTGCCTTCTTACTTGGAAATGAGAGCTGTCTTCTGGTCCTGCTCAGGGTGCAAGTCCCAGGAGAAACGTGGGAAGAGTCACAAATACGACAGCAAAGGGAATCGCTTCAAGAAGAAATCCAAGGAGGGCTCTATGCTTTGGCGACCTCGAACCTCCAGCCAGCATGCCACCCGGGGTGGGCATAGTGATGATGATGAGGATGAAGGCGTGCCTGCCAGCTACCACACGGTGTCTTTACAGGTCAGTCAGGACGTAAGTATAGACCCTTTATTACTTCCTCTTCTCTCTCTGCACTCGACTTTGGGAGCCTGCACAGGGATAGGGACTGCCAGAGCTGAGAGGGAAAGGCCGAGTTTTCCAGAGGCCCTCAGCCACTCTCTCCACAGTATTTCCATATACAAGCTACCTATAAATCTTTTGTTTGCTTAATTTTAAAATTAAGGTTTATTTTTTAAATAGGTAATATATACACATGGTACAAAGGTCAAAAGGTACAAAAGGGTAAATAAATAAAAGTAAGTTTTATTCCACTCCTGTCCCTAAGCACTGAGATCCCTCACCAGAAGCACCACTGCTATCTGTTTCTTATCTGTTCTCCTGATCATTCTGTGTCTAGTTAAGGAACTGAAAACATATTTTTTTTTGTTTTTGTTTTTGTTTTTGTTTTTGTTTTTGGGCCACACCCTGTGACGCTCAGGGGTTACTCCTGGCTATGCGCTCAGAAGTTGCGCCTGGCTTCTTGGGGGACCATATGGGACGCCGGGGGATCGAACCGCGGTCCGTCCTAGGCTAGCGCAGGCAAGGCAGGCACCTTACCTCCAGCGCCACCGCCCGGCCCTGAAAACATATTTTGTAAGCAGACTTTATATCACTAAATAAATTAAGAACTAATTGCCTTCATAGGATGACCTTAGAAAAAGAGTGAATGGACAGAGCAGTAGTACAGCAGGTAGGGCATTTGCTTTGCATGTAGCCAACCAGGATTCAGTCCCTGGCATCCATATTGTTCCCCCAGTCTGCCAGGAGTAATTTCTGAACACGAGCTGGGAGTAACTGCTGCTGGGTGTGACCCAAGAACCAAATAAAAAAGTGAAAACAAAAATAATTAAATGTGGTAAAACACTGTTGCTCATCAGGTCTCTTAAACCTGAGCTTTGCTTTCTGTTTTTAAAATTAGACTAACAAGGGGCCAGAGAGATAGCATGGAGGTAAGGCATTTGCCTTTCATGCAGGTCGGTGGTTCGAATCCCAACATCCCATATGGTTCCCCGTGCCTGCCAGGGGCGATTTCTGAGCATAGAGCCAGGAGTAACCTTTGAGCACTGTCGGGTGTGACCCAAAAACAAACAAAAAAAAATTAGACTAACAAGATGAAACTATATCTGTAATCAGAAGATAAGAAAGAATTGAGAGGCTGGAAAGATAGTACAGTGGTAGGGCATTTGCCTTGCATATGGCTGACCTGGGTTTGAACCTGCCATCCATATGGTGTCCCATATGCACTGCCAGGATTGATCCCTAAAGCAGAACCAGGAGTGACCCCTGAACGCCGCCAGGTCTGACACAAAAAGCCAAAATGATTTGAGAGAAATTACTTCTCATGGTTTTATTCAGTCCAGGGTCCTCACCTTCCTCAAGTCTGCTCTGTGAGAGACCAGCGGATTTGGGGATGAGACTGGGGCGGCCACTCAGAAACCCAGGGAGTAGGAGAGAGGGTCTTGTGGGCGTAACTCTAGGAGTGTGTGTGTGTGTGTGTGTGTGTGTGTGTGTGTGTGTGTGTGTGTGTGTGTGTGTGTGTGTGTGTGTGTGTTAGAGAGAGACAGAGACAGAACAGAGACAGAGAGAATAATTTGTGTGTGTGTGTGTGTGTGTGTGTGTGTGTGTGTGTGTGTGTGTGTGTGCTGGTTGCAGGACAGGAAATCACACCCCAGCTAACCCCACTCTTGTTCCTCCGCGACAGCTGCTGGATCTGATGCACACCCTGCACACTCGGGCAGCCTCGATCTACAGCTCCTGGGCAGCGGAGCAGCGCCACCTGGAGACAGGCGGCCGGAAGATAGAAGCAGACTCCCGCACCCTCTGGGCCCACTGCTGGTGCCCTTTACTGCAGGGTAAACCTCAGAGGAGAAGGCTGGGCCAGCAGGGCTGAGGTGGAGCAGGAGTTTGGGAAGTGCCAGGACAGGGATGCCAGGCAGATCTTGACCTACTTTCCCTCTCAGGCATTGCCTGCCTGTGCTGTGATGCTCGGCGCCAGGTGCGGATGCAGGCGCTGACCTACCTACAGCGCGCGCTCCTGGTACATGACTTGCAGAAGCTCGAGGCCCTGGAATGGGAATCCTGCTTCAACAAGGTACGACTTCCCAGTGATCCTACTAAGGGAAAATCGGAACCTTACAAGAGCACCTCATGTCACTCCTCAATCTGTGTCATACTTTCCTTTAGCTCTGTGTCTGTCCGTGCCAGTTCCCTGACTGCCTTGAGTCGAGGCTGCCAGCTTGCCTTGCTAGGAAGATGTTGTCTTTTACCCGTCAGGTTCTGTTTCCGCTACTGACCAAACTCCTGGAGAACATTAGCCCCGCAGACGTAGGTGGGATGGAAGAGACCCGGATGCGGGCTTCCACACTGCTCTCAAAGGTACTCTCACACTACCTGCACCCCCCCCTTTATCCCCACACCCCATCTCTTAGCAAAGAAGGAAGTAGGTTTCCAATAGGATCTCGAAATACAATGATATTAGTGTTCAGGACCCCCAGCTGGGGAGACTCAGCAGGATCTAGGGCCCTGGGAAGATTCTGAAATCCAGAGAGATCTCACAATTACTGAACAAGATGGGCAGCCTTGGAGAGGGGCATGAATGGCTCCCACCCTTCTGTGGCTGAAAGGGGCTGGTGGGCCACAGGTCTTCCTACAGCACCTGTCTCCACTGCTGTCACTCTCCACCTTTGCTGCTCTCTGGCTGACCATCCTGGACTTCATGGACAAGTACATGCACGCAGGCTCCAGTGACTTACTGGTATGTTCTCCTTGAGCCCCATGCCACTGCCTGCTTTCTTGCCACCTTTAGTAGCTGCCTCCTCTTTACCATTCCCTTCATGGAAATCCCCCCCATTCTTATGATCCCTCTGCTACTTGCAGTCAGAAGCAATCCCAGAGTCTCTAAAGAACATGCTCCTCGTGATGGACACGGCAGCGATCTTCCACAGTGCCGATGCTCGAGAAGGAAGCCCCTCAGCACTCTGGGAGATCACCTGGGAGCGGATTGACTGCTTCCTGCCCCATCTCCGAGATGAGCTCTTCAAGCAGACTGTCATACAGGGTAGGGCACACAACCCAGTTTCATTAGAAAAGTCTGGGGTTGGGCCCGGAGAGATAGCATAGCGGCGTTTGCCTTGCAAGCAGCCGATCCAGGACCAAAGGTGGTTGGTTCGAATCCCGGTGTCCCATATGGTCCCCCGTGCCTGCCAGGAGCTATTTCTGAGCAGACAGCCAGGAGTGACCCCTGAGCATCGCCGGATGTGGCCCAAAAAAAAAAAAAAAGAAAAGAAAAGAAAAAGAAAAGTCTGGGGTCTAGAAAAAGAACTCAAAGGCTGAATTCTATGCTGTGTATAAAGGAGCCCTAGTTCAATCCCTATCACCTCATGGTCCCCCATGCATTGCTGAGAATGGTATGAAAAAAAAAAAAAAAAAAAAAAAGGAAGAAAGGGAGGAGGGAGGGAGGGGAGGAGGGAGCTAGAAACAGTTTAGGGGTTTTGCATGTGCCAACCCTAGTTCGATCCTAAGTACAGAGCCAGGAGTAAGCCCTGATAACAGCCAGCTAAAATATTATTTTCTTGGGATCAGGGATATGACTCAAGGGTAAAGCAGAGAATTCAATCCCTGACACTATATGGCCAATTAGTTCCCTGTGCCCTAGGATGAGTGGGAAGACCTAAAGTAGCCAGACCTCTGCTTGAAATAAAGGAATAAGACTTATCTCTGCATTCTGTCCTCCCCTAGACCCCACACCTGCGGAACCTCATGCCCAGAAGCCTCTGCCCTCAGCTCACCTGACTCCTGCTGCTGGTGACACCAGGACACCCAGCCACCCACCTCCACCAGAGATACCCTCTGAGCTAGGGGCTTCAGGTGAGCCCCACGAGGCATGCCTGCTAAGGGTGGGGCAGAAAGCAGACCTCAGCAGAGGCCCCAGGAAACTTGGGGTCCTGCGCATGGCAGTGAGCCAGAGGAGAGAGGAGAGCAGGGAATGCTTCTATCTGCTCTCCTATAGGACATAGGTGGGCCAGCTGAGCTGTGGTGAACTTGCTGCATGGACTGGGAAGAGGCTGGGTCAGGAACTTGGAATGGATGTATGGGTTGCCCATCAGGGATTCTAGTCAACACTTTGCCAAAATGGAACCTGGCTAAGGGTCCAGCAGCAAGTATAGGATAGGGCCCAAGAGATACTACAGGTAGGGTACATGCCTTGCCTGCAGTTGACTCAGGTTCGATCCCCAGCATCCCATATAGTCCCTTGAGCCTGCCAGGAGTAATTCCTGGCACAGAGCCAGATGTGGCCCAAAAACCAAAACCAAAACCAAAAAAAAAAAAAAAAAAATGCAAGTATGGGGTAGATAGAAGGTAAATGGACACTGATATATTCTGCACAACTCTTTAGCTTGGCCAGAAGCAGTGAAGGGGTATCATTTTGTTCACAGGGAATGTGGGAGAGCACTTTCCCATTTAGGGAACCAGTCGGGGAATGTGATTCTGACTGCAACCACCTTGCTCTCTTACAGACATGGAGAAGCCTGAGTCCCCCCAACCTGTCAACAGCAGCTCCCCCGGATCCCCAGTGGCCTCGAGCCCCAGTAGACTGAGCCCAGGCCCAGAGGGGGTTCCCCCACTGGCTCAGCCCCCACTAATCCTGCAGCCCTTGGCCTCCCCCCTGCAGGTGGGTGTCCCACCCATGACTCTGCCCATCATCCTCAATCCTGCTCTCATCGAGGCCACCTCACCAGTACCCCTCCTGCCTACATCACGTCCCACAGACCCCATGCCCACCTCCGAGGTGAACTAAGGTCCTTCAGAGGTCAGGACCCAAACTCCCAACCAGGCTGGCTATCCTCGGCAAACCCCCTACTCCAACCATCCCAGAGGTCACCAACTCTCCATGCTCAGCCCAAGTTGCTGTCCTGTCACTAATTGAATACGGATCTGAAAATGAGAACTATTATTATTCCTATGGCCAAGAGTCAGGCAGAGGAACCTTCTTCCTCCTCTGCTCTCCATTCCTGGAGGTACAACCTGAAAACACACTTGAGTTTCACCTGCACCGCCTGGCAGCTCTGGGAGGCTTCACTGCACACTCTGCAGTGCCCACCCACCCCCCCAAGGCCCTGTGTTGAGAGCCATGAAACCACTCTGCACTTTGTTTCCCTCCTCTTCCCCTCCATCATCCCTGGACCACCTCTGCCAGTTCTTCCTGTTATTAGTTGGTCAGTTTGGAGAGTTGATTGGCACCAGGAAGGGTGGAAAGCTGAGGTTGGATGTCGGACTGCCTACAGGAGTATGTACATAAGGAAAAATAGGACATCAATGGACTTTTTATGGTGTAATAAATGTCTTAGTACCAACTTCATTGCCTTTCACTTTATTTTTGCACGAGAGAGGTGAGGTTGGGCCACACACACACTCTCCTCTCCTCTCCTCTCCTCTCCCCTCCCCTCCCCTCCCCTCCCCTCCCCTCTCCTCTCCTCTCCTCTCCTCTCCTGCCTAATCATTCATGTGCAAGGCAAGTGCCTCACACTCACACACACACACACACACACACACTCCTGCCTAATCATTCATGTGCAAGGCAAGTGCCTTTACCCCTGTACTATATCCAGTCCCTGTGGCTTCCTTCTTGAGTCTGTGGACCAGAGCACTGTGTTATTGGATTCCTGGGGCTAGGGCCTTGCACATCCAAACAGAAGTGAGTTCAAGCCCACCAATAGCCTGGCCCACAGAGGACCCAGATGCCAGCACCGAGTTCAGGATTCCTTCCCAATGCTGCCACCACCACCACAGTAGTGCCGTCCTTGTCACCAAGAATGTGACTGGGGGCCGGAGAGATAGCATGGAGGTAAGGCATTTGCCTTGCAGGCAGATGAACAGTGGTTCGAATCCCGGCATCTCATATGGTCCCCAAGCCTGCCAGGAGCGATTTCTGAGCGTAGAGCCAGGAGCAACCCCTGAGCGCTGCTGGGTGTGACCCAAAACCAAAAACAAAAAAGAATGTGATATGGGTGTGTCCCTTTTTTCTCACTGCTCCAATGAAGTCATTAGAGGCAAGATGAACTAGAGACAGTGGACACAGCCTGATACGGAAGAAGACTGACATGAGAACTGAGCTTTCTCTTCCTCCTCCTTCCCCTTTTGCTCTTCTGTTTGTGATCCATGCCTGGTCTCCATACTACTAGGAACCTTATCTAACTCTACACCTGGGAAAATCAGAACAAAGACTACATTTATATCTATTACAAGTGCAAAAAAGCATGGACAACAGGCAGGCAGGGTGAAAGACTCCGGGCTTCAGCATTAATGTCTCTTTTCATCCATCTGAACCTTACAAGTTCTACTGTTAGAAGCATCCATGTTTCCCTCCAGGTGAAAATAGTACTGACGGCTGCAAAGACGTTTGAAGAGCAGCTTCTGAACAAAGGAATGACTGCTGAGTATCCCTAAACAAGTCTACAAATATCAGGAAAGAAGGAGTTGCAAACCAAACCAGAGTAGTCAAGGAAATCTTACTAGAAATTTCATTCTTGAGACCAGAATGATGATAGCACAGCAGAAGGGTGTTTGCCCTGCATGCTGCCAACCTAGGATGGACCCATGTTCAATCCCGGGCATCCCATCTGGTCCTGCAAGTCTGCCAGGAGTGATTTCTGAATGCAGAACCAGGAGTAGCCGCTGAGCATCACCAGGTGTGGCCCAAAAACAAACCAAAAATTTTCATTTTTGGGGCCGGGTAGGTGGCGCTGGAGGTAAGGTGTCTCTGCCTTGCAAGTGCTAGCCAAGGAAGGACCTCGGTTCGATCCCCCGGCGTCCCATATGGTCCCCCCAAGCCAGGGGCGATTTCTGAGCACATAGCCAGGAGTAACCCCTGAGCATCAAATGGGTGTGGCCCAAAAACCAAAAAAAAAAAAAAAAATTTTTCATTTTTATTTGGGGGTTGATGGGTTTTTTGGGCCATCCCCAGTGGTATTCAAGGGTTATTTCTGGCTCTGCATTCAGAAATTATTCCTGGCAAGTTGGGGACCATATGGTATGTCAGGCTCCAAACCCAGGTCGGCCATATGCAAAGTAAATGGCCTATCACTGCTATCACTCCAGCCCCAGAAATCTTTTTTTTTTTGGTTTTTGGGTCACACCCAGCTGTGCTCAAGGGTTATTCCTGGCTTTACGCTCAGAAATCACTCCTGGCAGGCTTGGGGGACCATATGGGATGCCGGGATTCGAACCATCGTCCTTCTGCATGCAAGGTAAACATCCTATCTCCATGCTATCTTTCAGGCCCCAGAAATATTATTCTTTATAGAAAGACAGCTGACACCTACATTGACTGGGTGGTCAACGTTGTCTCAGGCTACAGCAGGAGCTGGAAAAAGAATAAAGGAGATAAAGGACTTGAGACCAACCGCAGCATTAGATGATCCCTGAGTCCTACTGGTGTGATTTCCTTAGGCTTAGATCCAGGAGCAACTCCTGAGCACAGCTGGTTGTGTCCCCAAACTCCTCCCATCCCCGCACTCACCCCCCCAAAAAATACAGTGGGTAAAGAGCCTTGCGTGCAACCAATCTGAACTCCAACCCTGGCTCCATACAATATCTGACCAACACCAGAAGTAATTCTGAGTACAGAACCAGAACTAAGGCCCCTGAGCTCTACAGGGTGTGGCCCAACAACCAAAAAGTAAAACTAAGACCAGGGTAACCACCAAAGAAACTAATATTTACAGCAACTGTGTTAGTGAAGAGCCTTTACTGGGACCACAGAGAAAGACTGGGGTTAAACAACTTAATATGTCTGGAGTCTGTAGTGCTCTTTTTCCAGGATGCTTCATGGGTAAGGTCTCCCTGTTTTTAGACCATAGTTTTTCCTTTTTATTTTCCCCATATTTTGCTGTGTCTATGCAAAAAAAAAAAAAAAAAACATAAAAAAAACCACTGCCACACACCTATCCTTTTTTTATTATTTATTGTATTTTTTAATATTTTATCTTTTAAATTGGGGCTCCCACCTTTTTCATAGAACCTTGGGACACAGATTATTTTACCACATATTCCCACGTACTTCTATAAAACTACCAAGAAAGAAATAAAGGCTGGGGGCCAGAGGCCATGTGGTCTTGGATGCATTGGTGTGGAAAGAAGTAAGGACAGAATTAAATATCCAAGCCAAAATCAATGATAATAGAATCAAAGGACCTAAACTTTAACAATCTAAACTCAAAGGCCTATTACACTGGCAGGTCAAGGGACAAAGCATGGTGGAAGAGGATGCACTCTGGGTCCATTGATGGAGGGAGGTTGACACTGGTATTGGAAAGAGCCCTGTGTTACTGTATAACTGAAATTCAACTATGAAGGTCTCTGTAGAGCACAATTGTTAATTGTTTCAATAAAATGTAAAAAGAAAACCTAAAATTTAGGTCCTAATTCTGACAGAGAAAAGTGGCAAACCCTTGGGAAAGTCATAGTGTAGGGAATGCTACTTGAAGTGATGTTTCCTAGGAGAACCTGGTAACATTTTAAGCAGTTAAGAATTAGGGGCCGGAGAGATAGAATGGAGGTAAAGTGTTTGCCTTGCATGCAGAAGGCCGGTGGTTCGAATCCCGGCATCCCATATGGTCCCCCAAGCCTGCCAGGAGCGATTTCTGAGCATAGAGCCAGGAGTAATCCCTGAGCGCTGCCAGGTGTGACTCCCCCCAAAAAAGAAGTTCAGAATTAAACCAGTGACTTAAGTCCCTAACACGGGCTAGAGTGGTGGCGCCACAGTAGGGCGTTTCCCTTGCACATGGCTGACCTAGAAGGGACCATGGTTCGATCCCCTGGCGTTCCATATGGTTTCCCAAACCAGGAACAATTTCTGAGCACATAGCCAGAAATAACCCCTGAGCATCACCAGTGTGGCCCAAAAACAAAAACAAAAAGACCCTAACACAAAAACATGACACAGCTGAGTACTTGTATGTGTCAATATAGGTACATTCTTCAAAACCGTAGAGCTTTAGGTGCAGCAACATAGAATCCAAATCAGGGGCTGGAGCAATAGCACAGTGGAGAAAACGTTTTCCTTGCACACAGCCGACCTGGGACAAACCCTGGTTTGATCCCCGGCATCCTATATGGTACCCCACCAGAGGTAACCTGCCGAGAACCAGGAGTAACGCCTGAGTGCCACTGGGTGTGGCCCAAAATCAAAAAAAGAAAAAACAAGAATCCAAGTCACTGGAAAATGAAGGAATTTGGTATAAATTCAGGCCCATCTAACTGCAAACTTCAGGGCCCCTCCTGTGACACTCCCTCAATTCGGAGATAAGAGAGTAGGAGTGGAGAAACTCCAAAACTACACTTTTTTGTTATGGGTATCAAAACCTAGGCCTCATATGTGGTACCTACACTCTACCATCCAGTCACTTCCCCAGGCCACATCTTCTGTAACTTCATAAGAAATAGAGAGACCTGGGACTGGAGTGATGGTGCAAGCGGTAGTACGTATGCTTTACATGTGCCAACCTAGGACAGACCTCAGTTCGACCCCTGGGAATCCCATATGGTCCCCCAAGCCAGGAGCAATTTCTGAGCACATAGCCAGGAGTAACCTGAGTGTCACCGGGTGTGACCAAAAAAACCAAATAAGTAGGGAGACCAGAGAAAGTCAGATGTGAGACGCGAAGTGCAATCAATCACCAGTACATATAACACCCCCTTCAACACCCCAGTTATAACTTGTATGCAACCTTGTACTTGCCTTGTATGCAACCTAACCAAGTTCAATTCCTAGCCTTCCATATGGTCCCCTGAACTCATCAGGAGTGATACCTGCGTGCAGAGCCAGTTGTAAGTCCAAAGCACCTGGGGGCCAGAGAGATAGCACTACAGTAAGGTGCTTGCAATGCTGCTGATCCGGGAGGGGCCTGGTTTGGTCCCCCAGCCTGCTGGGGCGATTTCTGAGTGCAGAAGCCAAGAGTAGCCCCTGAGTGCCACTGGGTGTGGCCCAAAAACCAACCAACCAACCAATCAATCAAGAAAAAAAATGTCCAGAGCACCATCAGGTTTGATCCAAAAATAAAACAAAGAAAGTGACTATCTGAGCTTTTTTTTTTTTTTTTATGGCCTTATTAGGGACCCTCTGTGGAAAAGAAATTTGTAAATCCAGGACGGAGAGAATTGAGTCTGTGATTTGTTTGCAGGAGGCCCAGATTCTGGCACCAAATGCTCTCCTGAGCACCTCTGGGTGTGGCCCAAAAATTAAAAAATGGAAGAAGCTTTTAAGTTCAAAGAATAGTTTATCACTTCCTCCTTGAAATATTCTTTTTTGTTTGTTTGTTTGTTTTGTTTTTTGGGCCACACCCATTGACGCTCAGGGGTTACTACTCCTGGCTATGCGCTTGGGGGACCATATGGGACGCCGGGGATCGAACCGCGATCCATCCTAGGCTATCGCTTGCAAGGCAGATGCCTTACCTCTAGCACCATGCTCCAGCCACTAAAATATTCTTCACACTGCTTCTAACTTTTGTTTTTCCTAAGTCTCCACTTTACTGGTCATGTCTTTTCATTTCTTTAGCTGGTGTCTCATCTCCACAGCCTGTAAACATTAGAAGTCCAGCATGGGACCCGGAGAGAGAGCACAGTGGCGTTTGCCTTGCAAGCAGCCAATCCAGGACCAAAGGTGGTTGGTTCGAATCCCGGTGTCCCATATGGTCCCCCGTGCCTGCCAGGAGCTATTTCTGAGCAGACAGCCAGGAGTAACCCCTGAGCAATCCCGGGTGTGGCCCAAAAACCAAAAAAAAAAAAAAAAAGGAAGGTGGCGCTAGACAGCGGTTCAATCCCTTGGTGTCCCATATGGTCCCCCCAAGCCAGGGGCGATTTCTGAGCGCATAGCCAGGAGTAACCCCTGAGCGTCAAACGGGTATGGCCCAAAAACCAAAACCAAAACCAAAACCAAAGTCCAGCATGCAGACCAGATCTTCTGATCTTTTCTCCAGCGGTGGCCCCTGCAAAAAGAATCGCCTGCAGGACCCTTTCGACCATCTCCCTGAATCACCCCAGTCCCACACTCTAGTCTAGGCTTTGGCCACGTGGATTTTTTTTTTTGGTGGGGGGTCACACCTGTCAGTGCTCAGGACTTACTACTGGCTCTGAACTCAGGGATTACTCCTGGTGAACTTGGGTTACCTAGACTAGAACCCCAGGTCAGCCACGTGCAAGACAAGCACCTTCCCTTGTATTCTCTCTGGTTCCCCAGGACACAGGGCAATTTTTTGTAGTTGTTTTTTCGTTTGGGGGCTACAGCCGCTGGTGTTCGGGGGTGACTCCTGGCTCTGTGTTCAGGAATCACTATGCTCCCCTGGCAGGCTCAACAGGGCGGGCGGTTTGCCTTGCACCCGACCCACAGAGACAGTCATTTTCACTTCTTCCTCACAGCCTCCTCAGAACTTTCGAGTCCTTCAGTGGAAGATTCAGTTGTCCAACTCGATAGTTCTCAGGTCGACCCGATACGTGCTGGCCTTTTGTCAGCGACGACCCTGACCCGGGAGTCTCCGTCGGCGAAGCTGCCTAAATCCCCTTTCTCGAGGCCGTTGGACTTTTGTTTGTTTTTGGGTCACACCCAGCAGCGCTCAATTAGGGGTTCCTCCTGGCTCTGAGCTTAGAAATCGCTCATGGCAGGCTCGGGGAACGCTCTGGGACGCCGGGATTTCTGCATGCACCGTCCTTCTGCATGCAAGGCAAACGCCCTAACTCCGTGCTCTCTCTCCGGCCTCCGCTTAGGGCTTCTTAGAAAGTCCTTGCCACGTTTCCCTCGGCGGCCGATTGCTTCTTCCCGGGAAGGGAGGCGGAGAGGCCGAGCCGGAGAGGCCGAGGAGTCCGTCAGTCGGGCACCGCCAGAGGGCGCCTGGGGACCGACCGCAAGCGCCGCTTCCTTCCTCCGGCCCCGACCTTCCCGGCAGAGGAGCCTCGCTTGCAGCTGGGGACCGAAGGGCTGGGGCCCGCAGTTCCCCGCTGGGGTTCCCCGGCTTCAGGGGAGGCTGAGCCCTAGGCGCCTCATTGGTCGCAGGGCAGCGAGGCCGCAGGCCGTCGGGGCCGGTGAGGAGAGCCGAGCCGGAGCTCTGGGCTGGGGCAGGGCGCTCGGCTCGCGGGAGCTACTCGGGCCGCACGTCGGGCCAGCGCCGGGGCCGGGCCAACTCCGCCGCGCGCGCTCCCCTCCCCTCCCCGGCGGCGCTGACCTTTCACCTTTCAAGGGGCTCCTAGGTCGCCGTCGATTGGCTGCGCGAGTCAGGAAGTTCAACTTTCAGCCAATGAGGAGGAGCGGTGGGCGTGACGCACGGGAACGTCACGGGAATTCCCCCCTCCCGGGGGCGGAAAAGGGGCTTTCCCGCTAGGAGCCTCGGTGGCCGGAGTGGAGTCCAGGAGGGTCCGAGGAGGGTCGGACCGGGAAAGCAGCCCGACGCAGAGCCGCCGCCGCGGTGAGTGGCCGGGGTCAGGCCCCTGGGTGGCTGGGGCGCGGGGACGGGCGAGAGCGAGGCCGGCTGGTGTGTAGCAAACGCACATGCAAGCACACGCATGCACACACAGATAGACACACGTCTGCACACTTGTCTGAAGACGGGCTTACCTTCATGTGCACAGCATCGTGCACGCGCGTGGACACACGCGCACACGCACACACCATGCAAACACTCATCGGTGCCCTGGGCCCCAGGTCTATTAATCTCAGGAACGCAGAGCGAGTCCCCGCCAACCAAACTAGGCACGTCGAACACGTCTTAGACGTAGCCACCACTGACTTGAAGGGTGAGCGCGCGCATGTGAACTCCAGGCCCATGCACACACCAGCGCTGGTGCGTGTGCCCGCGAGGGAGACACATGCATGTATCACGCGACCCTGGGTTGTGTGGTAAGAGAGCTAGTCACCCACACAGGCCAGCTGCGGTGTGGGGATCGGTCACCTTTCAGGTCTTTCATTTCAGGAAAGGCCTGAGCGATCGATCGTACGATCGCAAGGTGGGTTACCCAGGCTTGCCTTGCATGTCTGAAGATCTGGTTTTGAGGGGGCGGAAAGATAGCATGGAGGCAAGGCGTTTACCTTGCATGCAGAAGGAGGACGGTGGTTAGAATCTCGGCATCCCATATGGTCCCCCGAGCCTGCCTGGAGCGATTTCTGAGCATAGAAGAGCCAGGAGGAACCCCTAATTGAGCGCTGCCGGGTGTGACCCAAAAACCAAAAAAAAAAAAAAAAAAAAGACCTGGTTTCGATCCCCAGAGCCCCATATGGTTCCCGAGCCCCTCCAGAAGCGACCCCAAGCGCAAAGCCAGGAGTAATCTCTGAGCACCGCTCACTGGATACGGTCCAGTGCAAACAAGCAAAGCCCCCAAAATAGATGTTTCAGGGAAAGAAGACAGAATCCCATCCAAGACACACTTTCCCTCCCCAGTTCCTCGGCTCGGGAGTCCCAATCTCCTTTCTCCGGGCAAAATCCGAGGGCAGCCCAGTGGAGAGAGCTCCCACGGGCCCGCCCACAGATCCTAAGGGAGAAGACTTCTTATTGCAGGAATGTCCCCCCCAAAAGCCCCGGGTGAATCAGCCGAGGCCCTCCCTTGGGGTAGAAAATCCCTAGGGTAGCTCCAGGACGAGAGAGGGGCAAGGAGCAGAAGCGGGCTGGGCCTGCTGTCCCCGGCCTGTCCTGTCTTGGAGACCAGAGGACAGTAGTAACTTCCCGTGGAGTGCACGACCCTCTGGCCTGCAGCACTGCGGTGGGCGCCCAGGAACCTGGGCGACCTCGCGCCCCTCCATCCCGCCGTGGGCGTGCCCCGTGGCGTCATTTCCAGGCCCGCCCCTCCACCACCTCCACCACGCCTCCCCGTGGTATTTTCGGGACTTTCCTGAGCTGCTCTAACTTTCCTGCCCCTTCACCCGCCCGGCCCTGCCCAGCTCCGGATCTCGCCCTCTGCCGTCTCTCTCCCGCTAACACCCGGACTGGTGGCTGGAGCAGATCAGACCCTCCCCACCCCCAAATCGGGGTTCCCTTCCTGATCTGTCCCCCCCCAACTCCCTCCCTCCTAAGGCGGGCGCCTGAAACTTTGGGAAATAGAACCGGAGCCACCAGACGAGAGAGAGCCGGGCCTTGCCCAGAAACATGGACAGTTGCTACGACCCAGTGAGTCGCCGCCGCCTGGCCTCCAAGCCTGTCGGCTTGTCCCTCCCCACCCCCCATCCTTTCTGTTTTAACTCCTCTGCTCCCCCACAACTCAAATAATGCCCTCATGGGATCTTAGCCTGCCTGGCAGTCTGCATGTCTGCACGGTTACCAATGTGAGCCTTTTAAGAGCCTGGGAGGGAAAGAGAGAGGTGGGTCCCCAGAGCTGGGAGACTGAGGGCTTCAGGGATGGCTCGGTCTGCTGCTACTGTCTGTCTCCAAAGCAGGGCCTCGATGGGATCATTAAATACGATGGTTTCAAATACAACCCGACTGTTGTAGAACCCAGGGAGCCTGTGCCAGAGACAGGTTAGTAACCCCTTGCCTCCCTCCCCTTGGGTGGATGGTGGTAGAAGCATGTGCCCTCTCTGCCTCAGAGATAGGCTCAGAGCTCCTGGCTCAGCAAGGCCCCTCTGTTCGCAGCTAATGGGCCCTATCTGGTGATTGTGGAACAGCCAAAGCAGGTGAGTGAGCAGAAGGTAGGGGGTGGAGTCTTGGGTCATTAAGTGAACTGTTGGCTGGGGTGTGGCTCATGGGGGCCATGGTCTCTCCTGGTCCCAAAGTCACTCTGCCCTGGGACCTTCAGCGAGGCTTTCGGTTCCGATATGGCTGTGAAGGCCCTTCCCATGGAGGACTGCCAGGTGCTTCCAGCGAGAAGGGACGGAAGACGTACCCCACAGTCAAGGTGAGGTTCGAAGTGCCCAGGGGTGCATGCGCTCTGTACGCAGGATGTTACTGACTGCCTCCCCCTCCCAGATCTGTAACTACGAGGGACCAGCCAAGATCGAGGTGGACCTGGTAACACACAGTGACCCGCCTCGTGCTCATGCCCACAGCCTGGTGGGCAAGCAATGCTCGGAGCTGGGGGTCTGCGCTGTGTCTGTGGGGCCCAAGGACATGACTGCCCAGTAGGTGCTACCTACCCCTGGCCCCCAAAGGCATGCCCCCTCTTTGTCCCTCCAGACCAAGGCCCCAGCCCACCTAAGTGAGCTCAGCTCCTGAGGAAGCAGTTGGTTGCCCCCAGAACCTGTGACCCCATTTAAAACCATCAAAACTTCCTAGAGGCCATGCTGAGCTGAGCCATAGCAATAGGGCGCCACCTTGGGAGGAGGCCAGACAAACTGCAAGGCCTGACTCCCCTGCTCCCACCCAGGTTCAACAACCTGGGCGTCCTGCATGTGACCAAGAAAAACATGATGGAAATCATGATACAGAAACTTCAGCGGCAGCGCCTCCGTTCCAGGCCTCAAGGACTTACAGGTCCGGGGTGGGGATCAGGAAGGAGTGTAGAAGGCAGTTGTGGGGCAGTGGAGAAATGAATGACCCAGGACTGGTGTGTGTGCCCTGTCCAGAGGCAGAGCGGCGAGAACTGGAGCAGGAGGCCAAAGAGCTGAAGAAAGTAATGGACCTGAGCATTGTTCGGCTGCGCTTTTCTGCCTTCCTTCGAGCCAGCGATGGCTCCTTCTCCCTGCCCCTGAAGCCGGTCATCTCCCAGCCCATCCATGACAGCAGTGAGTATCCAGATCCCTGGACAGCAGAGCTTGGGGACCTTGAGCTGTAGAGTCAGATAAACCTGGAGTTGAACTTTGCCCTACCAAGAGTGATCTCGAACAAGTCATTCCCCCTGCTCTGGCTTCCATCTTGGTAAACCAAGTAGTTGAAATTCCAGACAAGGGCAGGGGTGGCTCAGCAGCTGGCACCATCTCCAGTATTCAGTACCCCATCTCCATAGAGTCCCCTGGTGCCTCTAACTTGAAGATTTCTCGAATGGACAAGACAGCTGGCTCTGTACGTGGTGGAGATGAGGTTTATCTGCTTTGTGACAAGGTGCAGAAAGGTGAGACTGGAGCCCATGCTGGAGTTCCTGGTTGACTGTCAAGTCTAGGCACCGGGGCTGTGCCCAACATCCATTTTCCCTGCAGATGACATTGAAGTTCGCTTCTATGAGGATGATGAGAATGGATGGCAGGCCTTTGGGGACTTCTCTCCCACAGACGTTCATAAACAGGTACCTTAGGGCCAGGGCTGAGACCAGTGGGGGACTGGGGAACCCCCACCCCTGACTGCCATACCCTCCGGCTTCCCCGCAGTACGCCATTGTGTTCCGAACTCCTCCCTATCACAAGATGAAGATCGAACGCCCGGTCACTGTGTTCCTGCAACTGAAGCGCAAACGTGGGGGCGACGTCTCTGACTCCAAACAGTTCACCTACTATCCTCTGGTAGAAGGTGCAGCCAGGCAGGGAGCTGGCGGCTGGGCTGGAGGCTGTAGATTCTCGGGTGGTCCATGATGAGGTTGGGGGGTTGAGGGACCAGGGGAGCTCTGAACAGCCTTTCCCACCCGCAGACAAGGAAGAGGTGCAGCGGAAGCGGCGGAAAGCCTTGCCCACCTTCTCCCAGCCTTTCGGGGGAGGTTCCCACATGGGTGGAGGCTCAGGGGGCTCAGCTGGCGGTTACGGAGGAGCAGGAGGAGGAGGTGAGAGGGTGCGGGTAATCGGAAGAGGGGCTGAGGGAGGAAAAGGAGAGGGGAAAGAGATTGTGGGGGAAAGGGATCTGGAAGTCATTTACGCCCCTCTTAGTCTCCCGCTCTCCCAGGGGGCAGCCTGGGCTTTTTCCCCTCCTCTTTGGCTTACAGCCACTACCAGTCGGGCGCGGCCCCCATGGGCTGCTACCCGGGAGGTGGAGGCGGGGCGCAAATGGCCGCTGACGGGGAACCAGCTTCCGAACCCAGCACGCCCTCCGAGACCCCCCAGCAAGGACTGCAAGCCTCGGAGCAGCTAAGGCAAGGTATGACCTTGGGCAATCAGGTGCTGGGGTAAGGATCTGGTCCACGCCCGCCCACCGGTCCCCTGCCGTCCCCAGCCCGGGAGTACAACATGCGCCTGTTCGGCCTGGCGCAGCGCAGCGCCCGAGCCCTCCTGGACTACGGCGTCACGGCAGACGCGCGCGCGTTGCTGGCTGGACAGCGCCACCTCCTGACGGCCCAGGACGAGAACGGAGACACGTAGGTGGACTTGAAGCCTGGGAGCGCCCATGGTTGGGTTCTGGGACTGCGCCCGCCCCTTGCAAGGTCACCGGTACCAGGTGGGGGTCAGGGAGAAGGCTCACGCTTGGACAGATCGGTTTCAGGTGTGACCTTGCTATGAGCTAACTGTGCGAAGGACTTAATCCCTCCAGATTTAGATTTGTTGACTATTAAGGGGTACAGAGCTGGGGCCGGTGAGAGAATACAGCGGGTAAGTGTGCGCTGCACACTGCCCACCCAGGTTCCATACCCAGCGTCCCATATGATCCCTTGAGCACTGTCAGAAGTGTTTCCTGAGTGCAGAGCTAGGAGTAAGCCCTAGCATAGCCCTCCTCCCCCAAAAAAGAGTACTTGTCTTGCATACTGCCAATCAGGTTTCCATCCCTAGCACCTCACAGGATTCCCCCAAGCACCACCAGAAGTGATCACTGAACCACCACCAGGTGTGGTAAAAATACAAGGGTGCAATAAAACAATATATACCCAAAAAATATGCCCCCAGAAGATTTACTCCAGGTGCTGCTGCCTTGCCTTTTGGACTGCCGGCTCCCCAAGTCTGCAGGGGAGGTTTAGAAAGCAGAGACAGGTTTGCTTGGCACAACCATCTCACTGTGCACCCCTAGGCCGCTGCACTTGGCCATCATTCACGGGCAGACCAATGTCATCCAGCAAATAGCACAGGTCATCTGCAATGCCCAGCACCTTGGCGTGGTCAACCTCACCAACCACCTACAACAGGTGATACGAACCTGGTGGTAAAGAGGTCAAAGTGGGCTGGGTCTGGGCCACAAACAGGCGTGGCTAACTCTGTTGTGTCCACAGACACCTCTGCACCTGGCGGTGATCACAGGCCAGATGAGCGTGGTGAGCTTCCTGCTGCAGGTGGGCGCAGACCCTACACTGCTGGACCGCCATGGAGACTCAGCACTGCACCTAGCCCTGCGTGCCGGAGCCTGTGCACCCGCCCTGCTGCGCGCCCTACTGCAGAGCGGGCTCCCCAGTGTGCCCCCACTGCTGCATGTGCCTGACTTCGAAGGTACATTCCTACCTTGGAACCTGGGATTGGGACACCCGAGAGGGAGCCTGGCGATCGGCAGGAACAGACAAGCTGGTTCAAGCGGACTTCCCTGACATCCTGGCACTAAGTTGAGGGTCTGTGTCCACAGGGCTGTACCCACTACACCTGGCAGTGCGCATGCGGAGCCCCGAGTGCCTGGACCTGCTGGCTGACAGTGGGGCTGAAGTGGAAGCTGCGGAGCGGCAGGGAGGCCGGACAGCCCTACATCTGGCCACAGAGATGGAGGAGCTGGGACTGGTCACCCACCTGGTCACTAAGGTAGGCCCTGGCTTGTGAGGAGTGGCAGAGAGGTTCAGGTGCAGTTGCAGGATGCAGCTGGCTGTGACCAAACAGCTCTCTTCACCCACAGCTCCACGCCAATGTGAACGCCCGCACCTTCGCGGGGAACACCGCTCTCCACCTGGCAGCGGGCCTGGGGTCCCCAACGCTCACTCGCCTCCTGCTCAAGGCGGGTCAGTGACATCTTTAGGGGCCAGGGAACAAGCCTGGGGAGGAGTCGGGGCACCTTCAGGTCCCCCAAGGTGCAGACCTTAATGTCTCCTGTGGTGGCACCTTCCTGCAGGCGCTGACATCCACGCTGAGAATGAGGAGCCCCTGTGCCCACTGCCCTCACCCCCCAGCTCTGGGAGTGACTCAGAGTCCGAGGGGTCAGAGAGGGACACCTCAAGCAGTTTCCGAGGCCACACACCTCTTGACCTCACTCGCAGCAACAAGGTGAGCCCACTGGGGGTGAGGGCAAGATTTTGGGGCACCTGGACTGAGGGCTGAGCCCCACAGTGGGGGCTGGAAAAGGAACAAGAATCAAGCAGGAGTGTCTCACAGGTGAAGACTTTGTTGCTGAATGCTGCTCAGGACATCACAGTGCCCCCTCTGACTCCACCCAGCCCAGCAGGTGAGCCAGACATCTCTTCTTCATAGACTGGGTTGGGGGGGTATGTTCCTTTCTCGGGGTGACTGTGTGGCTCAACTCAGCACCAGAGCTGCCCCTTGAGGAGCCAGCGCTGCAACACCTGGAACACCTGCTGGACCAGCCGAGTGCACAAGGCGGCTGGGCGGAGCTAGCAGAGCGGCTGGGGCTTCGAAGCCTGATAGACACATACAGGAAGACGGAATCCCCAAGCGGCAGCCTCCTGCGCAGCTACAAGGTCAGTGGCCACTCCCTGCTGCACCCTGGGACCCCAGCCCCACCCCAATACAGCTCCAGGCTCAGGTCTCTCTCTTTCCCTCAGCTGGCTGGTGGGGACCTGGCAGGGCTGTTGGACGCCCTGTCCGACATGGGCCTGGAGGAGGGAGTCCGGCTCCTGCGGGGCCCAGAGACCCGAGACAAGCTGCCCAGTCCAGGTGAGTGCACACCCCAAGGGGGAGCGGGGCTGGGGTGGGAGCAGGGCCCTGACTCTTTCTTACCCCCCAGTGGAGATGAAGGAGGACAGTGCATATGGGAGCCAGTCGGTGGAGCAGGAGGCTGAGAAGCTGGGCCCACCCCCCGAGCCGCCAGGAGGGCTCTGCCATGGCCACCCCCAGCCACAGGTGCACTGACTGCACCCCTCCAGCCCCTTTCGGGCCACTCTGTACAGCCCCTGCCTGATCCAGCTCTTATTTAACACCCCATGTCCCCCATTAGTGGGGAACCAATAAAGAATTCTCATGGGAGAGGGAGGAGGCCCACCCACCCCGGCCTCCTTCCCAGTTACTGGAGCCCCTGGTGTGTCTCCTGTGTCTCCAAGCTACCTGCTTGGCCCAAGTCAGGCCCAGGAGAGAAGGAGGCCCAGCCAGCAAGTCCAGAGCAGTTTTAATGGGGGTGGAGGCTCCACAAAGGGCAGCACTCCCCAAAGGCAGGAAAGCCAGGCCATGCCCCCAGCCTGGGTCCACCTCAGGAAGGAGAGAAGGGGAGCCTCCAGGAAGGAAGGAAGAAAACCAGCTCAGCCCCAGCTCCTGGCCTCCATCTGACCAGACCCCAGGATGGAGGCGACTGCTGGTGTCAGGGTGGGGTGGTTTCGGCAGAAAGCAGAAATGTTGGAAGGCCTCCCCCATGGAAAGAAAAGAGCATCAAAAGTCCTGGAGCCCCGGCCCCTCCCCCCAGCCCCCTGTACGAAAAAGTGCAAAACATTATCACAAAAAGGGGGTCTCAGGCCCTTGGCCTGGGCTCCTGAGGCCCACGCCCTAGCCCAGCCCTGCCCCGGACACCGCGTCCGGCGCGGTCGGGCCCTGGGCCAACGGGCCCTTGTGGGTGACCCGAGGCCGGCCCGGGCTCAGGCAGGACCAAGTCATGCAAGTGCCCAGTGGACATCACCCCCACACACTACCATCCCAGCTCAGGGCTTCCGTCGCCCACTGCCTACCCTGGCCCGAGCCTCCGAGCTGTGGCCCTGGGCCCGGGATTGGCTGGAGGTGGGGGGCTTTAGGGAGGGGCTGGAGTGAGGTGGGGGGTGGGCCTCCTCTGTGCTCCGGGCCTGGGCCAGTGCGGCCTCTACCGCATCCAGCTCCTCGCTGCCAGCCTTCAGCTTGACCCGAAGCAGAGCAGCGTACGTGCCATAGCGGGATTTCTGAGACAGAGAAGCCAGTCTTGGGGCCACCCTCAGTTCCATTCACCCCCATCAAACCCACCCCAGAGATGCCCATGGCTGGGACGTCAGCTTCTGAACTGCCAACTTCTCAGACGGTGACCCCTGCCCCAGACAGGTTGGGGTTCTGCAGCTTCAGTTGCTGAGTGACCCCCTCACCCCTCCCTGGGCATGGTGCCTTTGCTCTGACAACAAAAATGGAAACAGGTTCAGATGGGTCTAAAGGTCTTCCCAGTGTTCCTAAGCGGGTCTCATGCCCTTAGTAGTAGGTTGAACCTGGGGGTCCAGGGAGGGGGCCCAGAGCACCCAAGGAAGAGGGCTTACCTCAAACTCCAGGTAGGCCTCCTTCTGCCGCTGCTCCTCAGCCTCCTTACCCCGAGCTTTCTTGCCCAGTTGGGTGGCACGGTGCTCCCGCAGCTCACTGGCCATGGCCTTCAGCTTGGCCTCATGGGTCCGCACCTGCTCCTCCTGGGGGACGGGCAGTCAAATCAGCTTCTCTCTAGTCCAAAGGTGCCCAGACTTATCTGGGCCCGCCTTTCAGATTATATCACTCTGCACCCCTTGGAAACACTACCTATGAGCCCGCCCTCATAGCTCCAGAGGCTGCTCTACCCCAGGATTGTTGTAGTGTTCCTGGAGCAATACCACCCCTGGATAGCTACTGTAGTAGAATACTTTGTGCAACTGCATGTTGGAGTTGGTTGGTTGGGGGGGGGCACACTACAGCTCAAGGGCTTTGAGCAAGTTTTACTTGCTTTGCTTGGTGGTGCTGAAATGAGATCCTGCAGACCCAGGTTCAATTTCCAGCACCCCAGACGGTTCCCGAATCCCACTAGGAGTGATCACTAACCATAAGTATAAGTAACCTGGTTCTACTGGGTGTGGCCAATCCCCCCCCCCAAAAAAAAGATGTCCTCACCTGCCTTGCAGGTGTGAGATCGGGGGTTGGTTGATTTGGGGGTTTTTTGTTTGTTTTGGGGCCACATCCTGAGCATTATGTCAGTACCCTGGATTTAATCTGACACATTTAAAAAAAAAAAAGGTTTACAAAGCGCCCTGCCCTTCATTTACATAAACAAAGCACCCAACTAGGGAGCAGTTGGGTAAGAACAGGCTGGATGGCAGCTCTGCCGGCCAGAGCCAGGGCCCTGGTATGGTGGACAGCAATAGAACACATGACGAGTTGGAGGGACACTGGCATTGAGCACACACACCATACCACCCCTCATCCCACAGGCACCTGGGAGAGGCGGGTGGCAGCACTGGGCAGCAGAGGGCGACTGAACTTCTTCTGGGAGCTCACTGCAGCTGGAAACGGGGGTGCCGAAAACATGGCAGCCACCACGTTGATGCGAGTGATCCAGGACTGCATCTGCTCCAGGCTCCTGGGGAGATATAGGGCCCCTGAGACTTGGGCCTGTCCAAAGAGGCTCAGGGTGGCCTGAGAAGGAAGGAGGCCATCCTGGTAAATGGGGGTGGAGACTTGCAAACAGGGAAGTTGGGGAGTCAGGGCAGAGAAGAAGCAGCACTCACGAGGCCTGGAAGAGGAAGACCCGCCAGTCAGCCGTGCGCAGGTAGAAGACATGAGGCCGCTTGCTGTAGTCACTGGCGCGCGTGGCCAGTGCATGGTGGATGCTGATGGCATTCTTCAGTTCAGCCTCTGCCAAGGCCTTCCCAGGCTGGTACTCTTCCTGTGGGGGTGCCCACTTCGTCCTGCCTCAGTCCCAGCCCACCAGCCCACCCCCAAGTCAGCACAGTCCTCCCACTCCCGCGCCCCACACCTTCTGCAGGTAGAGGATCATGCCTTTGAGGACCCCATGGAAGCTCTTCCAGCCACGTTTGCCCCGAGGTGCTGGGGGTGGAAGACAGGTCAAAAATGACAGAGACTGGTCCATGCCGCTGCCCCCCAGAGCCCCTGCCCCGCCGCTCACGTACTCTTCCTGCAGTCGGGGTCTGCATGCACCTTGCGCACCAGGGCTCCGTGCTTGTAGACGGCTGCGCCTGGCTCGGGAGTCAGGTCCAGGAACGGGCTGGTGCCGCTGCCACTGACCCCGCTGACCCGCTTGATGACTTTGGGGTTGGGGTCGGCCAGCTCAGACAGAGAGCGCCTCAGCTCCTCCTCGTCACTACAGGGGCAACTGCCTTAGGGGGGGCTGCCAAGGAGCTATCCTTTCACCCTCAGACCTGTCCCCACCCACCTCAGTGGGGGACACATGAAGGCTCCTCCAGACCAGGCCTCCCCCAAGGACAGCAATCTCCCAGCTCAGCTGAGAGCAGCTCAGGGATGCATGGCTACCCTCAGTGTGAAAGGCTACTGGCCTCTCAATTCCATTCTCACTCCCAGATGCCTGTCTCCTCCTGGTCACCACATTCACTTCACTCACACATTCACCTCCAACCTACAATTTTTTTTTTTTCGTTTTCTGGGCCACACCCGGCAGTGCTCAGGGGTTACTCCTGGCTGCCTGCTCAGAAATAGCTCCTGGCAGGCACGGGGGACCATATGGGACACCGGGATTCGAACCAACCACCTTTGGTCCTGGATCGGCTGCTTGCAAGGCAAAGGCCGCTGTGCTATCTCTCCGGGCCCCAACCTACAATTTCCACACACACACACCGGGGGACAAATGCTTCCCTCCTTCAGGACTTGTGCCCAGCCCTCCAAGCAGCTTCTCTGATCTTTCATGCACCCCAACCTGGGGCTCTGCCCCGTCTAAAGTCGTCTCTCCTGCCAGCAGAGAGCTCCAGGTTCAACTGAGCACTAAGGACTCAGCAGATTCCATCACATTCGAGGAATCCCCTCAGACCGGGGCCCCGGGGCTGCAACTGCACTACCTCTGCACTGGACTGGACTCTTGGGAGGTTCATTGTGGTTTCCACGGGGTGCTAGACTGGGGCCCTGCCGTGGGGCTTCCCACAGGGCCATACCTGCAGAGACTTCTGCTTTCCCACCAGGTTAAAGGAACCTCCCCTTTTATCCCAGCACTCCTCCTTCCAGGTCAGCTGACAATGCCCACCCATCTCACCACCTTGTCATAACAATCTAGCTAGAGACGAGCCAGAACCCCAAGTCCAGGCGGGCATTTCCAAAGAAGGAAGTGAGGCAGCCCGGCTGTTGCTCGAGGCTTCACCCTCCCAATCCTGACACTGCCACCAGTTCTCCCCCTCCAGGCAGCCCGCCAAACTCCCTCGGCACCCGGACTCACATGGCCCATTGCAACTTTTCATTCTTGATGGAACTGTACAAGGCCTGGGAGGGAGAAACAAACCAGGGAGAGAAAGGTTAATCCCAGCAGGGGATACCCCAATGCTACAGCTCAGAGCTCTCCCAACCAGAAGAAGAGGGGAAAAGGCTGGTGAAACAGAGGTGGAACAATGCAGAACACTAGCCCGGAACACAAGACTGGGGAACCCCTGAGGGGCTCGGGCCCAGATCTGCCACCTGAGCTGTCTGAGTGGGGAAATGGCTCAGGAGGGACAAATGCAGTGACACATGCAGCCAGCGTCACTGGCAGTTGCAGTTACTCACTGGCAATTGGCGGTCACCAAGAGGAGCAGACGCCCTCCTTTCCCTGACCAGCACCTTGTCTGCTTTCCATTCAAAAGCCACAGGTTGCATTTGGGGAAACTGAGGCCCAGGACAGGTGACTCTGCCTGTCATCTTCCCTTGCCCACTAAGAGCAGTTCTCAGGGCTCCGACCTCAGAATGAGCTGAGACCTAACCCAGACCAACCAGTGAAACGCAGGGCGCCCAGCCCTTGCCGGCTCATCGGTATTGAAGCACCGCTCTCTACAAACCCTGCACCCCCCAATGCCTGTAGCTTCCTGGAACTGCCCCCTGAACAGCTGGTCTGGGAGATAGAGGTGTGAGGGGATGCCGGAGGCCAGCGCGGCCTTCAGGGGCAGCTGGAGGACTCCTCTTCTCAGGGGTGGCCCGAAACACAGCACACACCAGTGCTTCCCACTGTGGGGGCGCAGCACCAGCCTGTCTGAGTGGGTGTGTCCCCAGCATGTGTGTGTTGTGTTGAGCGTGTGGCGTGTGATGCTGTTTGCGTGTGAGCCGGGTGCAGTGGTGACGTCGGCGCCTCCCGTGATGGGACAAGGCACCCCGCACAACACCCCACGGTCGGTCCCTCGCCGCCACACGCCGGCCGAGCGTCCCACACGTGCGTGCGCCTGCCCAGGTGGCGGCACCCTAGCCTCAGGGACACGGACAGACTGAGCGAGCCCTCCTGCACAGCCCAGACCCAAATCCTCCATCCCGACTCCCTGGCCAGGAGCTGAAGTGACCACAGACAACCAGCCACTGTCCTTGTCTCTAGCCTTCGCGATCACTCTCCGGCCCTCCCTGGATTCAAAGCCAGAACGTCTTCCCACCCCCGTAGGTGAGCCCCAGCTCAGGCTCCCATCTAGAAGCCTCAGCACCACTTCGGGCCGAGCCGAGCCGGGCCGGGCCGAGACGACCACCTGATCCACCGGCCGTGCCCTTCCTTCTCCCGCTGGGCTGTCCGACGGGGCTCCCCGTGCTCCCGCAGCCCGGCCGCGCCCGCTGCTGGCTGGCTGGCTGGCTGGTGCCACCCTCGCCGCCTCCCTCGAGCCGCCCCCTCAGCCGCCCCCCAAGCGGGCCCGCGCCCCCCTCACCGCCTTCTTCTTCTTGCGGCTCTGCAGGCGGCTGACCACCAGGTCGGTGTAGAGCACCGGCTTGAGGCTGCGCGAGCGCTGCGGCCAGCCGTAGCACAGGGTCTCGGCGCCGCGGTGGGTGCGCCCGTAGCGCACGGAGCACAGCGAGCGCGAGCGCAGCCGCCCGGCGCTGCTGTGGATGCTGTTGACGCCGATCATGCTGGCCCGGCCGGCGCACCGCGGCCCCCGGCCATGCCCCCGCCCGCCCGCCCGCCCGCCCTCGGCCCGGCCGGCCCGGCGGCCCCGACAGCCGGCCCGGCCCGGCGCGGCTCGGCTCCCACCGACGCAGGAGCGCGCGGCGGCGGCGGCGCTGTGGGCTCTGCGGCTCCGGGAGCCGGAGGGGGGCGCCGACGGGAAGGGGAGGGCGAGGCTGGGGCGGGGACGGCGCAAAATGGAGGAGTCCGACCGCGAGGGGGGCCCGGCGCGCCGCCACCGGGAGGGGCCTCGGGGTGCTCGGGGAGGAGGGCGGTGGCTCTGGGCTGGGGCGAGGGGACGCTGGAGCCGCGGCTGCGCGTTGTCAGGCTGGGCGACCCCGAGGTCCGGCTGTCCCTGGAGGCTCCTGGGAGGGGGAGGCCCCCCGTTTTTCCGACACACCCCGGCTTAGCCAGATGCACTCGCTCCGATTCACGGATGTGCCAAGCTCGAACGCACACCTCAAAATGTACAACCTTCAACTCACAAACAGACACCCTCTACTCGCCGACACGTCACAGATCAGCCAGCCAAATCGTGGGTGCACACCCCCTCCGCGCAGAACCTTCCAACCCACACCCGACACTGCATTTCAATCAGCGGCCCCGAAGCCCGAAGCGCACATCCAAAAAGCAGGGAAGAAAGAACACCGAATTCCCCGACACCCTGAAAAGCACACGTCTCCTACTCCGCACACACCCCAGCCCTCGGGCCCCCCTCAACTCGCAGTGGGCCCTCCCACTCAGATCTGCGCCCCCCCCCCCCAAGACAGACGCCCAGCGCCACCCAAGCTCCCGGGCGCGCCCAAGGACACTCTGCAGTCGGAATCCGCGGTGGCCAGTCTGGGGAGAGGCGAGTCCAGGGGTCCAGGAGCAACACTAGCCCGCGAGAAGAGTGACCCCAGAAGGCGCGCCCTCCTCCCCACCACACCTGCCCGCCTGGGCCGCCCCCTCTCCGCTGGTGCTTAAGTTCGGTTTGTCCCAAGTGGGGGCACTGGCTGGCGGCGGGGGGTGGCGGTGTTGGGGGGCCTGGAGAGGGGATGTGTCTTCGTCCCTCTCCCTCGTGGTCCCTCCAGTGTGGCGGTACTGGGAAGGGTCGGGCTGGGGAGGGACAGCAAAGTGCCACTGTGCATGTGCCCCACCCCCGCCGCCCCAGGCAGCCCCCCCACTCTGCGCCCACTGGCTGTGCCGCAGGTAGATGCAAGGGCCAGGGCCTCGAATCACGGGTTTTCGGGAGTCCTCGCCCCTCCCCTGCTGCGCGCGACCGCGACGGCCAGCGAGTGCGCATGTTCCGGCCTTGCCAGCAAGTGGGGGGCTGGGGAAGGGGGGCGGTCCCCCGGCTGATTCAGGGCGTCCGGGTTCGCAGGCTGGTGCTCAGGGCCAGCAGGCCCCTTACCTCACACCTCCAGCACCACCATCCCCAGTTACGGGGTCCCCTGCCCGCCCCCGGCGACCCCAACAGCCCCGCTCCGCCCCCCACCTTGAGCAGCTCCCGGGGGAAGTCTCCGCCTTCATTGAGGCCCTCCAGGTTCCCGATGAAGTCTCCGCAGGTCATGCGCTTTCCGATGTTCTACAGGGAAGAGCAGGGGGGCCTTCAGGTCTTGGACCCGCTCTCCTCTTGGGGCGCCCCCCTTCCTGACCCTCACTCACGTGGCCGTGCAGGTCCGTGTTGAGGAGCATAAGGGCGCAGGTCAGCGTGTGCGCACCGTCTAGGGGAGAGCTGACATTCAGCCCTAACCATTCTTTCAGGATCCTCCTGGCACCTCACTTCTTTTGTAAGTCCTGAACCCCATTTCTCTCACACACACACACACATACGTGCACACACACACACACACACAAACATACATTCCCTCCAAGGTTGGGGATGCCAACATGCCTCTGGGTCTCTGCGCTCAGCAAAAGCAAGTGTCCTCCAAAGAGATGGAGGGGTGGAGTGGAGCCAGGAGTACTGATCTGCACCCCTGTGTATGTCCTACTCCACAAGCATGGGCCCCAACCACACTCCAGACCTCCTCCCCCGCCACACCCCCTCTCACCCTCTGAGGACAAGGCTCCGGGGTTGCACTGGAAGTATCTCTGGGAGAAATGGGCTAGCACGCGCTCCCGCTCCTGTGTCTCTCCCATTAAGGCCAGCTCCTTCAGAAACACCCTGGAGGGCAGAGCATGTCACCCCCGACCCAGGCGTCCTGGGTCCTGGACAGGCTAGGCTGCCCCAGATCTTTTCTGCTTAGTTTGGGCAGGGGAGCATCAAGCCAGGGAAGAGAAGGGAGAGGGGCATGCTCAAGGGCTCCATACCCACCTGAGAGCCTGGTCCAGAGTCATGCCAGTGAAGACAAAGAACTTGAGATACTCGCCAGCCACCAGTTTGCTGAA
The DNA here is from genome assembly GCF_024139225.1 of Suncus etruscus. Classification (NCBI taxonomy): domain Eukaryota; kingdom Metazoa; phylum Chordata; class Mammalia; order Eulipotyphla; family Soricidae; genus Suncus; species Suncus etruscus. Next base: position 46,252,758 of record NC_064864.1, read on the forward strand.
GTCATTGCTGTAGGAAGGACACAGAGATAGGTGGGGTGTCAGGGGGCCTGATGAGGGGAATTCCTGAGATCCAGGATCCTTAGACACAGAGAGTGGGAGCAGAGCAGGTAGGGCCACAGCAGGTAAAGCATTTGCCTTGCACGTGGCTGATCTGGGGTTTGATCCCCGGCATCCCAGATGGTCTCCCCAAGCCTGCCAGGAGTGATTCCTGATGACAGAGCCAGGAGTAACGCCTGAGCACTGCCAGGTATGGCCCCAAACAAAACAAAAAAACAGAGGGAGTGTGGGGTGCAGCCTCAAAATGCATTGCTCCCCCACCTTTCTCCACCCTAGCCCAGTGGCTTTACTTCTTGCCCAGGTGCCGAGCCACATCAGCCTTCCGGAAGCCATCCAGCCGGTACAGCCTCTTGGCCAGGCGCTGTGCAGCCTCCAGGTCTGCTTTCTGCCCGTTGGACAAGGTGTCCGTGCTCCCCAGGGCCAGCCGCTCAGTGCTATCCAGCTCCGAGTCCGAGTCTGACACCAGCTGGCTCAGGGGTGGTTCACTGCCAGGGCAGAACACTGGCTCAGGGGTCTGGCTGGGCCCTTGAGGAGCAAGCAGAGCTCTCAGCTGCCTCCAGGCCCAGACAGGAGCAGGGAGGAACAGGGAACATGGAGAAGATTTTCTTTTCTCTTCAGAATAAGACATTGTGCAGGTTGTCTCAGTGAGCCAAGCCATCATCACCAACTCCCTAAGGAAGTCCTACCTTGAATCTAACCCACACCCCTTTAACTACCTCAGAAGTTCTGGCTGCTTCCTCTCACCCCTGTGCCCATCCTGGCTCTACTGGCAACGTTGTCCTTATTTCTGAGACTCTGGGCAAAGGTGGGGAAGAGACTGTCAGAGAGGGGGTGAGGGTCAGCCGAGATTTGAGGCTGCAAGGACAGCTTCCTTTTAGGCGAGAAAGCGCCTCTTGGTTTCCTCCTCTGCCATCAACATAGAAGCAGATTCTGGGGTGGAGGGGGTTGGGGGGGGTCAGAGTATACCCCCTCATTCCATCTTCTCCTCCCCTCCCCTTCCCACCCCAGCTGCTCTACTCGCAAAGCCACCTGTCACCCCAGAGACAGAGGCCGGAAACTCCTGGTTGCTAAGCAACCTCCTCTCCCAGGCCACCCCCTCCTGTTGCCATGGCTGCCACGACTGAGAGGGTAGCTGGCAGGGAGAAGAGCAGAAAGGTTAGACTGGTGAAAGGACTTCCTGGAGATGAAGGAGACTGCTGATTGGAGGGGAAGTTGACAGGAGGGAGGTGCTGAGAGAGGCTGGTGGGACCATATCTGTGGGAGAAGCTGCCAGGCTGGGTGGGAAACCGGATAGAGTCTCTGAGGAGGGAAGCGTCATGGGGGAGAAAGGAGAGGTGTTCTCTGGAGACCCTTCACTTCTGAGTCATGATTTTTCATGTCACTTCCCTCATGGCCCATGGAAGCAATCTTCCCGATGGGAAAGTCTGCCCTCCACTGGTAGGGTGCAGACTGTTCTCTCTGCCCTAGCCTTGAGAGGGGCTCCTCAGGCCCTGACCGAACACAAAGCTCTGCTCACCTGCCCAGGGGGGCCACTCCCAGCCCAAAGCTGTCCTCTGAGTGGCAGGGACTAGGGGGCGCCCTCTCCGGGGCCTGCTTGACTCCAGCTTCAGCCTCCTCTTCAAGGCCTCGCTGGGTCCAGGGCCCATCAGCAGCAGAGCTGGTCCCAGAATCTGGCTCCAGGGGAGCAAGAGGGGCAGGAGCAGGTGGGTCAGGCCGGGGTGCAGGAGGTTGGGGAGGCAGATCAAAGGTGAAGAAGGGGCTCTGGGTTGGACCGGGTGAGGCCAGGGCCTCCAGGGAGGTGAGGCTGGTGTAGGAGGTGCCCTTAGCCCGGTATGACTCCAAGATGGCTTCAAACAGACAACTGAAGGAATCAGGCCCATCGGCAGATGGGCTGGTCCCCGGGAGAAAGGGCACAGGCGACTTGAGAGGCCCAAAGCGAGGCATCCGGCTGCCTGGCCTGAAGGGACAGGAGAATGTCTGCTCAGGCCGCAAGGGACAGCACCTGGGGAGCCTTTCATTAACTCCCTACCAGCTGTGAAACCTCTGGTCATTCCCTCACTAGCCCCCACCCCAATAGAGCCCCTGAGAGAAGGGGACTTCACTACAGGTGTGCTGAGCTATTGGGTGCTCCAAGGTCGCCTGACAGACCCATTCCCAACACCCTATCCCCTTCTTTTCTCCCTCCCTGCTAATCTCCCTTTCTCCTCCTTCTCTCTGATCCTCTCCCCTCCTGCCATCCCATTTCTATTTCTGGAAACATCTTAGGAGAAGATGAGGCTCCAAGCTGCAGTGGGGTGTGAGACAGAGGAGACGCCCCACACTCCCCTCTCCTTCCAGGATCCAGATGGATGCTCCCACACCCTCCACACTCTGGCCTGGAACTCTGCCCCTTATTCTTCCCTAGAGTCCATTTTTCTTCTTCTCTCCTGGCTGCCCCCTAACCTCCTGGGTTCTTGCTGCTGCCACCCGCCCTCCCTAGGATTCTGCCAGACCTCAGAATTCTGTCTGTAATCTCCCAGTCATCCCTACCAGCTTGCTCCTGACCTGCCAAGTTTAAAGAATCTCTGCCAGCCCCTCTGAGACGGCTCCTGTCTAGACCAGTAGGAAAGGGCCAGCCTTGCTCCCCAACTCACCGGACCCCTTCTGAGGCCTCAAACACCTCGTCGTCCACATCCTCATCCTCACCCGCCTCCTCCTCCTCGCTGTCACTGCTCAGGCTTGGATGAGGGCCGCGACGGGGGCTGGGCCTGGGTGCAGGCAGGCGGACGGTGCCAGGAGGACCCTCAGAGCTGGGCTGGCTCTCGATGGCCGAGTCTGCCTCCTCTCGCTCAGCCAGCACCTCATCGATGTTGGTCTCACGGTAGCACCGCAGGGGCACCGTGTCCAGGTCCGTCTCTGAGTACTTGGCTGCTCGCCCCACAGCTACCCCAGAGCCTTGACCTGCGCTCACCCCAATTAGAGAAGGGGGGCGCTGCTCTGGGGGCTTAGCACCTGCAGTGTGCATAGGCATCAAGGTCAAGAGAGTTTCTTTAAGGGGACTGTCCCCCATTACCTCCAGCTGCAGGCATCACTCCCTGTCTAGCTGCCACTCCCCCTGCCACACGTTCAGCCTGGTCTTTGTGCCCATGGAACTCATTTCAAATCAAGTCCTTGTCAAATAGCTTTGAGGGGTGCAAAAGAGATCCTCTCTCTCCATGACCCACTCCAGCTTCTTCCAGAAATCACACAGCCATCACCTCCCCCAAGGCAAGGCAGCAGCTGCCTCAGGGGTCTTGGGAAAGACTTGGGGAAGTTAAATAAGGCTTTGCCAGGCTCACTGCAGGCTTTGCCTGCTTCCCCGTGCCTCAGTCCTGACCTTACCTGAACTGGGGGCGTCCAAGGAGCCATAGAAGAATTCCCACTTGGCTCGAGCAATTCTCTGGGCATGAGAAGAGACTTCCCGTGGGAAGGACCAGGTGTCTCCCTAGCCAAGAAGGGAGGCCCCCACAGATAAAAGCAGTCAGATGGGACAGAACATCATAGGAAAACACACACCAGGACACACAAAGACACAGAGAGCAAGAAAAAGGCAGATTTAGGACAGTTGGAAAGATTCGAAGTAGACAGGCCATAGGCCCCAGGTTACCAAGCCTAAAGCAGGCTCTGGACTCCCAACAAGGCCAAGGAAGGCAGCCTCATACCTGGTTCAGGAGGCACGCATCAGCAGGTCCTCTGAATAGCGTGGCCAGGTGTTCAGAGGGTGCCCCAAGCCCGTTGGGGAGAGAGGAATAAAGGCCCTCGGCCCCAACTTGAGGTTGGGCTGGTGGCCCATGAGAAAGGCTCTGGACTCCCAGAAGCGTGGCACTGCCCCCCGCTGGCAGTGGGTCAGAAGTGGATGCTTCCAGTCGCAGCTTCCGGTTGGAGCCAGGCCCAAGGGCTGGGGTGGGCCTGGGGGGAGACACCCTACCCAGGTCCCAGCTTCGACTCAAGCCACCTGGGGCCGGGAGCCCATTCAGTGGCCTCACGCTGGCCTTCTCCACAAAGCGGAATATGACTACAGAGCTCCGGGCCCCTGGTGGGGGTTGCCCAGTAGGTGAAGAGGGGGCCCAGGGTGAGGAAGCCACACGAGGTGAGGGAGGGCCACGAAGGGGTGTACAAGGTGCTGTCACTCGTCCCAGTTCCCGGCCTCGGGGACCAGGGCCTGCCACCCGCCGCAGCAGGGAGCCCGTGCTGCCATACATGCTGGCAGGGGGGCTCTGGGGCACGGGGCCTTCGGGGAGCCAGCGGCGTGGGCATCGTGGAGGGGAGATGGCACAGTCGCCTTCCGAGCAGAAGCGCATGGCACCTTGGGCCATGCTGGTGCCGGGGGTCAGGCTGGGGGGGCAGGGATGGCGAGGCCAGGCGGGGAGTAAGGGGGCAGCATACTCTTCAGACAGGCCTGTAAGAGAGGAAGAGGATTAGGAGGTGAAGTGCTGAAGAGTTGGAGAAGCCAAAGAGCAGGGACAGAGTAAAGATGATGGCAAAGATGGTGGAGCCCCTAGGGCCAAGCCCACTGCATACAGGAGCACTGATCCCAGTCTTGGGGTGATCTGACTTCCTGCTGAATCTACTTTCATAGAGCCTAAAGGTGGTACCTATCTTGCCTGGGGGACTCTGAGCATCAGCCTGGGAGGGAAGAGGAAGATGCTTTAGAAGTTGAATGAGCCCTGAGTCCCTTTGACTTTTGGAACCAGCTCTAGACACCCTCTAGATCAGGGGTATCAGCCAACTTCATCATCATAAAGCCATAGGTCCCTCCAGGTCCCTCTGTGGAGGCCCCTCTCTCAGGAGGGAGAAGCCAGGCCTCCTGGAAGAAGAGGGAGAGGGAAAAAAGGGGGGGTGACAAGGGCTTTGGGAAGGGCCATGAGGAACAGAGGTACAGGATAGAGGCGAGCAGAAAGGTCGGAACAGAGGTTCCTACCTCAATACAGACATGCTGAACAGCAAAGGAAAAGAACATTCTTGTTTTCCATGCAGGTACATACACGCACACAAATATGTCAGCACACAGTTCAACGCCTTCAGAGGCAACACCCTCCAGCATACTCAGACACAGGCACAACACACATATTGCTCAAAGACACACCCTCATCCACACTCTCACAGCCACAACAAATATGCATGTCATGAAAAGGCACATGCTGGCTTTACACACATACTGTCGTCAAATAGGAACAAACAAAGGGCCATCCCAACACAGACACAGCTCCTTGTTCTCCAGGGCAGACAGACTCACGCAGGCTCTCACATCTAGAGACCACCAGCCAGCCAGCCAGCCAGCCACACACACACACACACACACACACACACACACACACACACGCAGCACACACTTCAACAGGGCCACACGCCCTCTCCCCACCCCGCAGTCCCCAATCTTTGGGGAGGTCGCTGCACCGGACCTTGGGGCCAACCACCTTCCTCCCAAGAGTACGGTGGATCCCTGCAGCCAGGAGAGCCCCCTGGGGCAATGGGCCCTCTGGTGTTGGCAGGGGCAGAGGTCAGGCGCAGCAACCCTGCCAGGCAGGTGCCCGACTGACTCTTGCTGCCAGGGGGGTACTCACCACGGCTCGCCGCCGGGAGCTGAGGAGAGGCAGGGAGAGTCTGGGCCCAGCTAGGCTGTAAAGGCAGCGCGGCTCCCGCTAGCTCCCGCTCGTTCCAGGCCCGCCCGCTTCTCAGTCCCTCCTCCTCCCCCTACGCGCTCCGGCACAGCTAATCCCTCCACCCACCCTCCCACCCCAACCCGCCGTTCTCCGGGGCCCAGCCCCGGCTCCCCACACCTCTCTCGCTACGCTAGGTCCTCGCTGGGCTCTCCCGCCAACCTGAGGCCCGCCCCTGACGAGGGGGAGGACGCCTAGAACCCCGAGCTCTGATGCCAGGCCCCTCGAGTGCCCCACCCTGATCGAGTGTCCCCGTCCCTGTCGCCCCGATTGCCCTTTGAGCCCCGAAGCAGGACCCGGCTGCACACGCGAGCCCCCGCTCCGGACCCCACGCGTATCCCTAGGAGGTGGCCACATGACCTGTTACATGCCACACGCGCTCCCGCCCCCGCGAGCACGCGGCCGAGTCAAGTCCACGGTTGGGGTGTGTAGATTGGACCCGCCCCCCTAAAATCCAGAAGGCCATCGACGCATGGAAGAGGGAAACGGGGCACGCAGCTCCAAGCCCTCTGGGATGGCGCACTGAGCCCTGACCACCCACCCAGGATGCAGGAGCGGGCATGTTGGCCAGACTTCCAGAACTTCCTCGCTGCCCTTTTTGGAAGCAGGAGGGTGCATGGAACGCGAGACTAGAGAAAGCGGGGGACAGGCAACCCCAGTGCCCTTGGCCAAGGAAGAAGGGGGTGCAGTTATTTTCAGGAAACGCCACCATTCACTGAGGCAGCTAACTGCTCTCCTTGCAAAAAGATTCGGGCAGGCAGACGGTGACCTCGGGAGGACAGGGTGAGGGGTCTGTCTGTTAGGGCGGCCCGGGGGCGCGGGGACGTGCGAGGCGGGGGCGCGCGAAGCTCACCGCGGGCGGGGCGGCGCGGGCTCCGCGTGGTGCTGAAGGGGACAGCGCCAGACTCGTCGCACTGCGCAGGCGCAGGGGCACTAACAAAGCGGGGAGCGGAGGAGGAGGCGCGCGCCCGCGTGCTTCCATCTTCGCCCGAGTACCCCGTTCCCTGGCCGACTGAGCAAGAGGCTATTTGTCTCTCACCCGAGGTGATCCTCCCGTGGTCGTTCTACCTAACCCTTCCACGCCATTAGGGAAGGGGAAAGGTCTGCAGGGAAACCAGGATTATCTGAGTTTCTATCCCTGCTTACCTCTACTTTCCTCACCCTATAGACCTATTTGTTTATGCTTTTGAACCATGCCCAGTTTGCTCAGGGCTTCCTTTTGAATCTGCACTCAGGGGTCACTCCTGATGGGGCTTGGGTAGAGGGGATCCAATAGAATCAACTTTATGCAAGGAAGCAAACACCTTAACCCCTGTACTATCTGGCCTCTCAGTTTCATATCTAAGGTGCAATGAGGTAGTCAGGAAAATGGCTTAAAGAGTTAGAATGTCTGCTTGGCATGCTGGAGCCCCAGGTTTGATCCCTGTCCTGCATTTCCTCAAGCACTGTCAGGGATGACCCTTGAGAACTATGGTGAGAATAGTCTCCTTCTCCCCTCTCTCGCATCAACACATTAGAAAAAGGGGGCCGTCCCGGAGAAATAGCACAGCGGCGTTTGCCTTGCAAGCAGCCGATCCAGGATCAAAGGTGGTTGGTTCGAATCCCGGTGTCCCATATGGTCCCCGTGCCTGCCAGGAGCTATTTCTGAGCAGACAGCCAGGAGTAACCCCTGAGCACCGCCGGGTGTGGCCCAAAAACCAAAAAAAAAAAAAAAAAAAGAAAAAGAAAAAGGGGGCCAGAGAGATAGCATGGAGGTAAGGTGTTTGCCTTTCGTACAGAAGGACGGTGGTTCGAATCCCGGCATCCCATATGGCTCCCCGAGCCTACCAAGGAGCGATTTCTGAACATAGAGCCAGGAGTAACCCCTGAGTGCTACAGGATGTGACCCAAAACAAACAAACAAACAAGAAACAAACAAAAAAAACTAAAAGTAGAGCGACAACTCCAGCTCTGGTAATAATGGAGAAGCCGTATTCCTCAGGAAGCAGCATAGGAGATGGCTGGTTGCACCAAGATGCACAACCCTACTGGGGGGGGGGTATATAGATCAGGATCAAGAGCACCCCTTCACATCCTTCCCACCAATGGATGATTGTCAGAAAGTACTGCTCTGGTGTTCCTCAGAGCTGCCTTGGGGCTTAGAGGCTCAGTGAAAGGGCTGCCCAGAGTTCTGGGGCCTTAACATCACAGTGAGGCTCAACTTCAGATCTAAGAATTAAACTGTCAGGGCCAAAGGAGAACTGGGCAGGCGGGCAGGTTGCACACTCACTGTCAGGGCTTGGGTAGAGGAAAAAGACCTAGCTGCCAATGCACCCCTTCCTACTTAGTTCACTCGCGTACAGAAGCGACCCCAAAAAGCTGGGAGTGGAAGGGGTTGGAGACTGCATCCTGAATTCACCGTTTAACCAAGCATGGGACGTTTGAGGAGCTCTAGTGGGAGAAAAATTCTAGATGCATTCATTCAACAGTTACTGGGCACCAACTACGTGCCAGAGAGTAAGATTCGGGGGACAGCTTCTCCCCATTATTTTCAAAGTCGTGAACGCAACTTAGAGGGCAGAGGGCGGCCTAGAACCTAGGCGACGGGCTCCGCCCCTTGTGCGCTGGGCCTCGACTCGGCTGCTCCTCCTCTCGGAGACGGCCACTGGCAACCCCGAGACCGTCTGCCCGGCCGCCCGTCGCGTTCTCCCGTCCGGTGTTTCCAGAAGGCGACGTCTGCTCTTTCGGGGGTGCAAAGATCCGGCTCGATCCGGCTCGCCCGTTCTCGGCGAGACGGCGCTCGATTGAACCGGTCTGTTCTTCCGCGGGCGGGAGGCGGGCTCGCAGCGGCCGCTCCAAGGCCACGGCCGCAGCGTCGTGCGCACGCGCAGCAGATGGAGCCGTCAATGGAGCCGTCCGGAGGGGAGCAAGAGCCCCGAGCCGTGAGGTACCCAGCGCCGGAGGGGCCGAGGCAGCTGAGGGTTGTAAGGGGTCGCTCTTTCTTGAGCCACCGGGACTCAGGGAGCAACACGGATGCAGCTCGGGTAAAAGCGGCCCGGTGCCCCTTGTCCCCGCAGGCTCCTGGACCTGCCCTGGGAAGACGTCTTGCTCCCGCACGTCCTGCGTCTCGTCCCGCTGCGCCAGCTGCTCCGGCTGCAGCGCGTCAGCCGGGCCTTCCGGGCGCTCGTGCAGCTGCACCTGGCGGGGCTGAGGCGCTTCGATGCGGCGGAGGTAAGTGAGCTCCGGGCCGAGCCCCGCCCACGACCCCAAGCCACGCCCATGTCCGACCAGGCCACGCCCCAGACCACGCCCACGCCCCTCTTCCGCCTGGTCCCCCCACCCCACCCCACACCATCCCCGACCCTCTCGGCCCTCCGGAGATGCTCGGGAGGCTCCGCCCGCGGGAAGGACTCTGCAAGGGCGAGTGTTTGCAAAGGGCGTTCGGGGGCCCGGAGAGATGGCATGGACGTAGCGCGTTTGCCTTGCATGCAATTTCGGCGCCTACGTAGAGCCAGGAGGAACCCCTGAGTGCCGCCGGGTGCGACCCAAAAACCAAAACCAAAAGCAAACAAACAAAAAACAACCCACTAAATATGTGAGCATTAAGCTACATGCAAATATCTTTTCCTGGGGCCGGAGAGATAGCACGGAGATAGGGCGTTTGCCTTGCATGCAGAAGGACGGTGGTTCGAACCCCGGCATCCCATATGGTCCCTCGAGCCTGCCAGGAGCGATTTCTGAGCCTAGAGCCAGGAGTAACCCCTGAGCGCTGCCGGGGCTGACCACCCAATCCCCCCCCCCAAAAAAAAAAAAAAAAACAACACTAAAAATGTGAGCATTGAGCTACATGTAAACATCTTTTTCTGGGCCTGGAGAGATGGCATGGAGGTAAGGCGCTAGCCTTGCATGAGAAAGATGGTGATTCGAATCCCGGCATCCCATATGGTCCCAGGAGCGATTTCTGAGCATAGAGGCATAGAGCAGCCGGGTGTGATCGCCCCCTCCCCAAAAAAAAGGAGGTGCCTCCTGGGAGTGCAGGGTGCTGTCCCCGAAGGTGGGTTGGATTGGCAGCTCCCTTGGGGTCCCCGGAGGCGCTGAGACCAGATGGTCGGTGCCTCCTGCCCCGCAGCTGGGCCCGCAGATCCCGCGGGCCGCCTTGGCATGGCTGCTGCGGGACGCCGAAGGGCTGCAGGAGCTGGCGCTGGCGCCCTGTCACGACTGGCTTTCGGACGAGGACCTGCTGCCCGTGCTGGCGCGGAACCCGCAGCTGCGGAGCGTGGCGCTGGCCAGCTGCGGGCAACTGAGCCGCCGCGCCCTGGGGGCTCTGGCCGAAGGCTGCCCCCGCCTGCAGCGCCTGTCGCTGGCGCACTGTGACTGGGTGGACGGGCTGGCCCTGCGCGGCCTGGCCGATCGCTGCCCTGCCCTCGAGGACCTGGACCTCACGGCCTGCCGGCAGCTCAAGGACGAAGCCATCGTGTACCTGGCGCAGAGGCGCGGGGCCAGCCTCCGCAGCCTCTCACTCGCCGTCAACGCCAACGTGGGGGACCCCGCCGTCCAGGAGTTGGCCCGCAACTGCCCGCAACTGCAGCATCTTGACCTGACCGGTTGCCTCCGCGTCGGATGCGACGGCATCAGGTACCTGGGCCGGGGGTGGGTGGGTGGTTAATTATTGGAGGGGTTGGTTGTAGGGGTGGCTCTGGAATCAAAAGGTAGATCCAGGGCTTCTGGATCTTTCTGCCCATCTGGTCAGGAAAAAGACTAGCATTGCTTGAGCAGACACAGCTGCTGCCCCACCTGCCAGTTTAAATACTTTGCGGGGTGTGCAGGCCTTGGGACACACCTGGCTGTGCTCAGGGGACCGTGTCTGGCACCTCCTGTAGGCAAAGCATGCGCCCTCATTGCCCTCCTCAAAACCTTGGAGGCAGGTTTTAAACTTAGGGAGGGTAGTTGTGATGTCATTGAGAACATGGGGACAGTTTATGGGGAATCTTGCAATCCAGGTGGATCGCTAGAGGCTGGACCTGTGTAATAGAGGAAATCTCCACTTTGGAGGAGACACAAATGTGTGGAGGTTAGAGGATGACCAGGCAATGGCTAGAGAGATGTGTATATGTGTATGTCCCTATGGGAGTTTTTGCTCCACTCTCCGCTCCACTCTCTGCGCGCGTTCCTAAGTGTGTCAGTGTGTGTATGTCCCTATGGGAGGTTTTGCTCTCCACTCCCCGAGTGTGTGTGTCCATGTGTCCCTCTATTGGAGAATTTGCTCCACTCCCCGTGCGCGCGCACATGTGTGTATGTGTCACTGTGTGTTCCTACGGGAGGTTTTGCTTCCACTCCCTGCATAGTGACTTTAGTCCTGCTTTTCCCAGGACCTTGGCAGAGTACTGCCCAGCGCTCCGTTCGCTGCGAGTCCGACACTGCCACCAAGTGGCCGAGCCCAGCCTGAGCCGCTTGCGGAAACGGGGAGTGGACATCGATGTGGAGCCACCGCTGCACCAAGCCCTGGTGCTGCTGCAGGACATGGTCGGCTTTGCACCCTTTGTCAACCTGCAGGTCTAACCAACTCTCCAGGGACACAGCTGGACTGTGTGGCCAGGCCTAACTGTAAGCTGGAGGGAAACCGAACTATGGGGGCTGAAGCCTGGCCCTATCTGGAGCACCCAATAAAGAGCTTTTTACCCCTTTCTTGCCTGGCGCTGCTGCCCTGCTGGAGACTGGAGATTGAGCATGGGAGAGAAAATCAGACCTAGATTTCCAGAAGCCCAGCTCCGAGGCAGAAATGACTGGCAAACACTCAGACTTTCCTGGGGCCACCTTTATTATATGTCCTTGGGCAGCTCCAAGAAGAGAGTAAAATCGTGGAGACGGGGGCTGGAGTTGGGTGGGCCCTGTGGGGAGTTTAGGGCTCCTGCATCCCTCTGGGGTCTGAGCCTAGAAAGGCTGGTGCAAAGGCTGCCTCAGTGGAAGCGATACTTCCTGGCTGGCTTGAGGTTGATATATGTAGCCTTCATCTCTTCAGTCTCTGGGTTTCGCACATCTTTGAATCGCTCCCCTTTGGTGCTCACGACCTGGTTGTCAATGTATCGGATCAGCTTCTTGGGCGCCTGTCAAGCCACCAGAGAATGAAATATAGAAGCCAGGTGACACCCCCCACCATACCCCAAGCACCCCCCTTACCTCTTTGGGTGCCATAGGCCGGTGCACCTTCTCATCCTCTGTGCTATCCACCATCATGTACCTGCCGAAAACTGGCCGTGTGAAGGTGCTAACTTCCCTGGAAAGACCCTCTCAGGGCTCCCCCAACCCAGCCCAGCCCAGCCCAACCATTCACTTTTGCAGGATGAAAGACTTCAGTTCATCCTTCTGGGGGCCTTTGAGGCGTCTGGGCGGATCCTGCAGAGAGAAGAAGCAAGATCTAGGCACTGTGGCACCAGCAGGACTGGGGACAGGCTCTGGACAGGGGCTAGACACTAAGATGTATGGAGCTGAGGCTAAAAGGGGTGGGGCTATGGCAGAGGATACCTGTCTGTGGCCATCCCAGGCTGGAGGCCCTTCTTTCCCCTCTACTAGCATCTGCACAGCCTCTTCCAAGTCCCCCCGAGCTCTGGCAAGCACCCACTGGGCCTGCTCCACTGAACAGTTCGGGAAGACCTCCAGGAGAACATCCACTCCTGGAAGCAGGTCTTCCTCAGTCTCAGTCACCTGTGGACATCAATGTTGACAAGAGGTATTACTTCCTCCTTTTCCTCCCCTCACTCCCTCGTTGGTGCCCTCCTCTGCCAGTACCTCATCGTGGGTGTCCCCAGTAGCGACAAGAGAAGACCTAGGTTCTTCTTTGAGTTTTTCAGGCCTCTGTGGGGGTTCTGGGGAGATGGGCACCTGACCTTGGACCTCAGAGTTCTGTGGGTGCAGGTTCTCTTAAAGAGGCAGAGAGAGTATCAGGTTTGCCAAGATGTTGGGGCTTCTTAGTTATGATGCTGAGGCTGCTCCCCAGCCTCACCTTTGTTCTTGGCACCACTGAGCTGCTCTGACAATTTCTGCATCATATCTCCTATTGTCCCTCTGAAAAGGCAAGGAGGGTGGTGAGTAATGGCCCCCTCATGATCGGCCAGCCACCCCTCTCCTACTGCTTGAGCCAGGCCCCACCTGGGGATGTTCGCAAAGCCTGGCACGTAGGCCTCCATCATCTCGATGAAGGCGTCCATGTCGAAGTTCTCCTCTGAAAGGCCGGTGGGGCCCATGTCCTCCAGGACCCCGAGCACATAGGAGAAAATGACCTCATCCAAGCCACTGTAGGATGGGGACACACTGCACTGGGCAGGATGTGGAGCCTCACCTGAAGTGACTCCAACCCTTAGTTTCATGGGATCCGTTCCCCTCCAATCCTCAAATCAGAGGATTCCCATCTTGTTTCCCACCTGGCCTATTGGAGTGACAAGGATAGTGCCCAAGTAAGGCCTTATCTGCATATTATCAGCCCCCCTGATACATACCCCCACCCCGTCCCGTGGAATATGCTCCCTACTCCTGCCCTTCAATTGGACCAGACCCAGAGTATTTAGTGCCCAAGAGATCCTGCCCTGGCCCTGGCCATATCCTCCTGGGGAGTGTTTGTCTACCTGAGATCAGCCTCTGGGAGATGCAGCTGGACAAAGTGAAGCAATGCTGCGCTGACGATCCTCTCCAGCTCCATGTTCTCGCTTCTTCTAAAGGGACATAGACGTGTGTGGGTGCGGCAGGCCCAGGGGCAGTCAGCTCCTCCCCTGAGCCTGCCTGGGAAACCATTTGTGGCTGCCCCTTAGCCTCCGCCCACCTTAGCCTCGGCGTCCCCCAGTCTGAAACAGGGCAGGACAGTGTCTCAGGAGGTCTCCAGTGTATGTCCCTCTCAACCTCCCTGACCTCCCCCACAGGCCCAGCACTGGCCCAAATTCTCTGGCAAGAGGCCGAGGTGTGGAGGTCACATGCCTCCTGGTGGAGGAATCCCATCATGGAGGCAGCCACTTAGCCCCCCAGTCCAACCACAAGGGGCCCATTGTTTAGCTCCCCCAGAACAGACTTCAGAAGGAGCTTGGCCCTTGTCATCATTTCCGCCCCCCATCATACTCCAGAATGGGCCACCCATCCTCTGCACAAAGGAGTTTTTCTGACTGTGGGGCTCAGACATAAATGAAAGCCCTCCATGAATTCTCTTTCTGTCCAACCCCACTTTCTCAGAAGCGTGGGGCTACCTATAAAGACCGTCCTAGCCTTCCCAAGGCTTAGGCCTACCTCTCCAACCATACCCTCCACCTACACACACACACACACACACACACACACACACACACACACACAAATACTACCTCGGAGAGAACATAGCTTCATTATTCTATTCATTTACCTATTATTTTTCTTCATAAACCCCAAGAAAAGGGAGGTACTTAGTCAATGTACAATGGTATAACCCAGCACCTAGAAAAACACCTGTACTTAGTAATCAACAAATACTAATTAATTCCATTACTGCTTACATGCTTAGACCATCTAGGAGTCTGTAATTAGGAGCCACAAACATAGAGATGTTAAAGATATTTTAGTCCCATTGGTCCAAATGTCAGCTCATTACTGTAGTGAGACGATATAGAGAAATTCTAGCTGCACCCATCCCAAACTCACTCTTTGTGAACATCCTTTCCCCAAATATTTGCCCCAGCACCATTGCAGCCTCTGATACCACATTCACTCACTTAGCTGCTAAATCCACGACGCACTGACTTCCTCTGCTTTTCTGCCACTTGAGCAGTGGCCAGGCCTTACCATTGCATTCTCAGTTCCAGGTCATCAATTCCTAAACACCCAACTATTTTCTAGTCTACCCACATTTCCTGAACTCCAATCTCTCTCTCTCTCTCTCTTTTTTTTTTTTTTTTTTTGGTTTTTGGGCCACACCCAGTGGTGCTCAGGGTTACTCCTGGCTGTCTGCTCAGAAAGAGCTCCTGGCAGGCACAGGGGACCATATGGGACACTAGGATTCGAAACAACCACCTTTGGTCCTGGTTCGACTGCTTGCAAGGCAAACGCTGCTGTGGTATCTCTCCAGGCCCAACTTCTCCAATATCTTGACCTAAAATTCTCAGACTAAGTTCACAAGTTACTCATTCCAATTGGTCCATTTAGAATAAATTTTAGATGAGCTTGTGTTATCTGGTTCTGACTTATCAAAACAAAACAAAAAACCCAAGAACACAAAACCCAGGCCAGAGCAATAGCATAGTGGATAGGACGTTTGCCCCAACCTAGGTTGGATCCCTGGCATTCATGTGTTCCCCTAAGACTGCCACAAGTGATATCTTTCTTCTTCTTCTTCTTTTTTTTTTTTTTTGTCACACCCCAGCAGCGCTCAGGGGTTTCTCCTGGCTCTATGCTCAGAAATCGCTCCTGGCAGGCTCCGGGGACCATATGGAATGCCAGGATTAGAACCACGGTCCTTCTGCATGCAAGGCAAATGCCTTACCTCCATGCTATCTCTCCAGCCCCACCACGAGTGATTTCTGAATGCAGAATATGAATATGAATAGCAACCCCTGAGTGCCACCAGATGTGGCCCAAAAACAAAACAACAAAAAAAATGAAAACAAGACCTCAGCAGTTTCTTAGGGTTTCACCTTTAGAAAGCATCAGTATTTGCTGTTATGCTTTCTAGTCTCTACCTCTGGCCATTTCTACCATTCCCTCCCTCTGCTGCCCTCTATAGGTGGAAGCAAAGTTCAGGCTCAAAAAAAAAAAAAAAAAAGGTGGGGCCGGAGAGATAGCATTAAGGTAAGGCATTTGCCTTTCATGCAGAAGGTCATCAGTTCGAATCCATCTTCCCATATGGTCCCCCGTGCCTGCCAGGAGCAATTTCTGAGCATGCAGCCAGGAGTTTCCCCTGAGCACTGCCGGGTGTGACCCAAAAACCACACACACAAAAAAAAAGGTTCAAGCTCAGGTCTGCTTCTTTCTCTGCTCTTTCTCACGCAAGCTTGCAAGTGTGAGCACACATCTTTTCCCCCAAGTGACTAGAATGGAACCCAGGGCATCATGCAAGGCAATTGCTTTGCTGCAGAGTTACATGCCTGGCCCTCTGGTGCACATCATTTTTTTATTTGTGCCACACCCAGTCTCTCTCTCTCTCTCTCTCTCTCTCTCTCTCTCTCTCTCTCTCTCCCTCTCTCTCCCTCTCCCTCTCCCTCTCTCTCTCTCTCTCTCTCCCTCTCCCTCTCTCTCCCTCTCTCTCCCTCCCTCCCTCTCTCGCCATATGTAGAGTTCACTCTAAGTCAGCTGCAAGCAAAGCAAATGTCTTTTTCTCTCTTCTCTCTCTCTCCTCTCTCTTTGGTTTTGGGGCCACACTCCAGCAGCACTCAGGAGCTTCTCCTGGTTCTACGCTCAGAAATCGCTCTGCCAATTTCGGAGAACCATATAGGATTCGGGATAGAACCCGGGTTCAGGCCCAGAGAGATAGCACAGCAGCGTTTGCCTTGCAAGCAGCCGATCCAGGACCAAAGGTGGTTGGTTCGACTCCCGGTGTCCCATATGGTCCCCTGTGCCAGCCAGGAGTAACCCCTGAGCACTGCCGGGTGTGAACCAAAAACCAAAAATCAAAAAAAAAAGAACCTGGGTTCATCCGAAGTCAACTAGGTGAACGCCCTAGTGCTGTGCTCTCATTCTGGCCCCTCACCCTTTCCTGTCTCTTTAACCACTACAGCCCACATCTTTTTCATTTATTTATTTTTGGACCACACCCAGCAGCACTCAGGAATTACTCCTGGCAGTGCTCAGGGGATCATACGGGATGCTAGGAAATCAAACCAAGAAACATACTTATCCTACATAAAAACCTATCTGTGGCTTCCACCGTACTCCACATAAACCCAGAGTCCTGAGGCTTTGCTTCAGGGGTCATCATTGTTTACAGATGACTACAGTCTTATTATGCCTTACCCATACTGGGCCTCTTCCTTCCACCCTGCTTACTTTCAGTTTGCCAAGTTCATCCACTGCCTGTGCCTTCCATCATCTTCCAGGTTTGTTGATCATGTCATTCTGCCATGAATGCTGTCCTTGCCCTGCTGGAACGGGTCTGGGTCCCCTGCTTTTCACCTTTAATTGCAAACTAAACCCTTCCTACAATTTTACATCTATAATGAAAGGATTATTTGGGCAATACTTGATGTTTTTCCACTTTTGGGGCCAGAGATAGCACAGCAGATAGAGCACTTGCAGACCAGGTTCTATCCTGACATCCCATATGGTCCCTCAAGCACTACCAAGAGTAGTTTTGGAGCGCAAAGCCAGGAATAACCCCAAGTACCACCAAGAGTAATACAGGATTAATCCTGAGAACTCCCTGATGCAGAACCTGATGTGGCACAAAAACAAAAACAAACATATTGTGAAGTGTGCCTTCCTCCCTAAAGAAACATTCCAGGGGGGCCTGGAGAGATAGCACAGGCAGCAGATCATTTGCCTTGCCCATCCAGGTTCAATTCCCAACAATCCCATATAGACCCCAGAGTCTGCCAGGAGAGATTTCTAGTAACTCCTGAGTGCTACTGGGTTCGGCCCCAAAACAAACAGTTCTTTCACTTTTTAGGGTGGGAGTTGCACTCAGAAGACTCAGTGCTCGGTCAACTCATCAAAGGAGGGTTAGTCCTAGGACCCAAGGACAGGATACTGCTTGGGCCTTGGGGTGCAGACGATTGTTGAGGGCCACCCTGTCTGGGCACAGAGACCTCCAGGGCCGCCCCCCAGCATAGCTTGGAAACCATGGGGTGCCAAGGTTTGAAACAGGTTTAGCCAGATGCAAGGCAGATGCTTTAATTCCAGTACTATCTCTCTGGCTTCCCAGATGCTATAAGGACACACACAGTTCACCAATGTATCCTTTGTACCTCCCTTAAAACACTCAGTGAACAGTTACTTCCAACTTTACAAGGAAAACAAGCTGAGTGCCTGTAGCGGTTTGCTAAAAGTCACCTGGCCTGAATCTGATCAATATTTAAATCCAGCTCCAAGTGGGAACAGGGCTGAGCCGTGGAGTATAAACTTCACATGGTCCTGAGTTTAATCCCTAGCGCAGTAGAATCACAAATTCTCAGCCCATCCCAAACTAGCTTGGGCCCAGTAATCTATACCAAGTCAGGGTTGTGGCTTAAGTGGTAGAGAACAGGACTTACATGTGTTACATCCTAGGTTCAATCTCCAGCATTGCATGGCTGCCAGTACCACTAGCTCTGGTCTCCTGGAGCCATTGCTGGGAGAACAATATTGTCAAAGTGGTTTTCACAACAGTAACAAAATGATAATAATAGGCTCCAGGAGATAGCTCAAAGGGCTGCAGTACATGTTTTGCATCTAGGAACCAGGGTTTGATAAGCTGGCATTGCATGGACCCACCCAGAACCATTGGGAGTGATCCTCAAAGCACCATAGAGTGGAGTAACCTCTCAAACACTATCAAGCATGAACTCACACTGAATCTGCAGCCAGGGATATGGCTCAGCAGTAGAATATATGCCTTACACGTGAGCTTCTCATTCTGAGCACCCCCAGTTCCATTCACAATAAAGAAAACACCAGGTCATCTAATTGAGTGGCTCTTTTTTTTTTTTTTTTTCTTTTTCTTGTATTTTTGGTATCACATCCATTGGTACTCAGGTCTTATTCCTGGCTCTGTGACTACTCCTGGAGGGGGGCTCAGGGGACTACATGGGGTGCCAGGCATCAAACCCGAGTCCAACCGGTGCAAAGCAAGCACCCTCCCTGCTGTGCTATTTCTGGGGTCCCTACTTCTGCTATCCTGCTGGGACAGAGCTCCTCTTTACCTCAAAATCTTCACACCACAGTTCCCTTTCACATCTTCCCCTCTGCCTCTATTCTGCAGGACTCACTCCCTTCCTGAAGCCAGCCTGGACTGCTCATCCTCACTACCTTCAGCGGGCCAGAGAACTTGTGAGAAAGGCACATGGCTGGACTCGCCAAATGCACCAAACAGATCTCAGGGCAATTTTAAGGGACAAGTCATGTTGGTGCCAAGGCGTGGGACTGTGCTCACGGTGGCGGGAGATGGGGCAAAGCCATGTGGGAGTGTTAACCGGGGTAACGGTGAGGAACAAGTCTTGGCCACTCCGGTTCGAGCAGGGAGGCGACCTGCCCGTCCCAGGCGCCAGGCTCCTGGGGGTCCCAGTCCCAAAGCATGGGTCCCAGATAGCATCACAGTCCCAGGCCCACAAACCGGGTGTCTCGGAGGCGCCAAGGACATTAAAGGGGAACAAGACATCCCCACATCCCAAGTCTGTGGGAGCACGAACTCTATGTGGGAATGTACCGATAGCCGACCCCTGAAGCAGGAGCTCCTTCAGCTTTAGGGGTTCCCCGGAAGGTTCCCATGGTGGGCCCAAGGCACCGGGATGCGGCTGCGGCCCAGAGGGAACAGGACGAGGATGGCCGGCCCGGAAAAGCTGGGATGAGCCGAGCCACGGCGAGAATCAGAGATGGGGGTCCTGAGGGGCCCCAAGAGAGACCGAGGGGCACACACAGATCGGGTGCCCAGAGTCAGGCTCTCGGCGGCTCTCCCAGCCCGGGCCCGGGGTGCTGGTGAAGGGGGAATCACCTGCTCCGACGGGCGCCGCCGGCGACTTGTCCCGCGCGCTGCAGCTCTCATTCCTCCCGGCCTCACCAACGAGATCAAAGGCGTGGCCCAGAGCGGTTCTCTTCAAGGAGCGCCTTGGCAGCCATTTTTGAAAAGGGCACGTGCCCGCGACTGGGTGGAGCTTCTGCCTTCATTCTCGTTTGTGCCGGGGTTTTTTGGTCGAGTTCAATCGACCGCCATCTTTGAAGTCATGTAAGGGGAGGAGCCAGAGGGGGTGGAGCATCAGTGAGGGATAGTGTTTCTTGTCTACTCCATTGCCGAACACCACTTTATCCTTGGCCCCCAAATCTTCTCAATTCCTGTAACTGTCCCCATCTAGTGTTCTATCCCCATCCAGATTTAAGCACTAATCATTGATTAACCCCTAAGGGATGATTTCCTCGCCCTACCTGACTCCTCTGCATTCCCTTAATTCCCACTCTCCAATTTATTTATTTATTCTTTTTGGTGTGGTTTTTGGGTCACACCCGGCAGTGCTCAGGGGTTATTCCTGGCTCCAGGCTCAGAAATTGCTCCTGGCAGGCACGGGGGACTATCTGGGACCCCGGGATTCGAATCGATGACCTCCTGCATGAAAGGCAAACGCCTTACCTCCATGCTGTCTCTCCGGGCCCCCACTCTCCAATTTAAATGGTTTGCAGGGTTTTTTGGTCTTGATGAGAGAGAGGAGTCTGGTGGATTGAGGAAAAAGCAGCAGGTGCCTCTCTGCAGAGGAAAGATCTGAACCTAATGTAGACCTACCTGCAGTGATACCCACCTCCAGTGCCTTCATTTTTGGTTTGTTTTTGGACCACATCTGGTCCAAAGATTACTCTTGGCTCTGCGCTCAGGAATCATTCATGACAGTGTTCAGGGAGCCATGTGGAATGCCCGGGACAGAACCTAGATCTGTTGCACGCAAGATAATTGTGTTAACCACTGTACTGTCTCCTGCCCCCCTACCTCCAGTGCCTTTAAGCCCATGGTGGGGTTCCTATTTAAGACAGTTGAACCTCAAAATCCAGCAAGGCCTCAGCTTCCCCTTTTTCTTCCTGCTGCTTCAGTTTTCTGCTGCTACCCTTAGCGGAAGCCCTGAATATGCTATGTTTTCTGCAGGATGAGTTAACTCAACTCCAAACAGGAAGGAGCTTCTTGCAGGGTTCCCAGATTCCCTGACACAGAGCTGGTATCTGGCCTCAGGAGCTCACATCAAGGAGGAAAGTCTTCTCTCTTCACTAAGAATAGAAGTAATGACAAAATATGGAGAAAAGGAGTTTTCTGCTTCCTCTTCCAGCCATGTCCTTCATTCCAATCTCTCACCTCCTTGCTGTGGTCCTCTGGCCTCAAAGCAAACAAGATGTTGACTGCTGGGGAGTAGTGGCAGGAAAGGGGAAGGAGGTTGATGAAACATATTCACTGATGTGTTAAATACTGTTGCTGCCAGCCAGACGCTGCTGGGGTTAATGAAGGGTAGGGTTACTGCCACTTTGAACTCCAGCCAAGCAGGCCCCTGAGAAGTAGTTTCATGAGCCCCAGGCCTCTGACACCCTCTGAAGACTTGACCATTTCTCCCTGTCCCCCTCCAATGACTCATCTCTCCCTGTCACTCTGGGAACTTCAGGTCTGGAAAGAACTGCCCTGAGCTCTGGCCTAAGACCCCTGCAACCCACCCTGTGCCTTCCCTCTTCCCCAACCCCTGTTCTTTGGAAAGTTCTCTGAGCTTGCCAGGAGTGATCCCTGAGCACAGCCAAGTGTGATCCCCTCCCCCCAAATAACAGAATTTCTTTTGCTTTCAGGGAACCTCTCAGGGGGAGCCCCTTTACTCCCAGCTCAAATTCTGGAACTCCCAAGTTTATACCATGGATCAAGGATCTAAGGGTGGGCAGGAAAGTAAGCAACACAGACAAGGGATACTCCCACACTGTCAGGGGTTCCAGGGACACTTGAAGATGTTGCTCAGATTCCGTATCTGGATGAACCTTGAAACCTTGGAAGTTTTGGGATTTTTTTTTGGGGGGGGGGAATCACTCCTGGCTCTCTGCTCAGAAATCACCCCGGAAGGCTCGGGGGACCATATGGGATGCCAGGATTCGAACCACCGTCCTTCTGCGTGCAAGGCAAACGCCTTACCACTGTGCTATCTCTCTGGCCCCAATCCTGGAAGTTTTGTCCCCTTGAGTCTCAGTTGCTTCCTCCTAGAGGTGGAGACAGTCTCACCCAACCCTTAGAAGCTGCCTGAAGCCACATGGTGGTGGTAGGGGTGATTTCTCCTCTCCCCATTCCCATGAATGAATTTTGCTTGTAATTCTGGGTTCTTGGGGCTCCTTAGCTGATGGAAAAAAATGAGGTGCTTCTGTTCAAGCTTTCTCAGTGCCTCAATGCCCCACCAGCCAACCTCAGAAGGAGGAACTGGATTGACAGGGGCATCAAGAGTAGATTTCCCCATCATTGGAGCGGAGGAAGCACCCAGGGAACCCATCTTGAGGTATGGGAGGGGCCCATTGAGAAACTGAGGCAAGGAAGGACAAAGGGTGTGGAGTGGTGCTGAAGGGGGTCCCCTCTCTTCCTTGAGGCCAGAAAGGACTCTCTGGGCAGGGTGCCCGGCCTCCCACTCCTTCCTCCTTTCTCAGCAGAGCCCAGCTGGGCGGGGTGTGAGTGGGCTGGGTGGGGTGAGTGTCCTATTTAAGGATGTTCTGGGAGCATCATTGCAGATCCAGGTCCCCAAGAGAGGGCTTCATGGGTAAGTGTGGGGGTCCCTTCTCTTGGTCCCTTTCCTTTTCTAGGCTATAGCTCTGCCGTGAGAGTAAAGTAGAACCTCAACTCTGTTCAGTTTTCCAGAAAGCAAGGGGGTATATCTGGAAAATATCTCTCTCCCTCTCCAGACCCTTTGAATCATCATTCTGCCAGGGACTCCTGAGCTTCTCTCTCTCATTTATTTATTTATTTATTTATTTATTTATTTATTTATTTATTTATCTATCTATTTTTGGTTTTTGGGTCACACCCAGCAGTGCTCAGGGGTTACTTCTGGCTCTGCACTCAGAAATTGCTCCTGGCAGGCTTGGGGGACCATATGGGAAGCTGGGAATCGAACCACCGACTGTCCTGGGTTGGCCATGTGCAAGACAAACGCCTTACTGCTATGCTATCTCTCCAGCCCCATGAACTTCTCTCTTGGGATCCCCATTTTAGAGGTCCCCTCTCTTGTCCTCTGTCTGCAGAGAGATGTTCTTTTCAGTGAACATGTTTGAGTTTTTTTCCTCAGCTTCTCATCTGGACCCACCAAGAGCACATCAGGCTAACCCTGCTCTGGAATACCCCCTCTTACCCTCCTCTCCCCATCAATTCTTTCTGGGAAACTTGGCCTCTATTCCTTGCTCTGGAACCTCATTTTTGGCCTCAAGTTCCAGGCAGTCCCTGGAACAGAAGACATCTTGAGATTTCAGGCTCCTGATCTGATCGGTCTTGGGTATGGTGGGAAGTTCACCAAGCACATCCAAGGCACAGGAGGATGGAGAGCACTGTGCCACCTGGCTCTGAGAACTGAATTCCATAGGCTGTGAGCTCTAGCAATGCCCTAGGGACTCAGTTCTGGTGCCCGGCTGTGCCATGCTGCCAGCTCATGATATCCTCCAGGCTTCCATATTGCCATAGGCTACATCTTTCAGCATCTTCAGTTTGGACTCCTTTTCTGCCAAAGACCTCAGTAAACTCTCCACCCCCACCCCAATCCTCAATTGCTGCTAGTCTTTCACACTAAAATTTCTACTTAACCTTCAAGTCTGCTCTTGCATTGCTTCCTGGTCATAAAATGTCCCCCTGAGGGCTGGAGAGATAGCAAAGCGGCAGAGCGTTTGCCTTGCATGAGAAGGACGGCATCCCACAAGGTTCCCCGAGCCTGTTGGGGGTGATTTCTGAGCGTAGAGCTAGGAGTAGCCCCTGAGTACTGCTGGGTGTGACCCCCCACAAAAAAAATAAAGATGTCCCCCTGAAGTGCTCCTTCTTGGCTTTAGTGACCTGGCCTTCAACTCACCTCACCTCATTTGCATCACAATTTGTTAGCACCCTAGTTGGTTTTGGATGAGGAGGGTGGTGGGTCACATTTGGCAGTGCTGGGGGCTACTACTCTTTCTATGCTTGTGATGCTAGGGATCAAACTGGGGTCAGCTGCCTGCAAAGCAAATGCCTTAACTTCTTTTTTTGTTTTTGTTTTGGTTTGTGTTTTTGTTTCTTTGGGTCACACAGGCAGTGCTCAGGGGTTAGTCCTGGCTCAATGCTCAGAAATTGCTCCTAGCAGGCTCAGGGACCATATGGGATGCCAGGATTTGAACCACCATCCTTCTGCATGCAAGGCAAACACCTTACTTCCATGCGATCTCTCTGGCCCAAATGCCTTAACTTCTGTGCTATCTCTCTAGCCTATGATCTTGCCCATCTTTGAAAGCTTCTCTCAAATGCCTTTTCCAAGAAGCCTCTCTTCACTCTATATTTCACTCACAAATGTCCTTCACTTCTCAGGGTTTATGACATGGTGTCTAGTTTGCTGTATTTGGAGTGGGGGAGACACACCTGGCAATGCTCAGGAGTTACTCTTGTGTATCCACCAGTGTCAACCTCCCTCCACTAATGATCCCAGAGTGCATATATATCCACCAACATGGAGATTTTTATGAAGATTTAATGAGAGTTAGTACAGTAGGTAGGGCACTTGACTTGCACGAGGCCAATCTGCCATTGCCATTGATCTTTGAACCCCAATACCCCATGTGGTCCTCTGATCCCTGTCAGGAATGATCCCTGAATATAGTCCTGAGCACCAAGGTCATGGACCAAAACAAATTAAAAAAGACTGGGGGTTGGGGGGAGTGTCGGAGCTATAGCACAGCATTAGGGCATTTGCTTTGCATGTGGCTAATCCAGACAAACCCAGTTTCAATCCCTGGCATTTGTCCCCAAGCCTGCCAGAGCAATTTCTTTCTGTTCTTTTTTTTTTTTTGGTTTTTGGGTCACACCTGGCAGCGCTCAGGGGTTACTCCTGGCTCTAAAGTCAGAAATCGCTCCTGGCAGGCTCAGGGGACCATATGGAATGTCGGGATTCTAACCACCATCCTTCTGCATGCAAGGAAAATGCCCTACCGCCATGCTATCTCTCTGGCCCCCAGGAGCGATTTCTGAGCACAGAGCCAGGAGTAACCCCTGAGCGCTGCTGGGTGTGCCTCCCCAAAAAAGGTTAGGGGACCAGAGCAATAGCACAGCAGGTAGAGCAGTTACCTTGCATGCAGACAACCTAGGTTTGATCATGGGCACACCAGATTGTCCCCCAAGCTTGCCAGGAGTAATTTCTGAGTACAAAGCCAGGAATAACCCCTGAGTATCACCCACTATAGTCTTAGAATCCCCAGAATATTAAATGAAAGGAATGGTAAGTTGATCTACAGGGCTTTAACAGAAAACCTGCACATGTATATTCTCAATTAAGTATGTGCAGCTGTTAGCTGTTAGAGATGTGTTGTGAGGATCACCTCAGCAGTGCTTGGAGGGCTTTACAGTGCTAAGGACAAAAATCCAGGGCTTTAAATATGCTTAACATGTTCTCCACCACTTAAGTCACATCTGTAGTCTCTATCATTTGAGGTTTGGAGGTATGGAAGGCCACGCCAGCTGTGTTTGGCTAAGGCTTACTGCTGGCTCTATTCAGGGATCACTTCTGGCGGGACTTGGGAAGACCAGATGTGGTCCCAGGAATCAAAACCAGGAAGGTTGTATGCAAGGCAAGAGCCTAACCTAGTCTTCTCTCTCTGGTCCTCTATTTTCTTACTATAGTCCCTTAAATGAATGTTAGCTGCCCAGTTGGGAAGTAGGATAGATCGATTGGTCATGGAGTAGTACGTAAATGATCAGCTCAGGACCCATGTCCTGACTGGATTAAGTGCGGAGGTAGGGGGAGGCTGTCAGGGTCATGGCTGAGTTCCAAGTCTTGCTGGTGTCTGGGAGTTTCAGATGTCTACCCACTGTATAGCCTTGTGTGAGTCACTCTGGGCTTGGCTTCCAGTAAAATGTAAACTGAGAAAGGTGGACCTGCAGAGCAGTACTGGCAGCCCAGCTGTTTTATGAGTTCTGAGGTTCTAAGGATTAAGTTGAAAGAAAAGATCAAAGAAGAGAGCACCTAGGCTCTCTGCAGCTTTGTCTTCCACCCACAAGGTCTGGAGCAAGGTACTGGTACTGGGGCTGGACTGAGCAGAGCTGAAGTTTTTCCTTCCAGAAGCTTGTAATCAGGGGCTCCTTGTTCAGGTGAGAGAGGAGGAGTAAAGCTGAGACTGCCTCTAGCCATTTCCACACCGTAATGGAAACTGAGGGAAGAATGTCTGCATGCAATAGGGATCCTTAGAGAGTGGCCAGAGGAGAATATATAGGGAAGAGAATACAGAACACATCTTATTTGCTGTATAGCTCATGACATTTAAAATACACTTTTGTTTCAAGCAAAGATTTGAGGGTTGGGGACATAGCTCAGTGGTAAAAGCCTCAAATACAAAGGGCCCTGGTTCACTAGAACAAACAAACAAGGGCCAGAGTGAAAGCACAGTGGGTAGAACATTTTTCTTGCAAATGGCTGACAGAAGTCTCTGGCATTCCATATGGTTCCCTGAGCCTGCCAGGAATAATTTCTCAGCACAGAGCCAGGAGTAGCCCCTGAGATCCACTGGGTATGGTCCAAAAACAAACAAACAAACAAACCAAATATATGAGGGGGGCATATAAATTTTTTTTGGGGGGAGGCAGGAGGGGAGCACATCCAGTGGTGCTGAGACCATTTATTCCTGGCTCTGCACTCAGGAATTACTCCCGGAGGTGCTCCGGATACCATAAGGGATGCGGGGATCAAACCCTGGTAAGCCACATGAAAGGCACGCACCTTACCTGATATAGCTCTAGTTCCACATGCAGTTCAATTTTTTTTGTTTTTGGTTTTTTGGATTCATACCTGGCCGCACTTACTCGGGGGTTACTCCTGGCTCTGCGCTCAGAAATCCTTCATGGCAGGCTCTGGGGACCAGATAGGATGCTGGGATTCAAATCACTGTCCATCCTGGGTCAGTTACATGCAAGGCAAATGCCCTACCGCTGTTTTATCTCTCCGGCCCCATGCAGTTCAATTTTTTTCTAGGTATATGAAAATATATTACTAACGTAATTACATCATCTCAACTTATGATTCTAGTCTTTCCTTCTTGCCTTTATTTAAGGTCTAAAAAGACATTGACTACTTTGATAATCTTAAAGTGGACTCCGAGTATGTCACCAATAGTATGTTCTTTGCGACCAAATCCAGTAACCAGAACTTCATCCATCTTGGCACATGGGCCAAGCGCTGGACTAAAATCTGTTCCCCTGAAAGCATCAGACTGGCCGCCCCGCACCACAGCTGTAGTTTCTCAACGCCAACTTCAGAGACAGCGTCCACCACGCGGCGTCTCTCTGGGGCGGGCTCGGAGCTTCCCACGCCTGACCTGCCTTTTCTACAGCGAAAAAGCGACTTCCCTGGTGCTCGCCCATCAGGTCTTCCTTGGGAGTCACCCTCAGCTATCGGACACCATCCCTTGCTCGCCTACATCGATTTCGAGAACCCTGGGCCCAGCCCCAGATGGCCCAGACATCATGCCGAAAGCACAGGCCGGAACAAAACCGCAGTTTAATTTTTAAATTAAAATATACCGAGCCGGAGCCAGAGAGGTGGCGCTAGGTAAGGTGTCTGCCTTGCAAGCGCTAGCCAAGGAAGGACCGCGGTTCGATCCCCCGGTGTCCCATATGGTCCTCCCAAGCAGGGGCAATATCTTAGCGCTTAGCCAGGAGTAACCCCTGAGCATCAAACGGGTGTGGCCCGAAAAACCAAAAAAATAAATTAAAAAAATATATATATATACACACTGAGCCTTGGCCAGAGAGATAGCATGGAGGTAAGGCGTTTGCCTTGCATGCAGAAGGTCAGTGGTTCGAATCCTGGCATCCCACATGGTCCCCTGAGCCTGCCAGAGTGATTTCTGGAGGAGTGAGCCCTCAGCGCTGCCGGGTGTGACCCAAGAACAGAAAAATACTGAGCCAGAGGGCCAGGGCTATAGCAGAGCAGATAGTGTGTTTGCTTTGCAAATGGCCTAAATTAGGGTTGATCCCCAACATCTCATAGGGTCCCCCGAGCCTACCAGGAGTACTTTCTGAGTGCAGAGTCAGAAGTAATCTTGAGGACTACTGGGTACAGCCCTAAAACAAACAAAGCAAACAAATATTAAGCTGGAAGGGCCAGAGCAATAGTACAGAAAGTAAGTCACTTACTTATAAGATCCCTGGCACCCCATATGGCTCACTAAGCCCCATCAGAAGTGATCCCTGAGATCAGAGTAAGGAATAAACCCTGAGCACAGCCAGGTGTCACACACACACACACACACACACACACACACACACACACACACACACAAAACAAAATATTGGTCTGAAGACATAATGTGGTGGGTAAGGTAGGTACATAGTCAATCCCAGTTTGATCAGAAGACAGCGCATGTAAACCCCTGAGCCCCACCAGGAGTAATTCCTGAGTACAGAGGCAGGAGTAAGCCCACTGTAAAATTTTCATATTGTAATGAATAAATCAGAATCTACTTTGTTTTTTGTTTGGTTTTGGTCTTTTTTTATTTGGGGGGGTCACACCGGAAGCGCTCAGTGGTTACTCCTGGATCTGTGCTCAGAAATTGCTCCTGGCAGGCACAGGAGACCATATGGGATGTCAGGATTCCAACCTACTGTCCATCCTGCTTGCAAGGCAAACGCCCTACCTCTGTGCTATCTCTCTGGCTCCCCAGAATCTACTTTGAAACTATATAACATCTTTTATCTTTGCAAACTTGCACCCAGGATTGTTAGCATTCATGAATGAGCTTCACCAACATTGTGTTGTTGGGAATAGAATTTCTTTTTTTTTTTTTTTTTTTTTGGTTTTTGGGCCACACCCAGCGGTGCTCAGGGGTTACTCCTGGCTGTATGCTCAGAAATTGCTCCTGGCAGGCACGGGGGACCATATGGGACACCGGGATTCGAACCAACCACCTTTGGTCCTGGATCGGCTGCTTGCAAGGCAAACGCCGCTGTGCTATCTCTTCGGGCCCGGGGAATAGGATTTCTAATTTCATAATTCCTTCTACTTTAGGAAGATTTTTTTTCCTTTCATATTTAGTATTAGTATGGACTTATGAATCCTTGTTTTATTCAGAGGTTTATATAGTATCTGTTACAGTGATTATTTGTTTTAATGGTTAAATTCTCTGATTTAGCCAGTAGAGTTTCCTTTAAACTGACCTTTTGTCCTTTTGATGTTATTTTTTTTAGATAGCAGAGTGGCGTTTGCCTTGCAAACAGCCTATCCAGGAGCTAACGTGGTTGGTTCGAATCCCAGTGTCCCATATGGTCCCCCGTGCCTGCCAGGTGCTATTTCTGAGCAGAGAGCCAGGAGTAACCCCTGAGCACCGCTGGGTGTGGCTCAAAAAAAAGAATAAAATGTGATGCCAATCAGCAGAACCTATAGAAATTTATTTAGAATTGACATTCTCTATTATAATCTCGTTCCTGTTTATTTTATTTTATTATTTTATTGTTTTTGAGTCACACCCGGCAGAGTTCAGGCTTACTCCTACCTCTGTACTGAGGAATCACTCCTGGCAGGTTCGGGAGACCATATGGGATGCTGGGATTCGAACCACCGTCCTTCTGCATGCAAAGCAAACTCCTTACCTCCATGCTAGCTATCTCTCTGGCCCTTATTCCTGTTTATTTTGAAATTTTCTTTTTGTTTCACTGGAAAGGAAAGATGCCCAGG
This sequence comes from Suncus etruscus, assembly GCF_024139225.1. Lineage (NCBI taxonomy): Eukaryota > Metazoa > Chordata > Mammalia > Eulipotyphla > Soricidae > Suncus > Suncus etruscus. The sequence goes on from NC_064864.1 coordinate 46,281,988, forward strand.
TTGTTTTTGTTTGTTTGTTTTGGGGCCACACCCAGCAGCGCTCAGAGGTTACTCCTAGCTCTGTGCTCAGAAATCGCTCCTGGCAGGCATGAGGGAGCATATGGGATGTCGGGATTCGAACCAAGGTCGGTCCTGGGTGGGCCACTTACAAGGCAAACGTCCTACCACTGTGCTATCTCTCTGGCTCCAAGATGCTCAGTTTTAAACATATTATTTCTCTGGACCCTTCTAGCTGGATTTTTAATAGTTAAAGATTAGAAAGAGGGGCCCGGAGAGATAGCACAGCGGTGTTTGCCTTGCAAGCAGCTGATCCAGGACCAAAGGTGGTTGGTTCGAATCCCGGTGTCCCATATGGTCCCCCGTGCCTGCCAGGAGCTATTTCTGAGCAGACAGCCAGGAGTAACCCCTGAGCACTGCCGGGTGTGGCCCAAAAACCAAAAAAAAAAAAAAAAAAAAGATTAGAAAGAATGATTGGATAGATAGTACAACAGGTAAGGTGCTTGCCTTGTATGTGCCAGACCTGGCTTTAAGCCCTTGCATCCCATATGATCTCCTGAGCACTGTCAGGAGTGATTCCTGTGCAGAATCAGGGTTAACCTCTGAGCATTGCCAGGTGTGACACATAAATTAGAAAAAAAAAAGGGGGGGTTGGGGCTGGAGCGATAGAATAGCGGGTAGGGCACTTGCCTTGCTCGTGCTCGACCTGAGTTTGGTCACCGGCATCCCACATAGCCCCCCGAGCATGCCAGGAAGGCGTCCTGAACAAAGCTAGGAACAGCCCCTGAGCATTACCGGGTGTGGTTAAAAAAAAGACCAAGGGCCCGGAGAGATAGCACAGCCGCGTTTGCCTTACAAGCAGCCAATCCAGGACCAAAGGTGGTTGGTTCGAATCCCGGTGTCCCATATGGTCCCCCGTGCCTGCCAGGAGCTATTTCTGAGCAGACAGCCAGGAGTAACCCCTGAGCACCGCCGGGTGTGGCCCAAAAACCAAAAAAACAAAACAAAACAAAACAGACCAGAAAAAGGGGGGGAGGCAGAGAGATAGCATGGAAGTAAAGGGTTTGTCTTGCATGCAGAAGGTCAGTGGTTTGAATCCCGGCATCCCATATGGTCCCCTGAGCCTGCCAGGAGCTATTTCTGAGTGTAGAGCCAGGAGTAAGCCCTGAGAGCTGCCAGTGTGATACCCCCTGCCCCCCAAAAAAGGCAGGGGCAGAGTGATAACACAGTAGGTAGGGAGTTTGCCTTGCTAGTGGCCAACCTGAGTTAGAGTCTCAGCATGCTATATGGTTTCCCAAGCCTGCCAGGAGTGATTCCTCAGTACAGAGGTTGAGTAACCCCTGAGTGCTTGCTAAGTGTGGCCAAAACAAACAAACAAACAAAAAAAATAATGAGAGAGTGGCTGGAGCGATAGCACAGTGATAGGGCATTTGCCTTGCATGCGGCTGCCCAGGATGGACCTGGGTTCAATACCCAGAATCCCTATGGTTCCCTGAGACAGGAGTGATTTCTGAGTGCAGAGCCTGGAGAAACCCCTGAGCATTACTGGGAGTGACCCAAAAACAGAGAGAGAAGGGGGCTAGGGAGAGAGGAGGGGGAGGGAGAGAGAGAGAGAGAAAGAGAGAGGGAGGGAGGGAGAAAGGGAGGGGGGAGGGAGAGAGGGAAGGGGGAGGAAGAGAGAGAGGGAGGGAGAGAGAGAGGGAGGGAGAGAGAGAGAAAGAGAGAGAGAGAGAGAGAGAGAGAGAGAGAGAGAGAGAGAGAGAGAGAGAGAGAGAGAGAGAGAGAGAAGGGTCCCGGAGAGATAGCACAGCGGTGTTTGCCTTGCAAGCAGCCGATCCAGGACCAAAGGTGGTTGGTTCGAATCCCGGTGTCCCATATGGTCCCCCGTGCCTGCCAGGAGCAATTTCTGAGCATACAGCCAGGAGTAACCCCTGAGCACCGCCGGTGTGGCTCAAAAACCAAAAGAGAGAGAGAGAGAGAGAGAGAGAGAGAGAGAGAGAGAGAGAGAGAGAGAGAGAGAGAGAGAGAGAGAGAGAGAGAGAGAGAGAGAGAGAGAGAGAGAGAGAAGTCCTGGCAATGAGTAAAAGAGTGAAATTTCGGGGGCCGGGCGGTGGCGCTGGAGGTAAGGTGACTGCCTTGCCTGCGCTAGCCTAGGATGGACCGCAGTTCAATCCCCCGGCGTCCCATATGGTCCCCCAAGTAGCCAGGAGCAACTTCTGAGCGCATAGCCAGGAGTAACCCCTGAGCTTCACAGGGTGTGGCCCAAAAACCAAAAAAAAAAAAAAAGAGTGAAATTTCTTTATATGCACATAGAAAAAATTAGTAAAATTAATTTTAGACCTTAGAGCTCACTTAAGATTGAAGTAGATTAGAAAAGACTTTAGGGTTAGAGAGAGTACAGTGAGTAAGACACTTAGATTAATCTTTGGGTTGAATTCCTGGCATCATATGGTTTCTTGAGCCTTCAGGAGTTACCCTGAGTGAAGAGCCAGAAGTAAGCCCTGAGTTCCATTGAGTGTAGTAAAAATAAACAAACAGAAACATACAAAAAAAGAAAATGAAGGGTTAGGAGTGATAATACAGAAAAAGTGCTTGCTGAGTACTTGTGCAGAAAATGTGAGACCCTGGATTTTATTCCTAGCACTATAAACAAACCAAAACATAATCTAACATTTGTGTGCCTGTTATATGGTACATGCCAGATGTTGTATATGAAAACATTTCCATAAGATTATCCTTTGCGGCCGGAGAGATAGCATGGAGGTAAGGCGTTTGCCTTTCATGCAGAAGGTCATGGGTTCAAATCCTGGCATCTCATATGGTTCCCAAGCCTGCCAGGAGCGATTTCTGAGCGTGGAGCCAAGAGTAACCCCTGAGCACTGCCGGGTGTGACCCAAAACCCAAACCCCCATCCCCAATTCTTTGCCTGTTATCCCACCTTGACCTTCCAGGTGGGGGCACTGTTGAGAGCAGAATAAATAGTTTAGGAGCGGGGCCGGGCGGTGGCGCTGGAGGTAAGGTGCCTGCCTTGCCTTCGCTAGCCTAGGACGGACCGCAGTTCGATCCCCCGGCGTCCCATATGGTCCCCCAAGAAGCCAGGAGCAACTTCTGAGCGCATAGCCAGGAGTAACCCCTGAGCGTCACAGGGTGTGGCCCAAAAACCAAAAAAAAAAAAAAAATAGTTTAGGAGCGAGGCGTTCAGGGTCTTTTGGCGGAGTTTACTGGCTGGCTCCAGGTGTTTTTTGGAGCTGGTAGTAGGTTGACAAAGGACTCTCTGCACCCAACCTTTTTACCTTTTTTACCCTCTTGCCTGTGTGGATTATTTGCTATGGATAAATATTACCAAGATCTCCCCCACAAGGGGATAAGGGGATGGGAATCAATTTCTCATTCTGGGAGCTCTTTGAGGATATACAAATAACCAATAAAGGAGTAAACAGGACCCAACACAAGGTATTGTAACCAATACTTTATTCACACTATTTTCTCTTTATTTTATGAGCTAAATCCTAATGCCATTATCTTCATTTGTGACAAGGAAATTGTATTTGAAAGACAGTAATTTGCCTAAGACCATACAGTAGACACATTATACACTCCTGTGATTTTGTTGTTGTTGTTTGTTTTGTTTTGTTTGTTTTTAGACCACACCTGGTAGCGCTCAGGGGTTATTCCTGGCTCTGTGCTCAGAAATCGCTCCTGGAAGGCTAAGTGGTCCATCTGGGATGCCAGGATTCAAACCACTATTGGTCCTGGGTCAGTCACTTGCAAGGAAAACGTCCTACTGCTGTGCTATCTCTCCGGTCTCTACACTCCTGTTTTTATTTTCAAAAACAAAAACAAAACTAAGTGCAAAGATGGGGCCAGAGAGATAGTCCAGGATGTAAGGTCCTGCATGTGTCCTTCTACCGTGATTCTGGCTAAATTACATAGCAACTACATATGGTTCCCTGAGCATGAGACAGGGTCCTCCCTAAGCACAGAGCCAGAAACAGCCTCATGAGCACTGCAAGGTGTGGCCCCCAAGTCCCCCCCAAATATATATAAAGAAAGTAGAGGTAACAGTTTTAAGATTCCTCTGAGATGCTAGGTAAATTTGAACCAGGGCAAACCAGGACAAAGAGAAAAACTTGATCAGTTATTAGATCATTAGTGCCTTAAATATAAAAATCGACCAATCTGGGGCCCGAAAGATAGTATAGAGGTTAAGGCATTTACTTTGCATGTGCCCAACCCCCGTTTAATCCTAGTGCTGTCAGTTGGCCCAAGTATTCCTGCACTATAGGACCTGAGTAGTGATGTATTCTTGGACCTTTAAATGAAATCACCGACCCAGTGATTTAATCACTTGACCCAGTGGGCCAAGAATCCCAGAGGCGAGACCAGAGAGATAGCATGGAGGTAAGGCATTTGCCTTTCATGCAGAAGGTTATTGATTCGAATCCCAGCATCCCATATGATTCCCCGAGCATGCCAGGAGCGATCTCTGAGCATGGAGCCAGGAGTAACCCCTGAGCTCAGGAGTAATCCCTGAGCACTGCCGGGCGTGACCCCCCCAAAAAATAAAAGATAATCCCAGAGGCCTCCCCTCCAGAAGAGACCTACTCTTAAATAAAAAGTCAACCATTCTCAGAAGAATACCTTTTGTTTTGTTTTGTTTGTTTGTTTTGTTTTGGGGGTCACACGAGGCAGCGCTCAGGAGCCTCTCCTGGCTCTACGCTCAGAAATCACTTCTGGCAGGCTCGGGAGACTATATGGGATGCCGGGATTCAAACTACTGTCCTTCTGCATGCAAAGCAAACGCCCTACCACTGTGCTATCTCTCCAGCTCCAGAAGAACACCTTTAATTAAGCTGTCTTCAGCTTCAATAACATACATGTATCACAGGTAGCTTCTAGCCAGCTTCAAATGGAAAGTTGAGGGGCCAGAAAGATGTAATACAGTGCTTTCCTTGCAATCAGCCAATCAACCAACCCAGGAGTGGCATATCCCCTACCCCCCCAATCCTCTAGTCTCACCAGCTAGGTATAACCCTTAAGTACAATTGGGTTTGATCCAAACTCCCCACCTCCCAAGGGGTAAAAAAAAAAAACAACAAAAAAGTGGAAAGTCAATGAAAACAATTCCAAATCAGGCCAAATTCAAATTCATGTAGTTTAAACATAAGATATCCTGGTCAGGTTAGACCCATAGTCAAAACTGTTTATGTGGGGCCAGGGAGATAGCATGAGGTAAAGCATTTGCCTTGCATGCAGTAGGATGTGGTTCAAGTCCCGACATCCCATATGGTCCTCTGTGCCTGCCAGGGGCAATATCTAAACGTAGAGCCAGGAGTGATCCCTGTGCGCTGTTGGGTGTGACCCAAAATATTAAAAAAATAAAAATCCAAAACTTTATGTGGCCCAATCCTCCAGAAACCTCCTAGAATACTGACAACTTGAACTTATTCAAGACAGTTGTATTGAAGAAGGAACTCAACCCTGACCAAGTATGCTCATAGGAGGCCTGGCTCAGCATCCAGCAGAGATGGGAATGGTGCCCAGCTTGCCTGCCCTCTTCTCTCTCCCCACTCTCAGTTTACTCCTGGATCTGCACTCAGGGGTCCCTCCTGCCAGTGCTTGGGTCACTACCTGGAATGCTGGGAATCAAAGCATGGTCGGCTGTGTACAAAGCAACTGACCTCCCTCCCTCCCTCCCTCCCTTCTGTACTCCCTGTTCAGCCCCTAATGCCATGGGTTCATCTGAAATTAAAAATCTAGTGAAGTTTACAGGCAAAAGGGGAGGGATTTATGCCTCCTTCATAGTAAAGAGAGCCTAGTTATGTGACTAGAAAACGTCAATCCTTTGTCTTTGGCATCCTTTCCTTGGCTCTGATGCTCTTCATGTCCTCCGACTCAGGAGGCCCACAGGACCCAGGATGCAAGATGAGGGGTGATCTGTATCCTGGAGAAGAGTGGGTGCAGAGCAGCCAGGCCCAGCCGGTCAAGAGGTCCACTATTTCAGAGATCCACTCTAACTCAGCCCATGCCCTGCACTCTTGGACTCCATAAGGGAATCGGGTACCTATTACACGGGTAGGGAAACACCCCACCCCAAATATTAAAAAGTTGTGCAGTGGACAGAGGACTTGAGCTCTTTAATACATTTGCAGTACAGCCTGAGGATGAGCTTAATTCCACCCACACCGGGCTTTCCACCCCAAGTAGAACTTGAGATGAACAAGCACTCAGCCGTCCAGCCTTCCTGCCAGTAAAGGGAAGGGTGGCAGTCCAGGTTTGTAAGCAGAAACCCATCCCCGGGGGCATGGCACGGGAAGCAGCCACTCAGGGCCAGCAACTCCAGGCGGCAAAGGGAAGGAGCGGGGTGTGTGTGTGTGTGTGTGTGTGTGTGTGTGTGTGTGTGTGTGTGTGCGCGCGCGCGTGTGGTGCTTGCACTCAGCTCAGGCCTCTCTTCTTCTTCTGGCGGCCTTGCTCCTTCTGCATCGCCCCAGTGGCCGGGCTGCTGTCGCGGGTGTCCCTGCTGGCTGGCGCAGGCACCACGCGCCTGCCCACGCGGTATTCGTGCTCGCCGGCCCGCGGCACCGCCTGCACCAAGAACTCGCCGCCACGGAAGGTGACACGTGCGTCGGTGTGCGGGTACGTGCCGTACACGCGTCGCAGGTCCCGCTGCACGAAGTCGGGCAATTCGAGGCGCGGGCCCACCACGCGCTCCACGCGTCCCCAGCGCAGCTCGGCCTGCAAGCTGCTGCCCTCGGGCCAAGGCGCCCGACTCTCGGGCCTCCCCGCCAAAGTGGGACCGGGCAGTGCCGGCCCCTGGTAACCTGGCATGGGGAAAGGAGGGTGCATGGAATTGGCATAGGCCTGTGGGTAGGCCCACCAGGACTGTGGGGCTGTTGGGGTGTGGAAGTAGTGGAATTCTCTTGGCTCCCCAGGGTTCATGCTCTGTGGCCGGCTGCAAAAGTTGTGGGCCTGGATGGGAGGCAGCAACCAGGGCGCAGGCAGGTAGGTGTAGGTGACCGGCTGCATTGAGGACCAGATGCCCTCCGCCGAGGCCAGACCGTATGAGAACATAGTCAGAAACGCAGGTGGAGGGTCTCAGCGCTGGGGGTCTTGCTCTTTTCCAGACCTGCAATGGCTAAGGTGTTCTCAGCTCCACCACCTCTCCAGGGGCAAACGCCTGATGAGATTCCTGTAGGCTGTAAGAATTTCTCCCACTTCTGTCTTCTGAGGCCTGGGACTGAGAATCCAGACCCCCAGCTGGCATCACCTTTTCAAGCCTTTTGCCCTGACAGACCCTTTCCCCAACTCACGTGTCACTTTCAGCCTGGGGAAACCAATCCAAGCATTTGGGTAAACTAGAAGGGTCCAGAACAGGGTTCTTTTCCACCCCTGCTAGGCATCAGCCACACCTCCCCTGTTTCCAGGCAAAGAAAAACACCCTGAACTGGCCAGGAGCCAGCCTGTCTACGTGGACACCTGAGTCAGCCTACTTGGAGGCGGAGACCAGTAAGGGATGGCCCCTCACACCTCCACGGAGACTGTCCCAGTGCCCTTTCTCATGAAGTGAGTGCCAGATCCCTCCCACTCCACCATTCTAGCTATTCCAGGTAGTGGTTTACTCTGCTGGTGGGAGCACCTACACCAAACAATGAATGAAGCTTCTGTTTGTAATCATGGTACTTAAATATAGATTAAAAAAATGAAGCTGGGGCCGAGAGATAGCATAGTGGTAGGGCATTTCTCTTGCATGCAGAAGTATGGTGGTTCGAATCCTGGCATCCCATATGGTCTCCCACGCCTACCAGGGGCAATTTCTGAGCATAGAGCCAGAGTAGCCCCTGAGCGCTGCCGGGTGTGACCCAAAAACCAAAAATTAAAAAAAAAATGAAGCTTCCAAGCCTCTAACTTCAAGTTTGCAGCAGCGCTACGGAAGGGGGGAGGCTAATGTTGACACACACACACACACACACACACACACACACATGACAGGAAGCCACTTGCTTTTGAGTGGTACACAGTACATGCATACTACCCCTGGGACTTGCCCAGACACACATCATCAGTTACAGTCTGGGTCAAATTCAATCCTGTGTCTGTCTTAAAGCTCATACAGTATTACCTTATCTTCCCTTCAGGGGTTTCTTTCGGTCTGTCTCACTCTCCTGGCCTCTAGGAGGTTACAAAAGAACTTTTCATTATTTCCATGTGAAGAAAATGGTATTGTCATTTTTTTTTTTTTTAAAGACAAAGGCACAGAAGCTCAGAAATGTAAGGTCACTTTCCCAAAGCTATACAGCCTGAAGAACTTCGGTGGAATTTAGACCCAGGCCAACTGATACAAAAACCTAGGTGGGACTTCAGTAAAACCAGAAAGATTGCTTTATTCAGACATGTTGTCTTATGGGCCGGAGTGATAGTACAGCAGATAGGACTTTTGTCTTATATGTGACTTACCTGAGTTTGATTCCTGGCATCCCATATAGTCCCCTGAACCTGCCAGGTGTGATCCTTGTGTACAGAGACAGAAGAAAACCCTGAGCATCACTGGATGTGGCTCCTCTTCCTACCCCACCATAAAAGGGGAAAAAAGCTTTCAAACGTGGTGAGCCTTGTTTGAGTTCCAGTGCCCATCCTGAAGTTCTCACTCAATCCCTTGCCTCTTTTCCCAGTGAGGTGGGTGGTAATTTTGTTGATTATTAAAGTTGATACTTGGGACTGGAGAGAGTACAGTACATAGGATTGGAAGCTAGTCTTTCATGAGGTGACCTGGGTTTGATCCTCAGCATCCCATATGGTCTCCAGAGCTGATAGGAGTGATTCCTGAGTGCAGATTCAGGAGTAAACCCTGAGCACTGCTAAGTGTTCCCTCTCCCCCCCAAAAAAAAGAAAAGAAAGAAAAGAAATTTGGGGTCAGAGAGCACAGCGGTAAGGCATTTGCCTTGCCTTGCTTGTAGGACAGTGGTTCGAATCCCGGCATCCCATATGGTCCCCCGAACCTGCTGGGGGTGATTTCTGAGTATAGAGCGAGGAGTAGCCACTAAACATTGCCGGGTGTGACCCCTCCCCCCCAAAAAAAAAGAAAATTAAGTTAATACCCAGTTGCTGGGCTGCCATATTGTGGTACTTACCTTCCCTCTCTCCCATGAACTCATGTGGCATCACCAGTAAGGCACACAGGTCTCCTAGAGTCTTAGCGTCGTCTCAAGCCCAGCTACCCATTGAGAAAGACTTTGATACTCATCTGGTGATCTGATTTATTCTTTATTTCCTGTGAGTGGTTATTGGTTACAGCCATCAGTGCTCAGGACTATTTCTTGGCTATGTGCTCAAGAGTGACCCCTGGCAGTGATCAGGAGACCATAAACAGTGTCAGGGATCAAATCAGGATTGTGGTTGAAACAGCCACTTTCAAGTCAAGTGTGTCCACTCCTGTGCTATCTCTCTGGTCTGATATAATTTCTTTATTCCTAACTGAGCTCTCTCTCTCAAATTACTCTGATCACTAGCCTAGTAACTGTAGCTGCTAGGGCTGACCTAGGATATCTGTCCCTAAACTATAGCTCTAAGGAAGGAATCTCACCATTTCTCCACTCTAAGAACTGATCATAAGCAAGGTAAATTTTTATATTACACGTAGCAGATATGATCTCCAGAACCCCATATAGTCCCCTGAGTACCTTGGAGTGATGAGTGATACCTGAGAGCAGAACCAGGAGTACGACCTAAACCCAAAACAGAAAAACAAACAAAAAATAGGCATACTTTCTAACCAAAGGGAAAAAAAATCTGATTTGAACTGAAATTAAGTTTACCTGGAGGAGAAAAATTAGGGTGAGTCAAGATAACTGGGTCAGGAATCTAATAACCTACCTCATTGTTGGAAGCCTACAGCTCTCTTCTTAGGGGGACAGTTGGGGACCACACCCATTGGTGCGCAAGCTTACTTCTGACTGCATTCTGGGATCACTTACGGTGGGCTCAGGGGTACCATATGAAGTGATGGGAATCGAACCCTTTCATGTCAGTAAGGGCAAGCGCCCTCGACAAAGATGGCGTCGGTAGCTTCGAACCAGGGTACCTGCTGGACTGAGGCCGGGAGAAGCGCGGAGCCAATCGCCGAATGGGAGGCGGAGCCGGAGTGGTGCAAGCCTGCGGCCGCTTGTGCGCAGACGCACTGGCTCGCACCTAGCTGGGCTGCCGCGGGACTGGGCTCGACTGACTACCTCGATCGTGGTGAGGGGCTTCCCGGTGGCGGGGATGAACCAAACTGGGGGACCAGTCAGTCAGTCAGTCAGTCACAAGGGGCCAGACCCGAGGACGATAGGAATGCTGCTTGTCAGGGAAGCGTGAGGGCTTTTGCAAGGGGCTCAGTGGTGACGAGGTTGTGTTTTGGGACAGACCTCGGATCAGACTCTGGAGCAAAGGGAAAATGTGCAGAGGACAGGGAACGGGGGTGCAGAGGGGACGGGGGTTAGGATGCGGGCTGTATCTGGGGGGGGGGGATCCGTTTCCATCAGCTCGTTAGGCTGAGATCATTTCATGATCACATGGGTTCCTCTCCCCACAACCCCAGTGGCGTAGTAGAAACACTCGGGGAGCTTGCAAAGGAACCCAGAAGCGGGGGCCCGACCCTTGGGAATCCCGACCCTTGGGAATCCCGATTGGATTAGTTGGGGTGATGCCCGGGTCTCGGGATTACGGAGCAGCCTCTGGTCGATGCATAACGCGCGCACGGATTGAAGAAGCTCCGCACGCTGCAGCGCGGGCTTTCAATGAGCCAAGGGCCACTTGGGCTGGGCCCAGACTGTGCCCCACGGTCGGGGAGTCCTCTGGGTTGGGATGGAGAGGGGAACCCTCAGCACTGGACACCCCCGTCCTGGCTGGCTGGCCTTCAGGGGTGGAGAGGCTTCACGGGGAGTCCGGGTTCAGTGGGAAATTGGAAGCACTGCTGACAGTTCAGAGGTCAGTACCCTAATATTTGCCTAGGGTGTTTATACCCATCCGTTTCCACAGATGCCTCTGAGGACTGGCACTGGGAGGGCTGTTTTGGCACTTCGACGATGAAGAAATCTCTGGGTGACCAGATAAGCTCCTGGCCCAGGTCTCCCAGCTCCATCCAAATCATACTTTTATGGACTGGCAGCTCCCTGCCTGGCCTGCTCGCCTATACCTGCAGAAGCAAAAGGGAGAAAAAACCCACCCACTCGATTAAGCTCCTTGCTTCAGGGGTCCACTCTGGCACCCCATCATTCCACTCGCTGAAGAATTGCTTCAAAAATCCAGGAGGGCTGACCTGGAGAGAGCACAGCGGCGTTTGCCTTGCAAGCAGCCTACCCAGGACCAAAGGCGGTTGGTTCGAATCCCGGTGTCCCATATGGTCCCCCGTGCCTGCCAGGAGCTATTTCTGAGCAGACAGCCAGGAGTAACCCCTGAGCAACACCGGGTGTGGCCCCCAAAAAAAATTCCTGGAGGGACTACTGTTTCCAGTTTTTTTCATCCCAGAAGTCAAGGAAGGAGCTCCTTTCTTGGAGATCCTTGTCCCGTGTGGTTGACAAAACCCTTTCTGATTCTTAGAAAGTGATTTTCTGGTGCACAGTGATGCTCTGGGTTAAAGCTGAAGCTGTGTCAGCTTTGCTATCTTTGTTTCTCTCTGTGCAGCTGTGGCCTTGCTACACTGACTCAACTCAGCACATGGGCTGCCTCCTGGGGCTGCTGCTTCCTGCCTCCTTGTCCAAACAGAAAGGGAGCTAAGAGGCACCATAGGCCACTGAGGGTTGGGGATGGGAGCCACCTAGTCCTAAAGCAGCCCCTTGCCTTGCCTTGACTTGACTTACCTTAAAGGAGCCTTGCTTAGGGGCAGGAAGACCATGAGGGATGTATTTGGGTCCTGAGGCAGCACCTAAGGAACTTGAATAGGGATGAGAACTCTAGACTTGGGTACTCAGGAAGGCTAGTGACACCAAATTAAGTCTGGAATCAGCAGGATTATTAATTTAATTTTTTGCAGTGCTGGGCCCAAACCTAGCTCATGCTCACTCAAGCAAGTGCTCCACCACACCGAGTTACATTGATGGCCCAAATCAGTGGGATTTAAAGAGTGGGGATAGAGTGGGGAGTATGGTGATGTGAGAAAGTGAGGTCCTTTTTTTTTTGTTTTTTTGTTTTTTGTTTTTGGGCCACACCCGGTGGTGCTCAGGGGTTACTCCTGGCTGTCTGCTCAGAAATAGCTCCTGGCAGGCACCGGGGACCATATGGGACACTGGAATTCGAACCAACCACCTTTGGTCCTGGATCAGCTGCTTGCAAGGCAAACACCGCTGTGCTATCTCTCCGGGCCCCGAAAGTGAGGTCCTTTTGAGGACACATCCAGTAGTGCTCAGAGTGTACTCCTGGCTTTACTCCAGACATTGAGGCCTTTAAGTTAAAGCACCTTTTTGAATACTGGTTCCAGCACCTAAGAACATTGAGATTTGAAGCCAGGTTTTTTTTTTGTTTTGTTTTGTTTTGTTTTGTTTTTGTTTTTGGGTCTCACCCGGCAGTGTTCAGGGGTTACTCTTGGCTCTATGCTCAGAAATCGCCCTGGCAGGCACGGGGGACCATATGGGATGCTGGGATTCGATCACCGTCCTTCTGCATGCAAGGCAAACACTCTCCCGCTATGCTATCTCTCCAGCCCTGAGGCCAGGTATTTCAATATCAGCTTTATTCATGTATAAAGTGAAGATGGAAACTTAAGAGGCATTGTTAGGATTCATGATGAAGGATGTAAAAGCCAAGTATACCACCCTCTGCTGAAGAAATGGGTTGTAGTTCTGTAGTTTGGAACTGCAGGTACAAAGGTGTGGAGGCAGCTTTTAGAAAAGAACTTGAGGGGCCGGGTAGGTGGCGCTGGAGGTAAGGTGTCTGCCTTGCAAGCGCTAGCCAAGGAAGGACCTCGGTTCGATCCCCCGGCGTCCCATATGGTCCCCCCAAGCCAGGGGCGATTTCTGAGCACATAGTCAGGAGTAACCCCTGAGCAGCAAACGGGTGTGGCCAAAAAAAAAAAAAAAAAAAAAAAAAAAAAAAAAAAAAAGAACTTGAGAAAGGGTAGGCAAAGAGAAGCCTCAGGGTTAGGTACTGGAAGGGCAACTTTCACCGTAATTTTGGCAGAGGGGACACCTACCAGAGCCAGGTTTTGATCTGACACCAGAGACCTGGAGCATTGTCTCTGGACATTGTCCATTATGGTTTGCTGAAGGACATATGTGGCAAGCACTGTCCTTGGTGCATTATTTTTGTGTTTTTTGTTTGTTTAGTTTAGATTTTGGGCCACACCTGATGGTGGCGCTCGGGTTGGTTATTCCTGGCTTTGCTCTCAGAAATTAATCCCAGGAGACCAGAGAGATAGGATGGAGGTAAGGCCTTTGCCTTGTACGCAGAAGGGCGGTGGTTCGAATCCTGGCATCCCACATGGTCCCCTGAGCCTTCTAGGAGTGATTTCTGAGCACAGAGCCAGGAGTGACCCTTGAGCGCTGCCAGGTGTGACCTCCCAAAAACAAATTAATCCCAGCAGGCTTGGGGAACCATATGGATTGCCAGGGATCGAACCCGGGTTGGCTGCTTGCAAGGCAAATGCCCTATTTGTTGTGCTATCATTCCATCGCTTATCTTTTGTGTTTTATTCCCATTGTATCAAAGAGGTTGACACTATCACCTCCACTTTTTAGACCAGGGGCACATGTAGAAATGACTGGTTCAAGACCATGAAGTGCGGGCCCAGAGAGATAGCATAGCGGTGTTTGCCTTGCAAGCAGCCGATCCAGGACCAAAGGTGGTTGGTTCAAATCCGGTGTCCCATATGGTCCCCCGTGCCTGCCAGGAGCTATTTCTGAGCAGACAGCCAGGAGTAACCCCTGAGCATCGCCGGATGTGGGCCCCCCCCCAAAAAAAAGACCATGAAGCATCTTGAAGTGTCATCTCAGATGGGATTGCCTGGAGCCTTGGGGCTTCCTGGGTCATGCTAGGGTGAGTGGGAATATTAGCAGATTATCAACTACTCACCTTCCTGGATTGTGCCAGGTGGCTGAGTGTGGGCCCTAAGCTGCTATGTCAGAGAAGAGCAGGGTTTTTGTTCTTTGCTGAGGCAGAGTGAGGGTGTGTGTGTGTGTGTGTGTGTGTGTGTGTGTGTGTGTGTGTGTGTGTGTGTGTGTGTGTGTCCATTTCTTGGTGGAGAAATAGGGGTAGAAATTTAACCTTCCCCAGAGTGAGGTGTGTGTGTGGTGTATCTGTGTGTGTGTGTGTGTGTGTGTGTCCATTTCTTTTTTTTTTTTTTTTGGGTCACACCCGGCGATGCTCAGGGGTTACTCCTGGCTGTCTGCTCAGAAATAGCTCCTGGCAGGCACCGGGGACCATATGGGACACCGGGATTCGAACCAACCACCTTTGGTCCTGGATCGGCTGCTTGCAAGGCAAACGCCGCTGTGCTATCTCTCCGGGCCCGTGTGTCCATTTCTTGGTGGAGGAATGGGGAGAAATTTAACTTTCCCCAGCTGTGAGCAGGTTGTTGGGTGTCCAGGTCCTTCTAAGGGCTTTCTGTTCTTCTCTGGCCATCTTCTGATTTTTCCTGGGCCTCATTTTTCTATTCCCACAACTTTTGGGTAAAGGGCCTGCTTCTCATCAGAGATTCCCCTATTCCTGCCTAACTTGCTTTAAGTGATCCCAGAAAGAATTTGTTTCTGTCTTCTACATGATGAGCATGGTGTCGTTGGCTTCCAGAATATTTTATTCTCTTGCACACCGACAAACGTAGGCTTTGTTATCCCTATTTTACAGGTGATGGAACCATGGCTCAGAAAGGTTCAGTGACTTGCCTGTGTAACTGCTGTTGATAGGTAGGTCGTGATGGGAAGCCAGGCTCTGGTTAGGGGGATGCCAGGGTCTGGAGGCTGGGCAGGCAGGTCACTGACACCAGAGTAGGGTGGAGATGCCTTTCTCCTCACCCAAAGGCTTTGAACATAAGATACACAGTCCTGAAAGGCACTAGACATCAGAGAAAGTGACCAGGGTGGGTCACAGAAAGCAGGAAAGTTGAACACAGAGATAAAGTGGCTGACCCTGCTTCCAGCCCTGGTACTATATGTGGTCTCTTGAGCATGGAGTCAGGACTAACTGCCGAGCACTGCTGAGGGCAGCTCAATACACCAATCAATAAAACTTTTAAAATAAAAGGAGAGTGATGGGTATAAATGGTGCTTCTGAGACCAAAGCACCCCCTCATTTTGGAGCGCCCTTTTTATTTGATGAATGATCTGAGAGGTTCATTCAAAAGTACTCACCACATTTCCCAGGCTAAGTGCTTTAGAGCCGGCTTCTTAAACTTTCTCCCCTGTGAATGCTTTTTGCCTGAGAAATATTTCTCCTGTCCTAGGTTATTGTGAGCAGAGACAGTGGGGAGAGTCAGCTTGAAGAACTAAACTGCTTGGGAGGAACAGGAGACCCTGGCAGGCAGGGCAGGGAGAGGACCCAAAGAGAAGGGGGTCAGGACAGATCCTGGGGGCCCCCGTTGCTACTGTTGGACTCCAAGGACTGTCCCTGACAGGAAACGGAACTTTCTGCCCTGCCTTGTGTCTGTGTATGCCTGAGCAGATATGGCTCAAGGGCCAGTATGAGTATCCCAGGTTTATCCATGGCATAGTGAACCCATACAGGGTGCTTGAACATGACCAAAATGAACTCACACTCTCTGGGTCAAACCCACGGCATGAAAGAATTGGGCTCTCTGGAGGTTCAAGCAAGAATCCCTTCTGCCCCTTCAGCTTCCGGTGTTGTCAGTTCTGGGAGCCTGTTGGCCTGAAGCAGTATCACTCACCTTTGCAGCTTCTCTGCCATCTTCCCTCTATGTATATCTCTATTCAACTTGTTCTCGGCCATTGGCTCTGGGTCCCCCCCAAACCAGTTTCACTTCCATGTTAACTTGTTTACAACTACGTGGTTCCTTTGAAATCAAGTCACATTCATAGGTCCAGGTGTTAGGACTTGAAGGTATTTTGGGGGTCAGAGAGACATTCAGTTCAGGAAGTTAAAGAGAAAAAAGGCTCCCCCCAACTATGTTCTCAGGTCAGACAAGTTTATCTGGGGATTTATTTCCTGACATGAGAAAGAAAAGCATCTTCGAATCTAAAGTACATGCACTTACCTTCTCTGGGACTCTTTAGATTCTTCGAGTTTCCATAGTAATAATAATCTCTAAAATGTTCCCCTCATTTATCATACTCACTGCTTAGAGTATTTTCTCTTTATCTGCTAAAAATAACCTTGATCCAGCTTGCAAGTTTAGAATCAGGTATAGGGGCCAGGGACCTAGTTCAGTGAGCTACGCATGCAGACCTGGCATGCAGGCAGTCCAAATTCTATTCCCAGTACCACCTGTCCCTTGCACACGGCTGGGATGGCACCAGGACAGTGAAAAAACAAAGCACAGGGGTCAGAGTGATAGCACAGTGTTAAGGTGTTTGTCTTGTACAAGGTCAACCGAGGAAGGACCCTAGTTAGATTCCCACCATCCCACATGGTTCCCCGAGCCTGCCAGGAGCGATTTCTGAGCACAGAGCCAGAAGTAACCCCTGAGCGCACCAGGTGTGACCAAAAACCAACAACAGCAAAGTGCAGGATCTTGAATTCTTTGCAGACTCTGTGAAGCTGTATGTATATCTGACCAGGCCTCCAGGTGAAGTAGTTTCACGAGTGCTGAAATCCTGGTCAGATTTCCTTTCCCATGGTTTCACTCTGCCCATCTCTGCTCAGGAGTTGCCCTACTTGGAAGCCTGGCACTAGACCTTCCTTTGTTCTCTTCCTCATGTGGCATGTCCTTGAGTTTTTCTCCCACAGGCTGCGGTGGCCTTTCTGGAGAGCAGTCCGCCTGTTCAGCCAGTCCCTTTGCGTTCTTTTTTTTTTTTTTTTTTTTTTTTTTTTTTTTTTGGTTTTTGGGCCACACCCAGCGGTGCTCAGGGGTTACTCCTGGCTGTCTGTTCAGAAATAGCTCCTGGCAGGCACGGGGGACCATATGGGACACCGGGATTCGAACCAACCACCTTTGGTCCTGGATCGGCTGCTTGCAAGGCAAACGCCGCTGTGCTATCTCTCCGGGCCCCCCTTTGCGTTCTTGATCTCTGTCCAACCTTTTGCTGTTTATAAATGCTGCTGACATGAACACCTTTGCATACATTCCTTTCAGGTTAGTTCCTTGAGGCGAATATCTGGAATCAAAGTACAGGAACCATCCTGGGTTTTATCACTCTTACATACTTATGTAAACTGATAGCACAGCACCTTTTCCTGTTCTGCTTTAGCTGCATTGAAACCTGAAAGTAGATGGGAGGTCACGTAACAGAAGAGGTTTCAGAAAATAGACTGTTCAGGGTTTAAATCTTGCCTCTCTCTTTCTCTTTCTTGCTTGCTTGTGTGTGTGTGTGTGTGTGTGTGCGCGCGTGCATGCGTGCATGCATGTGTGCACGCATGCGTGTATATTCCACAGTGCTTAGGTGTAGCAAGTCAACCCCTGAAGAGGTTGACTGATGGTGGGATGGAGAATGAGGCCCTTTTCTTCCAGCTCGGAGTACGCGTCTGCCACCCTGTCTAGCCCACGGTTCTGAGGTGAAACGGCAGGTAAACAGCTCGCAGACAAATCAGGCTCGTGGAAATATTTGCTTTATTCGGATGGACAAAACTGAAGTCCAAAGACTCAGATTCAGTTCCAGCCAGCCACCAAAGCCCCCGCTTTCCACAGACCCTTGCTCTTATACTCCAGAGTCAGGTCCCACCCAATGGTGGGATCAGATACCAACCAATGGTGAAAGCGATTAGAATCAGGTCCTACCCTAGGGTGGGGGCAGAATGCCAGGTCACACCCTAGGGTAGGGCACAATCACCAATCAGTTTAGGGTGAGTAACATAGTAATCCCCCAAAATATTTACATACACAACACTTAGGGTTTATTCTGTGCTCAGGGATTATTTCTGGCAGTGATTACTCCTCTTCCTGCTCAGAGGATCATATGTGGTATCAAGGATTGAAAGTTTCTTACTGCTGTACTATCTGTCTTCAAATCTTTTTTGCTTCAAATCTTTGTGATATTAGATAAACTACTTAAGGTCTCTGAATTAGACTTTCCCCCCTGTAATGGCACAGTGCTGTGAAGTTTGTGGGAATCCCATAAAGATAACTACCAACATTCATTTAGTGAGCACTTTCTGAGGCTTGATTACCCTCATTGCTAATGGTGCTCAGGACCATCAGGGTTATCATGTGCTCTACCACTTTTATTGGTTGTTGGTTTTGGACTATAAATGGAGATGGCCAGGGGCCACTTCTGGCAGGATTTGGGGAACTGTATATAGTTTTTGAGGGTTTTTTTTGTTTGTTTGTTTGTTTTTGGACCACATCCGGTGGTGCTCAGGGGTTACTCCTGACTGCTCCAGAAATCACTCCTGGCAGGCTTGGGGGACCATAAGGGATGCCGGGGATTGAACCCGGGTCCATTCCCAGGTCGGCTGCATGCAAGGCAAATGCCCTACTGCTCTGCTATTGCTACAGCCCCAGTTTTTGTTTTTTGTTTTGGGGTCACACACAGCAATGCTCAGGGGTTAACTCCCCATTTCTCTGCATAGAAGAAGTAAAAGAAGCTTAGCTAAGTTTCTGTAGCTTGCTGCAGGCTGTCCTGGAGGTGCATTGCCCCAGTGAGCCCAGTGTTCTGGGAGACAGTGGGATAGAAGGGCAGAGGAGGAGCTAAGCACATGACCTGGCTCTCTGCAGGTGGCCGCAGCCTACCCTTTTTTCCCAGGCCTCTCAGCTTCCTGGGCTTACTCCCAGCTAGTGGTAGTCAGCCTTGGAGGTTTGAACTGCACTTGGTGGATGATTTCCAGACTGGGTTTTACACACTGACTTTCTCCCAGTGGGACTGTTTTTCTGTGATCCTTTTTGGGTGTTAGGGTTGGTTTTGATCCCTGTAGTTAACCATCTTCTTCCTTCTCCAGGGACAAGGATGGCCAGACAGCCAGTGGTCCTGAACCTGCCTCAGAGCTTCGGGGCCTGAGCCTGGGATGGCAGCAGTGGGGCTGGGTGGGCTCCAGGCCTGGCTGCTGGGCCTGCCCACAGCCCTGATCTATGGCTCCCTGGCTCTCTTCATTTCCATCCTGCACAATGTGTTCCTGCTCTACTATGTGGACACCTTTGTCTCTGTATACAAGATCAACAAAGTGGCCTTCTGGGTTGGAGAGGTAGGCCGGCACTGGTGTCAACTCTGCCCAAGGTCAGGCAAATTGGGATTTCTGGGTCCTGGTCACATTCAGGAACAGGGTACAGGCCAGGAACCCTCTACATCCGCACCTCCCCAGTTCAGTAAGGGACGTTGGAGGCCTTGTGTTGGGTCTCTGGGCTCTCCCATGTGGGTACATCTGTGCCCACCAGAATGTTCTTTTATTGGGAGGGACCACACCCAGCAGTGCTCAGGGGCTATTCCAGGCTCTGTACTAAGAAATCCCTCCTGGTAGACTTGGGGGATCATATGGAATGCTGAGGATTGAACCTGGGTCTGCCCCAGGTCCGCAGTGTACAAGCAAACACCCTATCACTGTGCTGTCACTCTGGCCCTGTACCCAGTATGTTCTAATGAGCTAGGTGTATTAATCTCGCAGCTGGTTATCTGTCCAGGGGCAGAGTGTGGGTAACAGTCCTGGGTAGGGTGGGCTTAGCAGGGACACTGGCATGAAGAAAGGTTGCCACTGGGAAAAGAAGCCTTCTTTGAGGACACTGGGCCTTCTTCCTACCTCCCCTCTGCCCGTAGGCTGTGTTTCTTCTCTGGAATAGCCTCAACGATCCCCTCTTCGGCTGGCTGAGTGACAGGCGGTTCCTCAGCTCTCAGACCCGGTTTGTGTCTCTGGGTGACTCATGTCTGTCCTCTCCCTCGCTGCTGGGAATGATGGGGGTGGGGGAGGCGGGCATTTGAGCTGTGATCAGGCTTCCCAACTTCCTCCTGTGTCCAGGCTGCAGAAAGGGCCTGGTTTGCCTTGCGCTGAGACTTACCTCTGCTTGGCTTGTGGGCTCTCAGGATAGAGAGCTGTCCCACAAACATGGCTGTTTTTGTGGGGTTCCCCCCCACAGCCCTGCCCCCAGTCCTGAGAAATGAGTCTCCCTTCACCCTTTGGCCATTAGCTCTGGCAGGCTGGCAAGGGAACAGAGGAGAGCGTGTACCCTCTGGGGGAACATGGGAGGTAAAGGAATTGGGGCCCAGCAGGACCTCCCCTCTGGCCTCCCTCCCTGCTCTGGGGCTGGTGCCAGGGCTGCCAGAGTATCTCCCAATAGCCTCCTCTCCCTGACAGGTCGGGCTCCCGGCTCTCCTCCAGGGCTGTCGTGTTGGCCCGGGTGCGTGCGCTGGGCTGGCATGGGCCACTGCTGGCACTCTCCTTCCTGGCCTTTTGGGTGCCCTGGGCCCCCGCGGGCCTACAGTTCTTGCTCTGCCTGTGCCTCTATGATGGCTTCCTGACCCTCGTGGACCTGCACCACCACGCCTTGCTGGCTGACCTGGCCGTCTCAGCCCACGGCCGCACCCACCTCAACTTCTACTGCTCCCTCTTCAGTGCGGCTGGCTCCTTCTCAGTCTTTGCCTCCTATGCCTTCTGGAACAAGGAGGACTTTTCTTCCTTCCGTGCCTTCTGTGTGGCACTGGCTGCCGGCTCTGGGCTGGGCTTTGTGGGGGCCACTCAGTTGCTGCAGCAACGGGTAGAGGTCACCACCAGGGAGCCAGCCTGCCCTGCTCTGGCTGAGGATGGCAGGTGAGTGGCTAGTCCCAGCTCCTGGGTTCATGCCTATACCCTCCCAGTCTGGTTCCAGCATGGATGGATAATTCCCCTGTGCTGTGGGAAGGGTGGCTCAGTTGTTCTTTGCTTTTGTTTTGGGCCATACTAGTGGCGCTCAGGGGTTATTCCTGGCTCTGCCCTCAGTAATTATTCCTGGTGGGCTCAGGAGACCATATGGGATGCTGGAGATCAAACTAAGTTAGCCATGTGCAAGCCAAATACCTTCCGTGCTGTGCTATTGCTCCGGCCCCAGTCAGCTGTTCCTGACCCTCTTCTACCCTTTAGCCTGTGTGGAGAGCAGCTGCTTGTGGGTGGCGAGGAGACAGACAGCATCACCTTGCGCCAGTACTTGCGACAGCTGGCACGCCACCGCAACTTCCTGTGGTTCGTGAGCATGGACCTGGTGCAGGTATGGGGAGATTCCTGCCCCTCCCTGCTCCTTAAGGCCTGGAAGTCCATTCTGGGGCCCAGATGAGGACTGTGGGGTGATTTGATAGCAGGAATCCAGGCTGGTAGCTAGGAGACTTAGATTCCAGCCACATCTGAGCACTTAGAGCCCTCAGTCAGTGAAGGTTTCAGCCTTTTTGGACAGCCATGTCCTCTCCTATGAAGAATAGAGAGAAAAAGATGGGCCCTTGCTCTGGGGATGGAGTTCAAAGGGCTGCTCTGCTTCCTGATCTGACCCAAGTATTGTTTAGCCCCCGAGCACCCCTACATAGAGTCCTGGTGGCCTCCAAGCACCTCTAGGTTTGACTCTGGGGTACCAAACTCTTGAGGTATCAGAACCTCTTAGAATTCCTTGATGGCGAACCTATGGCATGCGTGCCAGCGGTGGCACACAAGGGCCTTGCAGCTGGCACGCGGGAAGGCCCGCAATTAAGATATGCAGTGTGGCGGGAAGTGAGTGTGCCGGTGTCTGCTTTGCAGCTCACCTGGCAACAGGCCGGGCAGGCCATTGGGAGGACCAGGCATCGTGCGGCAGTTTGGGCACTCGGACTCAAAAAGGTTAGCCATCACTGTGATACTTCATCACTCAGATCACTCAGTAAAGCCCCCAAAATATAGGTCTTTTTTTTTTTTTTTTGTGGTTTTTGGGTCACACCCGGCAGTGCTCAGGGGTTACTCCTGGCTTCATGCTCAGAAATTGCTCCTGGCAGGCACGGGGGACCATATGGGACGCCGGGATTCAAACCGATGACCTTCTGCATGAAAGGCAAACGCCTTACCTCCATGCTATCTCTCCGGCCCCCAAAATATAGGTCTTTGACAACTTTTTAATTTTGTTTCTGGGCTATACCTGGCGGTACTCAGGGGTTACTCCTGGCTTCAGCACTCAGGAATCCTGGCAGTACTCATCGGATCATATGGGGTACCAGGGATCAAACCTGGGTTGGCAGCATGCTAGGCAAGCATCTATCACTCCAGCCCTAATTTGGGGGACTTTCGACAACCACCTTTATTTTTGAGGTGCTGGGGATGGAATCTAGGGCTTCACCCATGTAAGACATGCTCTTTACTGCTGAGCCATATTGGCTTTTTTGATAGCAACTATTTCAAACTACCAACTCTCTAGCCAAATGCATTCTTGCTTTATGTCCTCATCCATCTTTTACTAAGGTGCTTTTGATGGCAAAGAAACTTTTCATTGTTCTAGTGATAGTTATGATTCCTTCTAATAGTTGGAAAAATGAGACAAGCACAGAATTTGGTGTTAGATTTTATTCCGGCGTGTTCCATGTTTAGGGACGTGGGGACCAGGCTGCTCTGAGGACCGAGGACGGCGCCCCTGTGGCTCTCGCCCAACCGTATGCAGCCTCCTCACTGGCCCTGTTGGGTTGCAGGTGTTTCACTGTCACTTCAACAGCAACTTCTTCCCCCTCTTCCTGGAGCACCTGTTGGCTGACCACATCTCCCTCTCCATGGGCTCTTTCCTGTTGGGTGAGTGGGTGCTTCCAGCAGCTGGTAAAACAAAGGCTTGTACTATGAACTGAGACTGGGCTACAGACACAGCCACCCAACTAGCTGAGTCTGCTGTGTGGAGATTCACCTCTGTGGGAATCCCCATCTCTGATTTCCTAAGAAATTGCTGGCAGCTAACTGGAAAGGAAGGGAAGCATTGTCGGTGGTCCTTTGGGTAATGGTGCCACCTAGAGGCATTTAGGAGTATTGCTGCGTCTGGTGAACAACCCAGAAGGTGGTCCTTTGGGTAATGGTGCCACCTAGAGGCATTTAGGAGTATTGCTGCGTCTGGTGAACAACCCAGAAGCCAGGGTAAGGGTTTGGATTGATGAGGGTCCTTGGCTGCCTGGGGATTTTAGTCAATCTTTTTTTTTTTTTTTTTCGGACCACACCCGTTATGCTTAGGGGTTACTCCTGGCCAAGCGCTCAGAAATTGCCCCTGGCTTGGGGAGACCATATGGGACGCCAGGGGATCGAACTGCAGTCCTTCCTTGGCTAGCACTTGCAAGGCAGACACCTTACCTCTAGCGTCACCTCGCCGGCCTCTTTGGTCAATCTTTTTGGGCCTCCATTTCTCATCTGTCAAGTAGCTTTGCTACTGTGCTTAGCTCCAAGGATTGGCATTAAATAGAAGGATGAGGGTCGCAGTGATAGCACAGCAGTAGGGCATTTGCCTTGCACGTGGCCGACCCAGAACGGACCCGAGTTCCATCCCTAGCATCCCATGTGGTCTCCCAAGCCTGTGAGGAGTGATTTCTGAGTGAAGAGCCAGGTGTAACCCCTGAGCACCTCTGGGTGTGGCCCAAAAAACAAAAAAATAAAGAGAAGGATGAGAAGTTTTTGGCACAGAGCCCCGATGTGTGAATGCTGATTTTGTAGCACAGCCTTTGACTTTGCTGCACCCCATCTCCCAGGCATCTCCTATGTTGCTCCCCACCTGAACAACCTGTATTTCCTGTCCCTATGCCGCCGCTGGGGCACATACACCGTGGTGCGGGGCCTCTTCCTTCTCAAGCTGGGCCTGAGCCTGTTCATGCTTTTGGCTGGCCCGGACCAGCCCGGCCTACTCTGCCTCTTCATTGCCAGGTACTGCCCTGCCTGCCCGCCCTGGCCCCACGCCCTCCACTCCACCCACTCACTCTTCTCTTTTCTCCCCCGGGCAGCAACCGCGTGTTCACGGAGGGAACCTGCAAGCTGTTGAATTTGGTGGTCACAGACCTGGTGGACGAGGACCTTGTGCTAAACCGCCGCAAGCAGGCCGCCTCAGCACTCCTCTTTGGCATGGTAGCATTGGTGACCAAGCCAGGCCAGACCTTTGCCCCACTACTGGGCACCTGGCTGCTGTGTTTTTACACAGGTAAGAGGGGAACAGGCAAGGGCCTTTCTAGGCTTGGGGACTACCCCTTCTTGGTGCCCTAGGGCAGGGAGAGAGAGAATGGCCTTTGGCCCACTGGTGGGACTGTCCAGCCCACTGCTATGCCTCTCCTGGCTGCCCCCTGGAAATAGAGGATAATTCCTTCTTACTTCCAACAGTTCATTCGTTCATTCACAAATACACCTTCTCTGCCAAGCTTGCTCTTGGTGCCTCTAGGGAAGTAATAGAGTAAGAGTAACAGCTACAGGGCTTTACTCATATGGAACTAATGTTCCAGTCTGGGGGAGGGCATGGACTGTTGAACAGCCATGGCAGAAGATGCCCAGAATAGTATGTGTGATGGAAAAAGTGCTGTGACTTAGGTCTTTCTCAGGAGGTGATGCCCAGGATGTGAACTGATTACAAGGATTTGGTCTAGAAAGATCTTGAGTCCCAGATGGAGGGAGCCCGTGCAAAGATCCAAATGTTGGGGCAGCAAGGAGAGGAGGCCGAAAAAAGGGAAGCGGACTGATACAGCAATCTCTGGGCTTGTTCGGGGCACAGAGATTCAGAGAACAGTGCTGGATTTGAACTGTGGGGGTGAGGGTGGGCTCCAGTGGCTCCATGGTAAGGTGACCAGAGAGTGCCCATGGCAGCATTTGAGCATTGGTGCCTGGACAAGGGGGTATGAGGGGCTGGAAGAAGTGTTTGTTTGTTTGGTTGGTTGGTTGGTTTTTTGGGCCATACCCATTTGATGCTCAGGGGTTACTCCTGGCTAAGCACTCAGAAATTGCCCCTGGCTTGGGAGGACCATATGGGACGCCAGGGGATCGAACCGCGGTCCTTCCTTGGCTAATGCAGACACCTTACCTCTAGTGCTACCTTGCTGGCCCCAGGAGTGTTTGTTTTGAGATATGTTTGGGTATGGGGAGTGCTGGACATGAGATTATGTGGAGGTGGTGGGGGAGATGGGGGGTCCACACAGGCTTGGGGAAGTAGAGAGTTGTGGGGTCTCATAAGTCAAGGATAGTAATAGCACTGGAAGAGGCTGAGCTATTTGTCCTTTTATTTGTTTTTTATTTTTCTTTGGCGTCATATCCAGTGGCGCTCAGGGGTTACTTCTGGCCCTGAGCTCAGAAATCATGTCTGGCAGGCTTGGGGGACCATATGGGTTGCCGGGGATCAAACCTGGGTTGGCTGCATACAAGGTAAATGCCCTCCTTTCTATGCTGTGCTATGACTCCAGCCCTTTCCTTTATTTTCTTTGGTGAGATGGGGATGCTTGGATCTACTCTCATTAGTGCTCAGGGACCGCTACTGACCGTATGCTGAGGAGTGACCCTAGCAGCGCTCAGGGATCATCTGCAGTGCCGCAGTCCGCTGTGTGGAGATCAGTACCTTATCTTTCTGGCTTCTGAATGTGCTCTCTCTGTGTGCTCTGCTCCAGGTCACGATCTCTTCCAGCAGCCTCTGCTGGCTCCTGTCGGAAGTGCCCAGCCTTGGCCAGAGCCTCAGGCTCTGTCCCCAGTGCAGGCCCCTTCACTCCGCCAGGGTTGCTTCTACCTGCTGGTGCTGGTGCCCATCACCTGCGCCCTGCTGCAGCTCTTCACCTGGTCCCGGTTCACACTGCACGGGAGCCGCCTGCACATGGTCAAGGCCCAGCGCCAGAGCCTGGCTCAGGCCCAGGCCCTGGATGTGAAGACGGTGTGAGAGGCTGCTGAGGACACTGCCCGGGCTGGCGCAGGAGCCACTGCCAATCCAGGCTGCGCCTCCTGCCTTCCTCACATGTAGCCTGCAGGACAGACAGGGTGTGAGAAGGACTCTTGGGGCCAAGCTACCATCGTCTTGGGCTTCAGCTCTGCGACTGTCCGGCCCAGGAAAGGTTGTGCCATATGTGCTCAGGGACCTGCCTCGACTGTGGTGTAGGAGGAAGGAGAGGATCAAGAGGCATGGAGCCAGGGCCAGTGTCTGTCAGGGCCGCTGTCTGGCTGGGTCTGGCACTGGTGCACTGTGTGGACTCAGGAACTACTTTTGATACTTCAGACCCCTTCCCCCATCCAGAGAAGCTGATTTGAATCCCCCCACTCCTCCACTCTTCCTGTGCTTTCTCCACGTCCTCTGCTTCAGTTGTGTTTGTTGAGTAGCATCTCCCACAGTACCAGGAGCCTTCCTCACCCCCACACCCACCCCAGAGGAGGTTTGTGTCATTCCAAGTAGGATTAAAGTCAGTCATTCTCCTCCCGTCCCAAGGCCTGTGCTGTTGGGGGCAGTCGTAGCCAGGAGTCCTTGCTAAAAGAACCCCTAAAATATTTTCAGAGAGGTAATGGGGGGTGGTAGTATTCATGTTAGTCTGAGCAGAGTTGACCACTGTGGGGACTGGGAGCAAGTGAGCTTCCAGGACTGAGATTATAGTCCTGGCCCATTGCCCCCAACCATTGCTGGGCACCAAAGGCAAGAAAGGGGGCATTTTTCAACCACTGCAAACACTATCGCCTTGGTATTGGTGCTCTTGAAAACTCTGGTGACTTTACAGCACAGCTGAGACTAAGCCTCAGAAGGCTGGCGCTTCTCAAACAAGGCACAAGAGACATTTGGGGCCTTATAGGTCTTTGTTGTCCAACGGTCTGTTTTGTTTTAGGAACAGGAAAGAGTTCTTTGGGCTGAGCACATGCTTGCCTGCAAGAGACCCCAGTTCAATCCTTGGGACTGTGGGACATTTTTTGTTTTGGGGCCACCCCCCAATGATGAGACTCCTGGGTTATTCCTGACTCTATACACAAGAATTACTCTGGTGGTGCTCTGGGGACCATATGGGATGCTGGGTATCAAATTTGGGCCACCATATGCAAGGCAAACACCTTACCTATTGCACTATTGCTTCTCTTGAGCACAGAGCTAGTAGTTCCTGAACTTCATTGATCTTACCCAAAACCAAAACCTAATCCCAATATTCTTTTCTTTTTATTTGGGCCACACCCACTGAACCTCAGGGGTTACTCCTGACTATGAGCTCAGAAATCACTCCTGGGACAGGAGAAATAGCATGGAGGTAGGGCATTTGCCTTGCATGCAGAAGGTTGGTGGTTCAAATCCCGGCATCCCATATGGTCCCCTGAGCCTGCCAGGAGCAATTTCTGAGCATAGAGCCAGTAGTAGTAACCCCTGAGTGCTGCCAGGTATGACACAAAAGCAAAAACAAAAACAAAACAAAACAAAACAATTGGTCCTGGCTTGGGGAACCATATAAGATGCCAGGGGATCAAATTGTGGTCCATCCTAGGTCATCCGTATACAAGGCAAATGCCCTACCACTGTGCCATCACTCCAGCCCTGCAATAATCTTTTCTAGGGGAGATGAGTAAAAAAATGAGTATACAGGCTTTGTATATAGGAAGCCCAGATTTTATTTCTGGTATCATAAAGTCCCCCGAGCAACATAAGGGATTGAACTGGGGTTGGCTACATGGTTAAGTGCCTTAATGCTTGCACTGTCTTGATCAGTGATTTTTTGAGGGTCTACATAGTGGTTAAGAATGCCACAGACACACCACCACCACCAAAAAAGAAAAAAAGAATACCACAGACATGGGGATGTGGGGAGAAAGGAACTCTCATTCACTGCTGGTGGAAATGGCATCTAGTCCAACCTTTATAGAAATCAATATGGAGATTCCTCAAAAAACGGGAAATTTAGGGCCCGGAGAGATAGTACAGCGGCGTTTGCCTTGCAAGCAGCCGATCCAGGACCAAAGGTGGTTGGTTCGAATCCCGGTGTCCCATATGGTCCCCCGTGCCTGCCAGGAGCTATTTCTGAGCAGACAGCCAGGAGTAACCCCTGAGCATCGCTGGGTGTGGCCCAAAAACCAAAAAAAAAAAAAAAAAAAAAAAAAAAAGAATGTTGGTTTAATGGAGCCAGAGCAATAGCACAGCAGTAGAGTTTTTTTTGCCTTGCACACGGACAACCCGGGACAGACCCAGGTTCGATTTCAGGCATCCCATATAGTCCCCCAAACCTGCCAGGAGTAATTTCTTTTTCTTTTTTTTTTTTTTTTTTTTTGGTTTTTGGGTCACACCCGTTTGACGCTCAGGGGTTACTCCTGGCTATGTGCTCAGAAATCGCCCCTGGCTTGGGGGACCATATGGGACACCGGGGGATCGAACCACGGTCCGTCCTACACTAGCGCTTGCAAGGCAGACACCTTACCTCTAGCGCCACCTTCCGGGCCCCTCCAGGAGTAATTTCTAAGCACAGAGCCAGGAGTAACCCCTGAGCACCGCCCGGTGTGGCCCAAAAGCAAAAACAAAAAAATGATTTCATGGGCTGGAGAGATAATATAGCATTTGCTTGCATGTGACTGACTGGAGTTTGGTCTCCCAAACTGGTCTTCACAGCACTGCCAGAATTCCTGAGAGCAGAGCCAAGAGTAACTTCTGAACACAACTGGTGTGCTCTCTCCCCAAATACAAAAAAGAATGTTGGCCTCAGGGGCAGCACTTAGTATAGCTCAGCTGCAGCAGCACCTACTTTGTATGTAAGAGTTCTGATTTGGCCTTTGGATTTTCCCCTCCCCTCCACAAAGTAATGTGGACCCTTGACCCTAGGCTATAGTTCCTGGGCTCCAATCCTAGCTAACAAAGGCCAGCACTCAGGGAAATAGATAAACTTTCCTCTGTAAAGTGGAAAATAAAATACTAACACCTTGTACTGGGAGATTGCTGGGAGATCAGAGGAGTTAACATTTGCAAAGTACCTGACAATTCCCCACTCATCCCAACACAAGTTAAGGGGCTGGGTTCAGTGGTTGAGCATGTGCTTAGCATGAGGCTCCCTTCTCTCTGGCATGAGGCCATATGCACAATCTCTGATATTGCACTAATAAAGCGTGACCCACCCTCCCAGAGAGCCCTACAACCAACTCTATGAACACCTCAGTCTACACAGTGACAGTAACACAAATGGCAAAAGCAACTATTAAAAAGGAGGGACTGGAGAGATAGCACGGAGGTAGGGTGTTTGTCTTGCATGCAGAAGGAAAGTGGTTTGAATCCAGCATCCCTTGAGCCTGACAGGAGGGATTTCTGAGCGTAGAGCCAGAAATAACCCTCGAGTGCTGTCGGGTGTGACAAACAAACAAACAAACAAAAAAAAAGGACAGACGGATTTGAGTGTAGGCTTTGCATATAAGATAACCAGGTTTGGTCCCCAGCACCACTTGGGGGCCAAAGTGCTAGTACAGTGGGTTGAGCACATTCCTTACATTTGTCAACCTGGGTTAGATCCCCAGCATCTCATATAGTCCGAAGTACTGAGTGCTGCTTGGTGTAGCCGTAAAACAATAGTCAGCATCCTTTGGTCCCCTATTCACTGCTGGGAACAACCTAAATGTGCTCAGAAATTACTCCTAGCTTGGGGGACCATATGGAACGCCAGGGAATCGAACTGTGGTCTATCCTAGGTCAGTGTGTGCAAGGCCCTTCCTCTTGTGCCACCGCTCTGGTCCACATGCACATCTTTTAAATTGTGGTGCTCGTGGGCCGTGGCCCCCTTTAAGCCTGTTCCCTTACACCTCAGCTGCTGTGTGGCCTGAAATCACTTGACACTGTGTCAAGTTGGTGACACTTGCTGTCAATCACTTGGTGGCACTGCTGAGAGCAGGCAGCACTGCAGTCTGATGTGTGGCCTCATATTTGTGCAGCTGGTGATTCAATGAATCCTTTTCTAGGCCCCATAGGAAAGGGTTGTTTCTTTTTTTTGAGGGGGGCATCCTAGGGAAGCCTGCCTGATGGTGTGTGCTAGGCAGTTCAGTGCAGGCATCTCCTGGTCAATGCTAGTGTATGTTCAGGGCTGGGGACCCTAGTTCTGAAATCAGGCAGCAGCAGGAGGTCGCCATGTGGCCATGCCTGGCTGGTGCAACAGTAGCCTCACCTGAGAGTCAGATTCGGGGCCCAAGGCCCCTCAAATAGTGCTGACTACAGACATAGGTTGGAACGACTTTATTTACGTACACTGGGCCCCATCAGGCATCATGGTTTGTGCGAGGCTGTGCGGGGGGGACAGGCTTGGGCTAAGAAGGGGGGTAGCTGGTTAAGCATACTGCAGTCCGCGGCTCGCCACATCGCTTTCACACACACCTGCTGCTGTGGCCCACATCTGGCAAGGCCTTTGGTTGTCGGACGGCATGGGGGAGAACACTACTGGCCTCTGGGACTGGGTCGGGTCTGGGTGAGCTGGGGAAGATCTGCTCACTCTGGCTTTGCTGTGTCTGGGTGGGAGAGTGTTTGACCCACTGCGAGGCCAATCTCAGAGCTGGGCAGGTGCATGCACCTACCTGAGGTGAGCCTCAGCCCAGCGGCTCCTGGCACTCCTCCCTCTCAGAGCTATCAAGTCCAAAGACAAGGATGGTCCAAAATCCGACCCGTGGGGGCCTTCGTGCATTAGAATCCAGCACCCCTCGGTCCTTCAAGTGAGAAAAGGCAATTTGGTCAATGTGGCTACTGCCAGTCCTAAGGGAGCTGGATCTTCCAAGGCCTCTACTGCAAGGAGCCTCTCTGCTTCCTACCACCTGTGTCAGAAAAACCCAACCAGCAACCAGTCTGTGGAGGTGGAGGAGGGAGAAAAGTGGAGTGGACCTGGACTCCAACAATCCTGAGGCCTTAGGACACTGTCTGGTCATCAGAACGGGGAGTGGTGGGGCCCTCAGTGCTAAGCTAAGCCTAGTGTTGTAAACATGAATGTGACGGGTGACTGGCAGACAGGAAGTGAGGAGCCCCCTCTCCATCCCCGAACGAATGAACACTTCAATAAATGAAACTGTTAAGAGGATGGCAATGCCCAAGGACAGATGTAAAGCAAGAAACGGCCTGAAGCCAACACTCTCCAGCACTCCCAAGACCCTTGGGAAGAGATCAGGGCACCTCCACACCTTCCTCTCACCCCTGCTGTGGTCCTGGGTCCCTGCAGATGAGAAATTATCCTTTCCTGACCCCAGAGAGCCTTCCTGTCTCCAAACCTGCCAGAGCTCACCCGGCCCCCATCCTCAGCCCATGATCAAGACCTGAGGACAGAAGCAAAGGAGGCAGCTGCTGGGTAGGCCCCAGCATATCCTGGGGCGGGGGTGGGTGGGCGGGTAGGTGAATCCCGCCTCTGATGGGCAGCAGGATCTGAGGGTGCTGCTTTCCCTCCCTCTCCCTGCAGTAGCAGACAGTCCCACAGTCACAGCGGCCCAGCTGACGAAGTGGGGTGCACCGTGGTGGTTTCTCCGCTGGGGCCGGCCTGGTCAGCCGCAGGCCGTCACCTTGTGGTCGTTCATCGTCCTTTCTAGGCCCTGGGTCGCCAGGCCACAGGGCACTCATGTGCGTACACACACGCGCGCACACACACATACACATGCGCGCGCACGCACACGCACACACACAAGCACTCAGACATGCACCCACACACTCACACACAGGCAGTTCTTCGCAAACACTCCGACTCAAGAAAGCGAGTTTTAAAGTGGAGTTAACTTCAGAGAGAGGGGAAGAGGATGTCCCAGTATTAGAAGGTTTTTCTGTGGATGGACCGGGCACCGTCTTCCTCATATTCCTTCTTGGAGACCCACATCTTCTTAAAGGTGTCCAGGGAGGCAAGGATGGAGCCCCTGGAATAGAGTAAATGCAAAAGAACAGGTGAGTTTGGCTAGTTCCCAGGGTCAAGCCAGAATGGGCTTGGCTTTCACAGCTAAAGTGAGGGCCCAGGTCTGATCCCTGGCACCATACCACCGAGTCTGACAGTTCCCTCACCCCAAAATAAAGCAATAAAGTGCAGGATGACCACTGCCTTCACCTTCAGTTGCCCTCTCATTCCCAGCAGAGCGACTCACCCGATCCACGTGGAGTACAGTCTTTCCTGAGGTGCAGATATCTGGAGGGGTGAGGAAAGGGTGATCTGAGGCCTCCCCTTCCTGCTCCCCAGTGTACCTCCATCCCCATTCTACTGCCCAAAGCAGTGGGTGGGCCCTGCTCTAAGTTCTGTCTCTGCAGGACCTTGCAGCTTCTTTGGGGAGCCAGGCTAGTGAGCCCTAGTCTGGGGAAGTGGGTCAAGTTCTCAAAGCGAGAAGCTGGGGCTCTCTGAGAAGATTTGGTGGTACTGGGGCTGGGAAGCCTCTCAGGCAGGGATAGCATCCCTCCATGCAGGCTCCTCCCCTAACCTCTGGCAGGCATAGCCCAGGATGTTGTATCACATCACCCTGGAGCCCATTTGTTATATGCCCTGTAGAGAAAGAGTGGTTCTCCTCCTTTGGCTGGCTTCAGGCTCAGGATATCAGTTGACCCCTGTAGGTGCCTCTCTGGCTTTGGTGGCCTGAGGGCTTGGGCAGGGATGGGATGAGCCCACCCCACAGGTGGCACTTGACGTGGGCAGGCCCCAGGTACCCTACCCTGATCTTCACATCCTTTGGAGCCAGCTTCTTCACTTCGCTTAGCAGCCTGTCACCAAAACCTGAGAATGCAACAAAGACGCCTGTGAGTTCTTAAGTCTAGGCCCAGCCAATGGGGAAGGACCGCTGGAGCAAAGACTCACCTTTGAAGAGGGTGGAGCCACCAGACAGGACGATGTTGGAGAAAAGTGTGCGCCGCAGGTCCATGTCAGACTTCTGGATGGCGAACACCAGCACCTCGTGGATGCCCTCAGTCTCCTCACCGATCAGGTCTGGCCTGAACAGCAGCTCCGGAGCCCGGAATCGGGAAGGACCAATCTGCAGGGCAGAGGGCTAGCTGCAGAGGCTGGGTGTAGGTATTCTTGGCTCTTATGAAAGCCAGGCTCAGGAAAGACCTTGTGTATCAAGGGTCTCAAGTACACAGTAGGGCTCTCGGGACCAACTAGGGCAAAGGAACAAATAGGGCTCCAAAAAGTCCTAGACTAAAGGCTCCTCTTTAGTCCAATTCCAGCTCTCTCTTTTTTTTGGGGGGGGGGAGCATGTGGAGGGGGGAGGGCGAGAGAGAGGAAGGGAGGGAGACAGAGACAAAGATCTACCTCAATGGTGCTGCCGTCGGGTAAGTAGTACTGTGCCTTCTCCGTCTCTAGGGTCTCATCCTTCTGGGGGTTTATGGACAGGTAGCAAGCTCTCTGTAGAACCAAATAGAACAATCAGACTGGCAGGGAATCTGCAGACCCAGTGAGAAACCTGCCAAGGGAACTGCTGGGGCAGGCAGAGCCTGACCAGGGCCCCCCACTGCGCTGGAGGGTGGGGAACATGACTTCACCTTTTTTTTTTTTGTTTTTTTTTTTTGTTTTTTGGGTCATACCAGGTAGTGCTCAGGGGTTACTCCTGGCTCTACACTCAGAAATCACTCCTGGCAGGCTCAGGGGACCATATGGGATATCAGGATTCAAACCACCAACCTTCTGTATGCAAGGCAAACACCTTACCTCCATGCTATCTCTCCAGCCCTGACTTCACCTTTTTAATATGACCCACCTGCCCCTCCTTCCCGTGTCCCGTCCCTGGGACCATGGCTGGACTCACTTCTTTGATGGCCTTGACAATCTCGAATTCAGAGGATGAGTGGAAATCATAGCCCTCCTTGCGGAGGTAGAGGCGAAGGAAGCGCGAGACGTCCCGGCCGGCAATGTCAATGCGCATGATTGAGTGGGGCATGGCAAAGCCCTCGTAGATAGGCACAGCATGGGTGACGCCATCCCCAGAGTCCAGAACCACACCCGTGGTCCTGCCTGTGGCATAACTGAAGCAGAAGGACACAGGGTCAGTCCAGGGTCTCTGCTCCACACTCTGGGAGGAGTTAAAGCTGGATTAGTGCTAGGCTGGTCTCTTCCCAGAGCTTCAGACACCAGAGCACTACAGACTGCAGAGCACCATAGAAGTATATGCATGGAGATGTGTCTCTAAACACCTGAAAGCAAGCACTGAGCTTCACCTTAGAGGAGCAGGCCTGACTGGGAATGAGATAAAAATAACCCTCAGATGCCAGGTGGAAAAAGTAAAAGAGGATCAGGGAATCTAACTCTGTTCACATCCATAGAAGCAACAGCTTTTCTCATAAGGCTGAATCTGTTCTTAAATTTTTTGTTTTTTTTTGTTTTTTTTTTGGACCACACTAGGTGGTGCTCAGGAGTCACTCCTGTCTGTGCTCAGAAATTACTCCTGGCAGGCTCGGGGAATCCTATGGGATACTGAGTATTGAACCTGGGTTGGTGTGTGCAAGGCAAATGTCCCTATCTACTGTGTTATTTATCAGTCTAGCCCATTCTTAATTTTTTTTTTCTTTTGACGGTCTGGGAAACAGACATACAACTATGATAGAAGAGGGGAAAACAAGGATTGACAGATGGCAACTGGTTCTCTCCCTTAGTGTTGAGAGACAGGGGGGAACACAGCAAAGTGTGCTGAGGTCAGCTCAGCCATATGTGCCCTCAAAGCATGGCTTTCGTGGCTTGGGTGACCATATGGGAACCGCAGCCTATCCTAGGCTAGTGCACAAGGCAAGTGCCTTATGGCTTGTGCTACCGCTCCGGACCCAACACTCAATTTTTTTTGTTTTGTTTTTTGTTTTTTTTGTTTTTTTGGGCCACCCCTGGCATTGCTCAGGGGTTACTCCTGGCTGTCTGCTCAGAAATAGCTCCTGGCAGGCACGGGGGACCATATGGGACACCGGGATTCGAACCAACCACCTTTGGTCCTGGATCGGCCGTTTGCAAGGCAAACGCTGCTGTGCTATCTCTCCGGGCCCAACACTCAATTTTTTAATGGGGTCAAACATATCTCATCTTCAGGTCATCATGTGCAATCTCAGGAGGAGACCGAGACCTGGTGTAAAGGGGCATGTGACAGGAAAAATGAGAGCAGAGTGAAACTTATATCACAATGTTGTCACCAGCCTCACAGAGCACCTTGCTGGAGCAGACACTGCATAGAGATATGAATATAGTACTGGAATGGAAGACAAGCATGAGAGGCATAGAGCCTGCTGAGAACTGAGGTAAAGAGACAAATCAGTGAGTCCAAATTCCCCTTTCCCCACTATCTTGAACCCTTCCTTAGCAGGGAACCAAGCCAGAGGCTGCCCTGGTTCTCTGCCCATGGACATCACCCCGTACAGAGCCATGCAAGCTGGTAGTGGCTACTCACAGGCTGAGCACGGCTTGCATGGAGATGAAAAGGGCTGGCACGTTGAAGGTCTCAAAGAAAACTTCGGCTGCTCGTTCCCGATTTTTCCGAGGATTTAAAGGTGCTTCTGTCAGGAGCACAGGATGCTGGCAAAAGAGGCCCAGAGGGTGGTAAGCATGAAGTCACTTCTCCTGCACTCACCACCATCCAGAGGACCTGTCAACTTCCATGCCAGGGCAGCTGGGTCTGCAGGCACCTCAGACCCAGTCAGGTCTTAAGAATCCCCAGTTCTTGCTTCCACCCCATCCCCACAAGATTCTTGTATATGTCCCCGTGTTCACTGTCTATCATCAATTGTCAGGACTTTGCTAAACTTGGAGGTAGAGAGACAGTTAAGGTGGGTTAAGGTGCTTGCCTTGCACATGACTGACCTAGGTTTGATGTCAATCCCTCATACCCCAGATCTTCCTCCGAGCATTGCCAGGAGTGATTCCTGAGTACAGGGCCAGGACTAATCCCTGAGTATCACCAAGTGTGACCCCAAAATAAAAACGAGATTTTACTAAATTCAAAAATTTTTATTATAATAGAATTAAGTTTGTTTGTTTGTTTATTTATTTATTTTTGAGGGGAGGGAGTTAGGGCCACACCTGGCAGTGTTTGGGTCTAAGCCCTGGTCCTGCACTCAGGAATTACTCTTTGCAGTGTGCTCAGGAAACAATATAGGGAGCTGGGAATTGAACCCTTGGTGGGCTATGTGGAAGGCAACTGTATTATCTCCAGTCCATTTTTCTTTAATAGAAAGGGTTTATTTTTGAAAGTAGATGTGAAAGGGAGAAAAACACCCCAATGGGAGAGAAACAGTATAGGGCTAAATTTGGTTAGTGTTTTTTTTTGGTTTTGTTTTTTTTTGGTTTTTGGGTCACACCAAGCAGTGCTCAGGGATTATTCCTGGCTCTACACTCAGAAATGGCTCCTTGGGCCCGGAGAGATAGCACAGCGGTGTTTGCCTTGCAAGCAGCTAATCCAGGACCTAAGGTGGTTGGTTCGAATCCCGGTGTCCCATATGGTCCCCTGTGCCTGCCAGGAGCTATTTCTGAGCAGACCGCCAGGAGTAACCCCTGAGCATCGCTGGGTGTGGCCTAAAAAACAAACAAACAAACAAAAAAAAAGAAATGGCTCCTGGCAGGCGTGGGGAACCATATGGGATGCAGGGATTTGAACCGCCGTCCTTCTGCATCTAAGGCAAATGCTTAGACCGCTATGCTATCTCTCTGGCCCTGGTTAGTATTATTATTATTATTATTATTATTATTATTTTTAACTAGAAATAGAAAATAGAAAATTAGATTTCAATATTTTCTTTCTTTCTGGGGGCCCACACTGGTTATGCTCAGGGATAACTCCTGGCTTTATGCTCAGGAATCCAGTGGGCCCTGGGGTTCATTTGGGGTGCTGGAGATTGAACCCAGGTCATATGGGTGCAACAAGTGCATTGCCTGCAGTGCTACCTTTCCAGTCCCTTTAATTTTAATATGAAAGGTACTTTTTTACTTTCTTTGTAGGGCAAAGAAAACTCTCCCTCCCCTGGAAGTTTCTATATGCCTACACTACATCTTTCCTTGGAAATGAGATCTGAAGTGTGAAAAATCAGGGCCCTATTCCATCACTTGGTTCACTGGGTGACCACCTAGCTCCTCTGAACTTTCATTTCCTTTTGTGAAGAGTGGCAACAGGACCACCTTGATTTTATGGGAATAGTATAGGGATTAAATGCAAAAGTGGAAAGCAAGTGGTCTGGTGCCTGACATTGTAGAACACCCTTGGTGGTAGTCTTCGCCTTGTGCAATCCTGGAGATGGGTTTGTGCACATGGGCCTCACCTCCTCTGAGAAGGTCTGCAGCTGGTCCTTGGAATAGACATACTGCCAGATTCGCTCCATGTCATTCCAGTCCTTGACAATGCCATGCTCCATTGGGTAGCGAATGGATAGTAGCCCTCGATGCTCCTGCAGGCAAAGAACAGAATTTACAGTAGCAGCCAGCCTTATCCTGAGTCTTCACTCCCGTTCTGAGGGCAGAGCAGCACCCATTCCAATTCTACATAGCATGCCACAATCATAGTCAACTCTAACCAGTTTCTTTCTGGCTGTGCATGGTCCTCAGGGGCTCAAAGGCAAGGGACAAGAGATACCTTCCTCACTGCTCCCACCTCTGGGCCTCAGCAGGGGAACAGAAGGGCTACAATGATTCACTGTTTTGTTTTGGGGCAGCCTGTGGGCTTGGTCAAACTGCCCTATTCTCACTCATCCCCACAATGCCCCTGCCAGGATCTCCCTCTAAGTCCTCCTTTGCCAAAATAATAACCAAATAGTGAATTTGACCATTGTAGTTTCAAATACAGGTCAGTGCCTGCTAGCAAGACCCATCTCTAAAAGTGGGGTTCCATATGTTCCCTCTCTAAGACCAGATGCTGCTCCCAAGAGAAATAATTGAACAGACCTAGGATGAGGAACCCAAAGGGCAGCATATGGGCAGCACTGCTCTTCACTCTGGCGCTGCACTAGAGGGAACCGTCCTCTTGTGGGGAAGAATGAAAGTGCTGGGGGTGGGGTGGGAATTACCTCAGCTTTGGGGCCAATGAAGATGTCACCCTCCAGGGCTCCTGCCATGACACGCACATGCTTGGGTCTGCCCACACTGCGGAAGAGAGCGGCATACCATCAACTTTCACCATAGGACACAGGGTGCCCCACATGCATGAACAGAGTACCAAGGAAAGGTGCTCAGTCTACTGTGATAGTCTGATGAATGAGGTACATGAGCTGAGTTTCTTTTTCACCTTTTGTTTGTTTGTTTCTGGGCCAACACCAGTGGCACTCAGGGATTATTCCTGGCTCTGTGCTCAGAAATCACTCCTAGCAGGCTCAGGATATCATATGGGACGGCGGGGATCAAACTCGGGTCAGCCACGTGCAAGGCAAATGCCCTTTCTACTGTGCTATTGCTCTGGCCCCTTCTTACTGCTTTTCTGCATTGCAGGATAACTGCTGTTTCATTATGACATTTCCCAAGCAATGGAAGGGAGTCATGACTACATTCAAGAACCTGCTTAACGGAGCAATTTCCAAGACACTCATGAAGATTTTAAGGACTCACTGTGTGCACAGACACAGAAGGCAAGAAGGGCAAGATGACAATTTCCAAGTGGGTGGTTAATTGAGAACAAGTCATTTCCATGGTCCCTTCTACCAAGAAGTAAACTGCCATAACTGAGAGAAAGGCCCCTTTCTACACCTGCCCGGTCCTCAGGTGCTGTTCCTTCTGCTCAGTCTCTCAGCATTAGAAGAAAGTTCTGAGAGACTCACTTATACTAGGACCATAGGTATGTGAAATGTAAATCTTCATTCAGATGACAGAGGAATTCAAAAAGTGGGCTCTGCATTGAGGCAGCCATCCAAAGGAAAGAGCCATCAATGGTGACATTTGGACATCAGATAAAATACAGCATGAAAGCAAGTGCTCTTGCCGGCACATCTCCAACTGTCCACTCAGGCAGCTGTTCCCTTTGATGGCTCCCAAAGCCAGCTCCTGCCTCTGCTTGTTCTGAGGACCAAGGCTGATCTACATCTTGTAGGGACAGTCCCTTCTCTCTCTTCAGGATAAGAGCCTAACAGCATCACCAAGCTGACAAGCTTCACGAGAGTGTCTCACTAAAATCATGGAACAACTTACTAGTTAGGAAAGCAGTATTTGGGGATCTGATCACCAGCAAAACCAGCTTTAATCACACCGGATCCCTGAGGAGAGAGAAGAGAGAAAGGTCAGAACTTTCTTAAAATGAGGAGCTCTATATCATACCATATACACAACTCACCTATAATGGAATCATTTGTATAGACATTTGTGTAATGAGAAACTCTGTATTCCAAACACTGTTTGATTTTCCTTTTTTTTTTTTTTTTTTTGGTTTTTGGGCCACACCAGGCGGTGCTCAGGGGTTACTCCTGGCTGTCTGCTTAGAAATAGCTCCTGGCAGGCACGGGGGACCATATGGGACACCAGGATTCAAACCAACCACCTTTGGTTCTGGATTGGCTGCTTGCAAGGCAAACACCGCTGTGCTATCTCTCAGGGCCCTGATTTTCTTTATATATATATTTTGTCTGTTTTTGTTTTTTGGGCCATACCTGGAGATGTTCAGAGGTTACTCCTGGCTCTGCACTCAAAAATTATTTCAGGGGCCAGAGAGATAGCACAGCGGCCGAAGAGATAGCACAGTGGCATTTGCCTTGCAGCAGCCGATCCAGGACCTAAGGTGGTTGGTTGAATCCCAGCATCCCATATGGTCTCCCGTGCCTGCCAGGAGCTATTTCTGAGCAGGTAGCCAGGAGTAACCCCTGAGCATCTCCGGGTGTGGCCCAAAAACCAAACAAAGAAAAAAAAAAAAGAATTACTTCAGCGGCCGGAGTGGTGGCACAGGTGGTAGGGCTTTTGCCTTGCATGCATTAACCTAGGACGGACTGCAGTTCGATACCCCCGTGTCCTATAAAGTTCCCTGAGCCCATCAGGAGTGATCCCTGGGCACAGAGCCAGGAATAAGCTATGAGCATAGTTGGGTGTGTCCTCAAAAAAACAAAATTATTAATATAGAGGGGAAAAAAAGAGAAAATATGACTGATGAAATCTAAGTACTTAGAAGCATCCCAGAACAGGTTCAGGAACAGTCAAGATGGCAGAGTGGAAGAGACTTGGCTATCTATACTTGGTGCCTGCTCTGAAACTACTATTCCAAGCAGAAACCTTCCTGTCCTCAGGGCTTCTCTGCCAGACACCCCCATGATGTCAAGCTGAAAGCTGATGCCCCAGGAACATGCAGAGCAGGTTCAGACAGAGGGGTAGCACAGTGCTCTGTATTTTGTTGTTTTGACACTGCTTTGTTTTACTCCCGGGTCTGATAAACGCAGGACAGACTTAGAGCAAGGTTACAATCCTGTTCCTTCAAAAATTGCTATGTTGGGTAGGGTGCCACCCCCACAAGAATATGACTTCTCCCCACAATGTCTCTGCTGTCACCCAGAGCCCAACCAAAGTGAACAGCGATGCAACAGACACTGCCCCAGGCAGGCAAGTTTTGGTTTGAACTATTTTATTCCTTCTTTTTGGTTTTAATTTTTGATCACACCTGGCTTGGGAGACCATGCACAGTGATGAGGACATAATTTTAGATCTCCTGCATGAAAAGCATCTGGCCCTTCTTCCTTTTTAGCTTTTCTACACCACACCTAATACCTTCACCCTCCCACCCCAACACAGCTTGCAGCTACATGTGTGACTGGGGCAAGCCTTATCCTGCTCCTGCTGACCACTTCTCCGGGGGCAGAATGTGGTATTTTCTAACTTCACAAGAGACACACCTGGCAGTGCTCAGGAGTTACTCCTGACAGACTCAGGGGACCATATGGAAGCCAGGGATTGAGCCTGGGTTGGCCGAGTGCAAAGCAAATGCCCTATCCACTGTACTATCATCCCAGCCCTGTTATTTTGGTTTGGGTGCATACCTAGCAGTGCTTAGGGGTCACTCCCAGTGGTGCTTGGGACACCATCAAGGTGTCAAACTCAGGGTCTCACATATGCAAGGTGCTGTAATCACTGCAGCACAGCCTGGACTAGCCCATGCTATCTTTTGACCAGACTCTCCAGAAATACCCTCTTCCTTCTGTTTTACTCCTGCTTTTCTGTTGAAGTAGTAGTGAGGTGGTCAGCCTACCTGACACTGGCAAATAGGGGAAGTATAAAGTGAAGGCCAGGGAAGCGGTGTGTGGCAAACCAGGCTCTGAGAAATAGAAACCTCAAAAACCAGGAGAAATGGACTGGAGAGAAAGGACAACAGGTAGGGTGCTTGCCTTGCATATGGCTGGCCTGGATATGATCCCTAGTAACTTATATGGTTCCCCTAAGGCCCACCAGGAAGGATTCCCTGAACATAAAGCCAGGAGTCCTGAGTACAGCCAAGTATGGCTTAAAACAAAACAAAACAAAACAAAAACAAGACAAAACAAAAAAAAATTAAAAAGAAACACTCCTCTGAACCAAAAATAACAGAAGAGAGAAAACAAGGGACAGGTGCAAATTCACAGGCTAGGCATGGCCTGGGTGGCTGTAGTGTCTGAAGGACTGGGAAGGAAGTCCTGTCCTGCAAACCCACAGGCTCTGGGGCAGTGGATAATGAGATGGGCACCTTAAGAAAACTCTGGGTAGGGGCTGAAGAGAGAGCATGGAGGTAAGGCGTTTGCCTTTCATGCTAAAGGACGGCAGTTCGAATCCCAGCATCCCATATGGTCCCCTGTGCCTGCCAGGGGCGATTTCTGAACACAAAGCCAGGAATAATCCCTGAGCGCTGCCAGGTGTGACCCCCCCCCCAAAAAAAAAAAAAAAAAGAGAGAGAACTCTGGGTGCTAGTTTAAGCTCCCCATCTAGGGTACCAGCGACTTAATTCAGGCAAATACCTAACGCAAGGCAAATACCCTATCTGCTGTACTATGGCTCCATTCCCAACCCTGAATAATTTTAAAAGGTAATTTCTCTGGATATTTGAGTTTGATGGCAAAAGGACTAGAACATGTGAGTAACAAGGCAGATTAGCAAATTTCTTTCTTTCCCAAACATTACTACCTTGCTCCTAAAGACTAATCCCAGCTGGAAAGAATTATCTTCCTATTATCTCAGGAAATCACTACTACTAGTATCATCAGGTAGCCTGGATCACATTCTGCTTCCCATTAGAATTTATGGTTTCCATTTCTATCTCTTTCCAGCTTAAATTCCTCGAGGTAAGAGGCTTTATATGTCAGCGGTATTTGGCATTTACAGAAAACTCATATAGATGCTGGCTGGCTGAAATTTAAATTAGGTGCACATGATTGGCAGTTGAAGCGTAAAAGACGGAACCTGAATGGGAAGCTGGAATGTCAGAAGCCCCAGGCAGAGGTGGAGCAGAAATGGCAAAGGCACACTGGGAATGATGTATAAGACAGAACCAGACCCAGCTTGTCCCTGCAGTCCTCAGCAAGTTTGCCAGGCAACACACGGGTACAAAAAGGGGCTCAAGTCCTGAGAGGAGAGCACTGAATGGGTCGTGTCCATTTTAAATAAAAACTGTATACCAGGCATAGGAGTGGCCATTCTCCTTGTAATTTACTCTGGCAAAGTCAAGTAAACAAATGCCCCCCATGCCCCCCATACCCCCCTTGAAGCTTCTTGAAAAAATAAGTCTTAGAGGTATCCGATTTCTTTTTTTTTTTTTTTTGGGTCACACCCAGCGGTGCTCAGGGGTTCCTCCTGTCTGTCTGCTCAGAAATAGCTCCTGGCAGACACGGGGGACCATATGGGACACCGGGATTCGAACCAACCACCTTTGGTCCTGGATTGGCTGCTTGCAAGGCAAACGCCGCTGTGCTATCTCTCCGGGCCCTGAGGTATCCGATTTCTGAGGATTCGAATTGCTGCCTGCCACAACAGACTATATTTCCTCTGATGCAGGTCTAAAATAATTTCAAAAACTTTTTTGGGAGGCCGGAGAGGTGGCGCAAGCGGTAGGGTATTTGCCTTGCACGCACTAACCTAGGACGAACCTTGGTTCAATCCCCAGGCGTCCTATATGGTCCCCCAAGCCAGGAGCAATTTCTGAGCGCATAGTCAGGAGTAACCCCTGAGCATCACCGGGTGTGGCCCAAAAACAAAAACAAAACAAAAATAAAAACAAGGGGCCAGAGAGATAGCATGACGATAGGGCGTTTGCCTAGCAAGCAGACGATTCAGGATTGACAGTGGTTTGAATCCTGCATCCCTTATTGTCCCCCGTGCCTGCCAGGAGTGACTTCTGAGAGTAGAGCAGGAATAACCCCTGAGCACAGCCAGGTGTGACCAAAATTATTCTTATTCTTTTTTTTTTTTTTTGGTTTTTTTGGGCCACACCCGGTAA
This sequence comes from Suncus etruscus, assembly GCF_024139225.1. Classification (NCBI taxonomy): domain Eukaryota; kingdom Metazoa; phylum Chordata; class Mammalia; order Eulipotyphla; family Soricidae; genus Suncus; species Suncus etruscus. Next base: position 46,325,218 of record NC_064864.1, read on the forward strand.
CGCTCAGGGGTTACTCCTGGCAATGCGCTCAGAAGTTGCTCCTGGCTTGGGGGACCATATGGGACACCGGGGGATCGAACCGAGGTCCGTCAAAGGCTAGCGCAGGCAAGGCAGGCACCTTATCTTTAGCGCCACTGCCCGGCCCCTCTTATTCTTTTTTTTTTTTATACTTTTTTTTTTGGGGGGGGGCACACCCATTTGATGCTCAGGGGTTACTCCTGGCTATGAGCTCAGAAATCGCCCCTGGCTTGGGGAGACCATATGGGACGCCGGGGATCGAACCGTGGTCCGTCCTACGCTAGCGCTTGTAAGGCAGACACCTTACCTCTAGCGCCACCTTCCCGGCCCCAGGCCCCTCTTATTCTTATTAAAATTATTATTATTATTATCCAAAATAGTAATATCTCAGTAGAGTTATAATATCTTCTGGCTATAGGTTTCACGGTTTGGAAAAACTTATCTCAAACACAAATGACTGTTACTTTTTGTTTGGGTTTTGGACCACACCCAACTGTGCTCAGGACTTACATCAAACAGGGTACCATCTGTGGTACCTGGATCATCTGTGAAACCTGGGTCAGCTGCGTGCCAGGTAAAATACCCACTGTACTATCATTCCTGCCCAAAAATTCTTGGCAATTGGGAATGAGGCCAGTAGTTTTCCATTTTGCAATTGAGAAAGAACACTGAGAAGTGCAACTTCAGGTTTTAGGAAAGAGGCTATTAACTGGCAGCCTATTTTTGCTCAAAGACACATTTTGTTTGGCTACAGATTTTTTTTTTTTTTTGTGGGTAGGGGATTGCTGGTGCGATTGGGACACAGCAGGTGGTGCTCAAGGACTATTCCTGACTAATGCTTAGGAGTAACCCCTGGCATAGTTGAGGGACCAGATGCGTGCCATAATCAAACAAGTTGAATGCATGTGAAGCAAGCACTTCACCATTTGTACTATCTCTGACTCTGAAAGTAGTTTAAAAAGAACTTTCTTGGGCCGGAGAGATAGCATGGAGGTAGGGTGTTTGCCTTGCATGGCGAAGGACAGTGGTTCAAATCCCGGCATCTCATATGGTCCCCTGAGCCTGACAGAAGCGATTTCTGAACGTAGAGCCAGGAGTAATCCCTAGTGATACCTGGGTGGCCCCTGAGTGTGACCCCCCCAAAAAAAAACCTCCTTGAGCGGCCAGAGAAATAGTATAGTGGGTAGGGTGGCTTGCCTTGCACCTGGTTGACCTGGGTTTGATCCCTGGCATCCCATATTGTCCCCCAAGCCTTGCCAGAAGTGAACCTTAAGCACAAAGCCAAGAATAAGCCCTGAACTGCCTAGTATGGCCCAAAAAAACAGAACAGAGAGACAATTAGTGAAATTTGAACATTGATAAGGTATTTGGTGATATAATTTTATTAGGTTAGATAATATAGAAAGTTTTAAAGAGTGTGCGCATAAGGAAATGGATAAGAATGTAGTAATGGGGCTGGAGGGATAGCTCAAAGGGCAAAGCATGTGTGTGTGCAGGAGAGCAATGGCCTGCCAGGAGTGATTGCTGAGCGTAGAGCCAGGAGTAACCCCTGAGCACTGCTGAGTATAACCAACAACCTAAATAAATAAATAAATAAATAAATAAATAAAAATCACTCCTGCTTGGCAGACCATATGGGATGCAGGGGGGTCAAACCAAGGTCTGTCCTGGGTCAACTGCGTGCAAGGCAAACGCCCTACTGCCGTGCCACTGGTCCGGCCCCTTATTTATTTTTTCAACTTTGATGCTAAACAAAACGAAGTATTAGTGAGAGCTGACTGAGGCCCCAAATCCAAAAATGGGGCAGATACTCAGTATATGTAAATAGGAAAGTTATTTAAGTTTCTCCTACTTCACCTTTTAGGAGAGTTATTGCTGTAATAAAAGAAATATTTTCCGGGCCCGGAGAGATAGCACAGCGGCGTTTGCCTTGCAAGCAGCCGGCCAGGACCAAAGGTGGTTGGTTCGAATCCCGGTGTCCCATATGGTCCCCCGTGCCTGCCAGGAGCTATTTCTGAGCAGACAGCCAGGAGTAATCCCTGAGCACTGCCGGGTGTGGCCCAAAAAACAAAAAAACAAAAACAAACAAAAAAAAGGGCCCAGAGAGATAGCACAGCAGCGTTTGCCTTGCAAGCAGTTGATCCAGGACCAAAGGTGGTTGGTTCGAATCCCGGTGTCCCATATGGTCCCTCGTGCCTGCCAGGAGCTATTTCTGAGCAGATAGCCAGGAGTAATCCCTGAGCACCACTGGGTGTGGCCCAAAAACAAAAAAAATAAAATAAAAAAAAATTTTTCCTAGGGGGCCGGTTAGGTGGCGCTGGAGGTAAGGTGTCTGCCTTGCAAGCGCTAGCCAAGGAAGGACCTCGGTTCGATCCCCCGGCGTCCCATATGGTCCACCCAAGCCAGGGGCGATTTCTGAGCACATAGCCAGGAGTAACCCCTGAGCGTCAAACGGGTGTGGCCCAAAAACCAAAAAAAAAAAAAAAAAAAATTTTTCCTAGAGAAAAGTAAATTCTTAATTTTTTTCCCCTTTGGTTTTTTATTTTGAGCTACACCCATTGTTTTTGTGTTTTTTTTTTTTTTTGAGCCACACCCAGCAGTGCTGAGGTTCTACTCCTGGCTTAAGAATCATTCTTTTGGGGCCGGAGAGATGGCATGGAGGTAAGGTGTTTGCCTTTCATGCAGAAGGTCATCGGTTCGAATCCCGGCATCCCATATGGTCCCCCGTGCCTGCCAGGAGCGATTTCTGAGCATGGAGCCAGGCGGAACCCCTGAGCACTGCCAGGTGTGACCAAAAAAAAAAAATCATTCTTTTTTTGTTTTTGGGTCACACCCGGCGGCGGTGCTCAGGGGTTCCTCCTGGCTCTATGCTCAGAAATCGCTCCTGGCAGGCATGGGGGACCATATGGGATGCCAGGATTCGAACCACTGACCTTCTGCATGAAAGGCAAATGCCTTACCTCCATGCAATTCTCCGGCCCCTTAAGGATCATTCTTGGCAGTGCTCAGGTGACTGTTGTTCAGGGGCCAGAACCAGGGTTAGACACATACAAATACCTACAAATTCCTTGTACTCTCTCCAGCTTAACTCAAGCCTTTTGTTTTTGTTTTTGGTTCACACTGGGAGGCACACAGGGGTTACTTCTGGCTCTGTGCTCAGAAGTCACTCCTGGCAGGCTTGGGGGATCAAATGGGATGACAGGGATTGAGCCCGGGTTGACCACATGCAAGGCAAACACCCTACTCACTGTGCTATCAGTTCAGCCCCTGACTTGATGTATTTCAATACAGTGCCAAGAAAGAAAAAGGAGAGACAATGTAGCTTAAAAGACTGATATTAAAGAAAATCGCTAGAAGAGGCACAGGAATAGCTGAGTTGGTATAGCACCTGTTTTGTAGGCCTGAGGTGGCAAGTTTCACCCTGCATTGTGCCATGTAATGTGTGTGGTCCTGTTCTCTAGCATTACCTGAACCAAAACAGTGTGTTTGGTCTCTGAGGCACAACTATCTAAGTTACACAACTTTGACCCCTGGCAAACACAGCAACTAATGTGTGTGGAGGGGTATAGAGTGGATAGCAAAGCGGGTAATGCATTTGCCTTGCACACGGCTGACTCAGGTGTGATTTCCAGCATCCCATTTGGTCACCAGACTCCACCAGGAGTGATTCCTGAGTGTAGAGCCAGGAATAACCCCTAAGTACTGTGGGTGAGACCCAAATACCAAACTTACAAATGCAGCAACCATGAGGATCAAAGCAACAAAAGGAAAGAGAAGAGAAGGGGCGGGGAGAGAAAACAGAGTTGGAAGTTCTACCCAACAATTCAAGAAGGAGAAGGGAAGAAGAAAAAAAAAAAAAGATGAAGGGATAGTATAGTCCTGCATTGCTAATAAAAATAAGAAACTTTCAAGTTTTTTCCTCTGTCAAAGTTAAAGAAAAGGGAGCAGGGAGAAAAGGGAAAAGCAGATGAAGCATACAGAAATTGCTGATGGTAGTTGTGTTCTCTGGAATTCAACCTCAAGAACAAGGAGTCTTACTCTACCCTTTGCAGAAAGTAAGAGTTGTCCCCCTGCTTTATTGAGGGGCATCTCTGTTATCAGATAGTCATTCCTCAACCCACCCACCACCCCAATACAGAACATTATTGAATTGATAGTGCCATGCTGTCAAGTGATACTGGGTGTGGAGAGAGGGGTAGTGAAGTAATGAAAAGCTAAGGAATGCCATCTATTTTATTTTATTTTTTTTGGTCACACTCGGCAGTGCTCAGGGGTTATTCTAGCTCTATGTTCAGAAGTCGCTCCTGGCAGGCTCAGGGGACCATCTGGGATACTGGGATTCGAACCAGGGAACTGGGGTCTGTGTTGTGTTGGCTGCATGCAAGGCAAACGCCTTACTGCTGTGTTATTGTTCCGGTCCCAGGAATGTCATCTTTCCCATAAAGATGTAACACTTTAGTGAGGGAGACAGATTAAATATTCTATCTCCATTGAGGCATCTACCTGACCATCCTGGGATACAAGGCAGTGGTCAGATCCTGGAAGGTTGGAAAGCTAATGAAAAAAAGCAGGGTTTTTTTTTTTTGGGGGGGGGGGTGAGGGATGGCACACATACAACAGTACTCAGGGTTTACTCTAGGCTCTAAGCTTAGGGACTATTCCCGGAGGGGCTCAGGACCATATGGGATACTGGGAACCGAACCTGGCATGAATCGGCAAGTGCAAGGCAAGCTCCCAACGCATTGTACAGTCTCTAGCCCCAAATAAAAGCAGTTTTATTTTATTTTATTTTATTTTTTGAAAAAGGGAGGGGCACTTGGCCGCTGATCTTAATCTGGGACTTGGTGTTGCAACTCAGGAGCAAGGTGATTTGAAAACTTCAACATCGGGCCGGAGAGATAGCACAGCGGTGTTTGCCTTGCAAGCAGCCGATCCAGGACCAAAGGTGATTGGTTCGAATCCGGTATTCCATATGGTCCCCCGTGCCTGCCAGGAGCTATTTCTGAGCAGACAGCCAGGAGTAACCCCTGAGCACCACCGGGTGTGGCCCAAAAAACAAAACAAAACAAAACAAAAAAAAAAAAGAAAACTTCAACATCTCTGAACCTCACTTCCCTGAAGAATTACACTTCCCTATATGCTTACCTACCAGAATTAAAAAGATGCAAACTAAGACAAAAGCAAAATCACAAACAAGGTCAGAAGGGCTGGATCAACACAGGGAATCTGCTAGCACAAAGGAGAATTGGGCATCTGAACCTCAACGGAGGCACCTAGCAAAGACAGAGACAAGTCTCCTCCAATCTCAGTTGGACCAAGCAGAGGCAAAGTCGTGGCAACTGGACCCTTCAGCCCAAAATCAGAGCAGGGCTTATATCCTTTCCACTTATCACCAGTGGTGCATTTGTGTGGGGTTACCGGCAAAAGACAAAGACCTGGATGTATCCAGGACGTACATTTCTGGGCGGTCGACCTTGGATTCACTTTCCCTCTTTGCTCTTGTTTTCACCCTTGTAAAAACGTGGGGCACGTCCGTTTGTTTTCTTTTTATTTTTAGGCGGTACGAGGCATGTGTCTAGAACCCCCTGGTAAGTGACAGAGCAGAGTGAGCGCCTGGCAAATAGATTCAGTCATGTCCCCTTGCAACGCGTATTAATGGTTCCTGGGGGGGGGGGGGGGAAGTGCTCTCTCCCTCCTTGCTTTGTCATGCATCTTTCTTCTGGACCTTTCACGAAGCATATCCTATACTTGAGACTCAGAACTGAAATCCTAGAGCCAGCATCCCGCATTCCAGGCAGCATCAGATATCCGGGCCCCACCCAGGGACACGCCTAGCAGGAAGCAGCGAGCCAGCTCGCGCCGCCGCTGGAAACTCAGACCTTCACTCGCGGGCGGGCCCCGGTGCGTCGGGCCCGGCCACCGAGAGTTCCCGAAGCCAATCCTCACAGTCTTCGTGCCCCACTAGCCCCGCCCACCGGGAACGCTAAAAGACTGGCAGGGCCGCAAGCCAATCCCTGCAGAAGACTGGCTCCAACCGGAAGTCTAGAGGCGGATCATCGGGAATGATCGACAGCCAAATCAGCCAATAGTCTTTGCAGAAACTGAGGAGTGGGTGGGCGCCCGGCGCTTACAGAGCAGTTGAGGCCCCTAGAACGGTGCACGGGCCCAAGGACCCGGCTCAGGCTATTAGCTCTCCCTCTCCTCCTGCACCCCAAAGTTCTCCATCCCACGACCGCTAGCAGGTTTCACCGTCTGGGGCCCAGGGACGTGGGGAAAAAAGAGGATGGAGGTGGCGGCGGCCAAACCTGCCTGACAGGCCGAGCCAGTCAGTGACAAAGAGCCGGCGGGCCAGGCTGAGCCCCGGGAAGCAATCTCTCAGTAGATGAGCGCCTAAGTCTCGATAGGGATAGCAAAAGACGCAACTCACATTGTCGATCACCACAGGCTGGTTGGCGATTACATCGTAGGACTCCATGGCACAGGGATCTCTCCTTCCGAGGAAGGAACTGCCAGTCCGGTCTGCTGGCTAACGTCACTGGCACGCATGCGCAATCCAGAGGCCGGAACCCGCGACCCGGGAGCGGCCCGACCTCGCCTCGGGAGAACTACAATTCCCAGCATGCCCTGCGCTAGGTTTTTTTTTTTTTGTTTTTGTTTTTTTTCCCCGAACCAGCCAGATTGTGTGACACCCGCCTCGGTTAGCACACTCTGGGCGTCGAGTTTCCTACGCACAGCATTCTGGGCTTTGTATTTTTTCCTAAAGAGCTCCGGACGCAAATGAATGTATGTGTAACCACAGATCTGTGCATGAAAGAGTGCATGCCTAGATCTATACAGTCTCTTAAGATTTGCAACCCACAGTGAAGTATGAGTTTTCTTTGAATAGTTGCTTATAGTACTGTCAGTAATCCTGAGTATTTAAATTTTAAAGATTGGTTCTGCCATTCCCTTCACTTCGCCTGGGCAGTATAAGGTTGTCATTTTTGTAAATTACATTTACATTTATCATGCAAATTTTTTGGTAAATTATATTTACATTAGTAATAATGTCTAATCAAATACACCCCAATAAAGGAAAACTTAAAACACATACATCACATACATAGGAGGAAGAACATGGGAATTATGAAAAGTAAAGTCCATAATATTTGCTTTTTGAAAAAGACTCTTTTTTTCTGGCTTTTGTATATTTCCTTCTTCTTTTTATTTATTTTTTTTGGTTTTTGGGTTACACCCGGCAACGCTCAGGGGCTACTCCTGGCTCTACGCTCAGAAATCGCTCCTGGCAGGCTCGGGGGACCATATGGGATGCCGGGATTCGAACCACCGACCTTCTGCATGGAAGGCAAATGACCTACCTCCATGCTATCTCTCCGGCCCCAGCTTTTGTTTTTTGTTTTTGTTTTTGGGCCACACCCGGCGGTGCTCAGGGGTTACTCCTGGCTATCTGCTCGGAAATAGCTCCTGGCAGGCACGGGGGACCATATGGGACACCGGGATTCGAACCAACCACCTTTGATCCTGGATCAGCTGCTTGCAAGGCAAACACCGCTGTGGTATCTCTCCGGGCCTGTATATTTTCTTAAATGCTTGTACACCTTTGAATGAGTTAACAATAACATTGGTCCAAAAACTGCCATTTGGAATTACTACTAGATTATCTTTTGGTCATTAAAACATTGCGTAAGGGCCCGGAGAGATAGCACAGCGGCGTTTGCCTTGCAAACAGCCGATCCAGAACCTAAGGTGGTTGGTTCGAATCCCGGTGTCCATATGGTCCCCCGTGCCTGTCAGGAGCTATTTCTGAGCAGACAGTCAGGAGTAACCCCTGAGCACCACCGGGTGTGACCCAAAAACAAAAACACAAACAAACAAACAAAAAAAAACATTGCGTAAGAGGTTCAGGAGCAGTTCAGGCATCGTTTTAATTTTGAATTTTTTGGCTTTTGGGGCCATACCTTGCAGCACTTAGGGGTTACTCCTGGCTCTGCATTCAGAAATAAGTCCTGACAGGCTCCGGGACTATATTGGATGCCAAGGATCGAACTCAGATGGGCCATGTGCAAGGCAAAAGCCCTACCTCGCTCGGGCTCCTCAGCATCGCTTTAATTTTCAAGGGACATAGAATATCATTGGTGGGTGAGAAAATAGAGATGATGAAAGGTTATGTACTTCTGCTTTTAAATAAACCCAGTGCATGAGATGATGAAAGGTTATGTACTTCTGCTTTTAAATAAACCCAGTGCATTTTTCTTTAGATTTAATTTTGTCCCTTCTTAGCCCTCTTCAATTTGCAGAGATCCTTTATCACTGGTAGTCAGAACTCCTGTCTGTACTTTCATTAAGAATTTCTTCAAGATGAATGGAAGGGGCCAGAAATGGTACCAGGGTTACGGGGGCTTACCTTGCATATGGCCTATCGTCTCGGTTTCGAACCGCCTACGGTTCTAGTTCCCTCCGGCAAGCCAGCACCGCTAGGGCCATTCCCTGAGCCCTGCAGTCTGACTCCAAAGCCATCCTCTTCTCCCAAAGATATTTGAAAGGCTATTGTTAACAGAAAAGTAATTTTCGATTGATACCTTAGAAATTTAAATTTCTGGGGCCGGGAGAGATAGCACAGCAGTGTTTGCCTTGCAAGCAGCCGATCCAGGACCAAAGGTGGTTGGTTCAAATCCCGGTGTCCCATATGGTCCCCTGTACCTGCCAGGAGCTATTTCTGAGCAGACAGCCAGGAGTAACCCCTGAGCAACGCCGGGTGTGGCCCAAAAGCCAAAAAAAAAAAAAAAAAAAAAAGAAATTTAAATTTCTCTCAGTGAGGGATATGGGTCAAAACGCGGTGATTGGGCATTAAGTACGGGGAGCACCAATGGTTAGACCAAGAGCTGAGAGGAGCCACCGAGTGTTGCAGGGTGTGACTCCCAAACCAAAAATAAAGTTTTCTAGTTACAGAGTCAAGCAACGATGGGAAAGGTAGACCCATAGAACATACTGGATATTCGTGCCCTTCGAGGCAATCTGTGTATAGAACAAAGGGTAGGGCGTTGGCTTTGCACGCGACCAACTTGGGTTCAATCCCCACCATCCGATACGGTCCCCCGAGCCTGCCAGGAACGATTTCTGAGCGCAAAGCTAGGAGTAACCCTTTAACACGTCCAATGTGGCCCCAAAACAAAAACAAAACCAAAAAGGAAAGTATTAAGTAAATAATTGCCAAATCTTTAAAATTCATCCTAGTTTATCTGACTCTTGCACCAATTGGGAAGGGGGGTTGGTCCATGCGGCGATGCTCAGGAGCTCAGGGAGGTCACTTTACTCCTCTTGGCTCCTCCTGACTGCGCTCAGAAATGCCTCCTGGCAGGCTCAGAGGACCATATGGGATGCTGAAGATCAAACCCGGATTGGTCCGGGCCGGCCGCGTGCAAGACAAACCCCCTAACCCCGCAGTGCTATAAATACTCCAGCCCCCTGAATCTTGCATCTTTCTGACAAAACTCCAAAATAAATATAGATAGGACCCCCTGAATTGGATGTCATCTGTGGCAATGGGCCAATGCACATTCATTCACAGAAAGCAAATAGGAAATATTAATATTTCCAATCGATTAAAATGAGTATCTCAAGAACAAAAAGAAATCAGTCCGTTGTCAGATGTTAACAGAATAGCTCTAAAACTCTTTTGTCAGCACCTCCAGTTGCTCGCCCGGCACCCCGGTAGCATCGCGGCGTGCATCGCTGTTTAAACCTGGGTTCCTCCTAACGCTAGGGGGAGGCCAAGAGCCTTGGGACAAACTCCTACAACCAGGGGAGGAGGCGGGACCCGCCGCTAAGCCACGCCTTCCAAGCTCTGATTGACATAAGCGCTAGCCAGTAGGCGCCGGGAAGGGGGAGCGAGCCGGAGCCACGCCCCCTCGAGCGCCCCGCGGTCCCCGAGGCACCCTCGGGGCCGTCTCAGCGGCGGCCGCGGCCTGGGCGGACTGTGCGTGGTGCGCAGGCGCGCGGCTCTGACCTCGCCGCAGCTCCCCGTCGCCTCCGGGAAGCGCTCGGAGCCGTCTCGCTGGCGCGTCGGGGCGCTTCTCCCCGGCCGGTCCTCCTGGCTTCCGTCCCCGCGCGCCCGACGCGCCCCAATGGCGGAGCTGCGGCCTAGCCTGCCCCCCGGCCCCGCCGCGCCCCCGGCCCCCGGCCCTGCGCCCGCCCCGCCGCCCCTCGCCGCGCTCTTCCCCCCGGGGCTGCACGCCATCTACGGCGAGTGCCGCCGCCTCTACCCCGACCAGCCCAACCCGCTCCAGGTGACCGCGATCGTCAAGTACTGGTACGTCCCGGGCCAGGCTGGGGGGGGGGGGAGAGGGAGGGAGGGAGGGAGAGGGAGAGAAAGAAGGAGGAGGAGGAGAAGTAGAAGAAGGAGGAGGAGAGAGAAAAGAGGAGAGGAAGAAGAGAGGAGAAGAGAGAGGAAGAAGAGAAAGAGGAGAGAAGAGAGGAGAGGAGAGAGAGGAAGAAGAGAAAGAGGAGGAGGAGGAGAAGTAGAAGGAGGAGGAGAGAGAAAAGAAGAGGAGAGGAAGAAGAGAGGAGGAGAGAAGAGAGAGACAGAGGAAGAGAGGAAGAAGAGAGAGGAGAGAAAAGAAGAGAGGAGAGGAGAGAGGAAGAAGAGAAAGAGGAGGAGGAGAGAAGAAACAGGACAGAGAGAGGAAGAAGAAAAAAGAAAAGAGAGAAGAGAGACAGACAGAGGAAGAAGATGAAAAAGAAAAAAGAGGGAGGAGAAGAAGAGAAGAGAGACAGAGGAAGAATAGAAAGAGGAGAGAAGAGGAGACAGAAAGGAAGAAAAGAGAAGAGAGGAGAGGAGAGAGGAAGAAGAGAAAGGAGGAGGAAAGAGAAGAGAAAGGAGAAAGAAGAGAGGAGAGAAGAGACTGGAAGAAGAAAAGGGGAGGAAGAAGAGAAAGAAGAAAAGAGAGAAAGAAGAGAAAGAATAAGGAGAGGAGAGGAGAGAGAGAGAGAGACAGAGACAGACCCGGGCGGGCTGGGGGCGGAGGGGAGAAGAAAAGGTTGAATCAGGACCTGGCTGGGGGGCTTCCCGCTGCGAGGGAAGGCGAGTTTGGGCTCTCGTTGGCAGTGGGGACAAAGGGGTTAACGGAACCTGTGGGTCGTGAAGAGTTAACGAGGGAGGGAAGGAGGATGAAGGGTTAGCTGGGATCCGGAGAAAAGAGTCCTTGGGGGGGGGGGGTCCGAACCGTGGGGGGGACGCGGGGGAGAGAACTGTAAACGTGAAAGGAGAGGGCGCCTGGAGGGGGTCATTAGTGGGCCAGGGGAGCCCTGGAGGGGGCGGCGAGGCGGGACCTGGGGAAGAGGAGGGGGACTTGGAACTTGGAGCCTCTGGGGGTGTAGAGTGCGGGGCCTTCGGGAGTAGGGGCGGCTTGGAGGAGCTGCGGGATGGAGGGCTCCTTCCATCATCCCCTTCTTCGGGGAGCCCAGACATCCTTCTCTGGGCTCTGCTTCTTCGTGTCTGAAGTTTGATGAAACTTTGATTACTTTCCCGCACCCTTCTCTTTCTCTCTACAGAAACTTCCTTTGGCTTCTGCCACTGCTTTGCTTTAGAACTTTGGGTAGAACAGGGAGACAACCCGCGCCTTGGGTTTGGAATTAGGGGACCGCCACGGAATGCTGACCACTTGGGGGCATGGGCCCAGGAAAGAAAGTCTCTGGGATGTTACTCGGAGCTTCCTGGCCACCAGCTTTAGGATTTCTGCCGCAGTTTCTGGGTGGGGAGTGGAGAGGAACCCTCATGAGTTGTGCTTGAGTTTGTGTTTGTAGTTTTCCACTCCTTGTAACCCTGCAGGTTCAGGATAGAACAGGTATAAAAGACCTGGTTTTGGAGGTCTTCATAAGAACTGGCAGTTGGTTCATTCTGTCCAGAGTCACATTCATGTAGGCACTGGATTAGATGAGTCCTGAAAGAAGCTTGGAGCAGGGGCCGGGCGGTGGCGCTGGAGGTAAGGTGCCTGCCTTGCCTGCGCTAGCCTAGGACGGACCGCGGTTCGATCCCCCGGCGTCCCATATGGTCCCCCAAGAAGCCAGGAGCAACTTCTGAGCGTATAGCCAGGAGTAACCCCTGAGCGTCACAGGGTGTGGCCCAAAAACCAAAAAAAAAAAAAAGAAGCTTGGAGCAGCCTCCCCCTTGATGTGACACCTCTCAGAGAATTGGCCAGAAGAGCAATGGCAGGCTGGAGTCTCTCTGTCTTGGGGACTGAATTTTGTCCTCGGGAGGTGGCAAGTCCAGGGTAAGGCCAGCTCCATGTGTCAATGGAGGGAGGGTGGGAAGAGGCTGACCCTGGGGACCTGACGTTGTTGGGGCAGAAGGAGGTGTGTGTGGCAATTTTCTCTGGCAGGCAAACTATTCTTTGGTGGTCAGGACTTTAAAAAAAAAATGATGAGGGTGCACTTTGGACCTGTGTTCAGGAGACTCTTGGGGGGACAGTGTGATGTTCAACCCTGGGTCTGTTGGTGCTTACATGCAGCTGACCTAGATTCCACCCTCAGCATCCCATATGGTCCTCTGTGCACTGCCAGGAGTAAATCCTTAGTGCAGAGCTAAGAGTAACTAACCCCTTAACACTCCCAAATGTGGCCCCAAAACAAACAAACAAAAAGAAACCAAAAACCTGGGCCTGCCACATGCAAGGCAATTGCCTAACCCCTGTGCAAATTCTCCAGCTTGTGTCAAGCACAATATGGATTTTCGAGGGGGCTGGAGTCATAGTACAGTAGTACCTTGCATGTGACCAACTCGCTTCGGGTTTGATTCCTGGTATCCCCATATGGTCCCCTGAACACTGCAGGAGTAATTCCTGAGTGCATACCACAAGTAACTCCTGAGTACCTCCAGGTGTGGCTACAAAACAACAAACAAAAACACCCCCACAATATGGGTTTTCAGTTTTGGAGAGAGCTACTGAGTAAAAAGCAGCTCTTTGACAGTTTACTTGCCCATTCAAATTGCACCTCAGTGTTTTTTTTTTTTTTTTTCTTTTTTCAGCACCTCAGTGTTTTAAGTCGTCTAGATCACATTGTGTGTTAGACCTGTGCTAGAGGATTGGGCAGTAAGAAAAAAAGGCTAGCCCAGTGGTGCTGTGTGCTCAGAGAAGCCCCACTGCAGACAGAGCAGCTGGTTTTCTTTCTGCCACTCAGGTGGATATATGGTGGAGGGTTTTAATGTAGAAACTGGGAGATAGGAGTGTTTGTGCTCTGTATGCATGGAACTCCAGTTTTGATCTCTTGACACTGCATGACCTTCCTGAGGCCGCTGGGATGGCTCTGGTGCTCCCCAGTACTACAAGACCTTATTAGGTCCTTATCTTTGGGCCCTAACAATGAATGGCTACTCTGGTTGGTTAAATATCACTGGTAGTGACTCTTGTGTCCTGTGAACACTGCTGAGGAAAATTCTCCCTTTTCTTTTTTTTTGTTTTTGTTTTTGTTTTTTGGGCCACACCTGGAGGTGCTACTCCTGGTTATCTGCTCAGAAATAGCTCCTGGCAGGCACGGGGGACCATATGGGACTCTGGTAGGTATTCGAACCAACCACCCCACCTTAGGTCCTGGATAGGCTGCTTGCAAGGCAAACACCGCTGTGCTATCTCTCCAGCTCCGAAAATTCTCCCTTTTAATTACACACCCAGCCCCCAAAATAAAGGTACTGTAGCACATGCAAAGAATTCAGAGTGAGATGGAGGATTGGATAACTCTTTCTTCCTGCTACAAGCTTCCTAGCCAGGTAGGACTTGTTATCAGGGATGGGCCAACACACACACACAAACCCACACACAGACCCACACACACGCAGGCACGCATGCATACACACAACAAGTGCGTGCGAAAGTTAAGTTCAGCACCTTGTGTTTTTTTTTTTTTTTGGGGGGGGGGGGTTTGGGTCACACCCGGCAGTGCTCAGGGGTTACTCCTGGCTCTACGCTCAAAAATCGCTCCTGGAAGGCTCAGGGGACCATATGGGACGCTGGGATTCAAACCACTGACCTTCTGCATGAGAGGCAAACGTCTTAACTCCATGCTATCTCTCCGGTCCCAAGTTCAGCACCTTGTAAAATGAGAAATAGAGCCTAGGTACACGTACACACACACACACACACACACACACACACACACACACACACACGTTCACACTCAGCACCTTGTAAAATGAGAAATAGAGCCTAGATACACACACACACACACACACACACACACGCGCGTGAAAATTAAGTTCAGCACCTTGTAAAATGAGAAAAGAGCCTAGATACAGAAAGATGTGGTGAAATAGCTCAATTCTTTCTGATATTTGGAGAGATGTTTGCTTCATTACAATTCTTATTTTATTTTTTTTACAATTCTTTTTTTTTTTTTTTTTTTTTGGTTTTTGGGCCACACCCGGTAACGCTCAGGGGTTACTCCTGGCTATGTGCTCAGAAGTTGCTCCTGGCTTGGGGGACCATATGGGACACCGGGGGATCGAACCGAGGTCCGTCCAAGGCTAGCGCAGGCAAGGCAGGCACCTTACCTTTAGCGCCACCGCCCGGCCCCTTTTTTTACAATTCTAAAATTGATTGATTCATATCCTTTACTCACAGATACCTCTTTAGTTCTTTTTTTTGGGGAGGCAGGGAGAGGGCCGTAACTAATTATGCTCAAGGGATCATATACGTTGTACAGGGATTCAAATTGGGGCATGATGGGATGTGCCCTAACCCCTGTACTATCTCTTCAGCCCTCACTACTCATTCTTACAGCACGATGACTAGGAAGACTAGATGACTAATTAGCTGCCTGGGTCTGGCAGGGCCCTTGGCACCTTTGGATTGTTTTCTTGCCTGGAAGGTGAATCTTTGGCTAACATTCCCTGGCCAGCAGGGACATCTTGAGTGATTGCTGAGACTTTATGAACAGGGACAGAGCCTAGGCCAGGAACCACTCCAGTCTTGTTCCTATTTTATGAGAGGAAGTCAGGTATTCAAGGAATTAAGAGATGGGATTTATGAGAGGAAGTCAGGTATTCAAGGAATTAAGAGATGGGATTCTGGGTACTTGGATAGATAACATCTTTTTCTAAGTACAGTTATTTTCCACTTGCTCATCGACTTTCCACCAGGTTTTTGAGTAGTAGAACAAAATGCTTTGTGCTTGAAAAGGAAGGTTTTCTAGAATGGAATGGTTAGCTTTGTCCCGCTCTCTGCCCTTCCCTGTTGTGGGATATTTGGGTAAAGCTTCCAGGAGATTTGGCTAGATGGAGGGTGACTGTGGTATGGTAGATAAAGCCCTGGAGAGTGACTATAGTGTTGGTTTGTGACTGGGTGGGATGAGACAGAGGATAGGCTGGACTGAGAGCCTGCACCAGCCTGTCTTCACGTCCCTGTGCTCCACCTTCCTTCCGCTGCTGACTGAGGGTCTGTCTGGAGAACTGTCTTTAACTCCCTTTCTCCTCACAAACTCCTGAAATCTAACTGGCTATGGAATTAGTCACATGATCCTGTGAAGTCCGAGTTAATAAAACATGGATGGAGATTTCTCCCTTTTCCTAATCATTTGAGAGTCTAAGCTATTTGTGACAGCTTATTCTTAGAAATTCTATAAATAGGGCCAATGAGAGGCACCCTGGGTTGGAGCATGTGTCTTACATGCAGGAAGCCTGGGTTCCAGCCCCATCACCCCATGGTCATGGTGAGAAGATGGAAACTGCCAAGAGTGACTTTCATTGGTGCCAGAATGATAGTACAGCAGGTGGGGTGCTTGCCTTGCATGCAGCGTTCACTCCCTGGTGGTCCCCTAAGCCTTGCCAGGAGTGAGCCTTGAGCACCTCTGGGAATGGCCACAATACAAATACAAAAAAACAGAAAAAATGACTCTTAATTACTGAAGCACTCCTGAGCATTGCTGGTGGTATCCCCTAACCCAAATTAAGTTTTATAAGGAGCAGCATTTTCTAGCAGAGAATAAGTATTTCTACAAAGACGAGTAATTTTGTATAAAAAGGGGATGAAGGGGCTGGAGAGATAGCATGGAGGTAAGGCGTTTGCCTTTCATGCAGAAGGTTTTCGGTTCGAATCCCGGTGTCCCATATGGTCCCCTGTGCCTGCCAGGAGCAATTTTTGAGCCTGGAGCCAGGAGTAACTCCTGAGCACTGCCGGGTGTGACCCCCCCCCCCCCAAAAAAAAAAGGGGGGGGGATGAAACCAGACTTACTGGTTTTAATAGTGTTCAGATTGCATGGCACTGGTATGCTGGCTGGATCGCATGTACCATGTGTTTTTATTGGTTTTTAGCTTTCTGTCAGTACACACTGTTTGATGCAGAGTGCCCCTGAGGATGGGTGGGGTCGGTGCAGTCTGCAAAGTAGTCAGCTGTGCAAGGCAGCTTTGGAGCAGTGTCTGTGGGTGAAATGGGAACTTTCTTCCATGATGGTTTCCACTGAGTCTCTCTTTACTCTTCTGAGTTCCTTGTCCATCCTGAAGAAAAAGAAAAAAACAGGCTTTAAAAAACGGGCTGGCGAGGTGGCACTAGAGGTAAGGTGTCTGCCATGCAAGCGCTAGCCAAGGAAGGACCGCGGTTTGATCCCTTGGCGTCCCATATGGGACCCCTAAGCCAGGGGCAATTTCTGAGCGCTTAGCCAGGAGTAACCCCTGAGCATCAAACGGGTGTGGCCCGAAAAAACAAAACAAAACAAAAAACCAAAAAAAAAACAAAAAAGGCACTAAGTAGGGGCTGGAGCTATAGTACAGCAGTAGGGTGTTTGCCTTGCATGTGGCCAACCAACCCTGGTGCACCTCGGTTCCATTCCCGTCAACCCATATGGTCCCCTGGGCCTCCCAGGGGTGATTTCTGAGTGCCAGTTGTGACCCCCCCAAAATAAATAAATAAATAAATAAATAGCACTAAATACTTGTTAAAGAGAACTCTGAATGAATTAAATCGTCAGGATGACTTGATGATTGATCTCTTTCTCAGCTGCTTGGAATTAAGGGAGAAGTTTACTGTGGTCTTCAGCGGTCCCAAATTATTTCATGTTTCATAGCTCCAGACTTGTTGAGGTCTTCTCACATTGACCCTCACAGGGCTCCACCAGGCTCTGCTGGCTTCTTTGTGTCACTGAGCCAAGTTGGTCCAAAATTTGGCCTTTGTCACTTGCATGATAAAAGACCAACTTTGGTCCATGGTGTGTGCCAGCTGGCATCTGGAGGCCTTGGATTTATTTAGGACAAACTAACAGAGGGCACAATATAGTTTCTCAGGAGCGGGCTGAGCCTCTGTTTCTAGGAAGAATCTAGGGACAGTGCTCATGGGGTGTTCTCTGGAAGGTCTCTGTTGAAAGTTTGCTGTGTTTATGGGATGCCCTGGAGGAGTGGGGAAGAGTAATGATCCCTGTCAATTCTGTTTGAGGTTGGTAATTCGAAACTGGAGGAAGCCAAATGGGCAACCACCCATTCCTCAGAATAACAAAGCCAGTTCTCTGGGAAATAACCAGGCAGGCACCTCTTCTTTTCTCTTAATGTCAATCTCACTTCCTCCTCAGGGTCCTCCAGGTAGAGGCTTCTTCGTTTTGAAGGTGAGCCCCTGGCTGGTCGTGTGTGCCTTCAGGCTCCCACTGACTCCTGTGTTTTGTCTTTCTCAGGTTGGGTGGCCCAGACCCCTTGGACTATGTTAGCATGTACAGGAACATGGGGAGTCCATCTGCCAACATCCCTGAGCACTGGCACTACATCAGCTTCGGCCTGAGCGACCTCTATGGTGACAGCAGAGTCCACGAGTGAGTGTCTGTCTGCCTCTTTGTCTCTTGTCCCTGCCCACTGGGTCCTAGGGCCTTCTCTCAGAGGTTATCCTGAGCATCGGTGCTAATGCCCTGGTCTTGTGAGGCCACGAGCCAATTTTTCTACCCTCCCTGTCTGTATCCACTGGTGTGGAGATCGTCCAGGTTCTCATGTAAGCATTGCTCATCCGGTGCAGGGAACTGTCAGATGGTGGACAAGAATCCCAGACCATTCCGTGTTTCCAGCTGGTGCTGATGTTCGGATTCAGAGAACAGACAGTATAGCTGAGACCCACATTTGGGTGGATGCCTTTAAACCTGCTTTTTAATTTTTTTTCGTTAGTTTATTATGAAAAAAACCAAACCAAACATAAAGTTGAGCTAAAAACATTGCCTCTACTGTCTTTAACCTTTTACTCTTCTTGCTACTTACGAGCTATATCTATCTCTTTATCCTCTTGTTTATAATATTTTTTGGCCTTTTTGTTTGAGACATCTGGGGGTGATCGGGGGACCATATGTTGAACTGCAAATTCAAACTGGTAGTGTTGGTCTTATGCAAAGCAAATGCTTTACCTTCTGTACGGTCTCTGGCCTGAGGAACACTGTTTTAACCTGGAGTTGATTATCCAGAGTGTACTTTTCTTTTTTTTTTTTTTTTTTTTGGTTTTTGGGTCACACCCGGCAGTGCTCAGGGGTTACTCCTGGCTGTCTGCTCAGAAACAGCTCCTGGCAGGCACGGGGGACCATATGGGACACCGGGATTCGAACCAACCACCTTTGGTCCTGGATCGGCTGCTTGCAAGGCAAACACCGCTGTGCTATCTCTCCGGGCCCCCAGAGTGTACTTTTCATATTGTTTTCTGTTTGCCACCTTGTGTACTTCTAAATTCTATTGGTCTTCCCTACTTCCCTACAGTAACTGACTTTAGGGACCAGCGAGATAGTACAATGGGCAGGGCACTTGCTGTGCTTACATGTTGCCAACCTGGATTTGATTCCCAACATCCCATCTGGTCCCCTGAGCCTTACCAGGAATGCTCAGTATTCTGAGCAATATTAGATGTGCCCCCTCAAAAGATAAAATATAGTAATTAACTTGACCCAATTTATTTTGGGCCAGTGAGATAGTACAGGGTGTAAGCACTTACCCTGCATGTGGCCGACCAGAATTCAGTCCCTGGCAACACATATATGATCCCTGAACACAAAGTCAGGAATAAGCCTCGAACATTACTAGTTGTAACCCCAAACCCAAAATGAATAAGTAGACATGAGCACATCTTTTTTATTTATTAATTGTTTTGGTTTTTGGGTCACCTGGTGATGCTCAGGGATTACTCCTGGCTATGCGCTCAGAAATCGCTCCTGGCTTGGGAGACCATATGGAATGCTGGGGGATTGAACCACAGTCCATCCTAGGTCAGCCGTGTGCAAGACAAATGCCCTACTACTGCGCCACTGCTCTGGCCACTTTTTTATTTATTTTATTTATTTTTATTTAATTTTTGGCCTCCCCATTGGTGCCTGGGGCCCACTCCCAGTGATACTTGGCTTCGTAGTGCAAGGCCAAATATGGTGCTGCTTGGACTTCAATGATGCTAAAGGCCACCAGGGCCATCTTGGGTGCTTAGGAGTCACCAGTGCTTGGAGGACCTTGTGGTGCTGGTGTCAAACATGGGGTCTTATCCAAGCAAGACATGCACTTTAACCTTTTGATCTATCTCCCCATATCCTTAATAAATTTTTTTTTGTTTTGAACCATATCCAGGGTTGCTCAGGGCTTGCTTCTGGCTCTGTGTTCAGGGATCAATCCTGGCAGTGTGTGGGGACCATATGGGGTACCAGGGATTGAATCTGTGTTGGCTGTATGCAAGGTAAACACCCTATTTACTGTAACACCTCTCCAGCTCCCCCTAAACAATATTTTTTATTTATTTTTTAGTTTTTTTGTTTTTCGGCCACACCCACTTGATGCTCAGGGGTTACTCCTGGCTAAGCGCTCAGAAATTGCCCCTGGCTTGGGGGGACCATATGGGACACCGGGGGAATTGAACCGAGGTCCTTCCTTGGCTAGCACTTGCAAGGCAGACACCTTACCTCTAGCACCACCTCGCCGGTCCCCCTAAACAAATTTTAATATTAGGTTAACCATAGTCTGCTTAGTAAAAAATCAGCTAACACAGTAACAGAAAGAGTAATAATAATAAAAATCAAGTTTTACTATAAGCACTGCTCATGAGCCAGGTATTCGCTAATTATTTTATATGTGCATTTTATGTGTGTAAAAACCACTTTAATTTTATCACAACCCTATAATATTGGTAGGTGCTAATATTTGCCCAGTTTTACAGTTGAGGAAACTGAGTCACAGGAAATTCCATAATTTGCTTAATTACAGTCATACAACTTGGGAGTGAGAGAGCCAGGATTCTGAGCAGGCATTTTGAGTAATTGCTTTAGAGTATCTCTCTTTTTTTTTGAGGATTTTTGGGTCACACCCGGTGGCGCTTAGGGGATATTCCTGGCTCTGCACTCAAAAATCGCTCCTGGCAGGCTTGGGGGACTATATGGAATGCCAGAAATCAAACTCAGGTCCATCCTGGGTGGACTGTGTGCAAGGTAAACTCCCTACCACTGAGCTGTCTCTCGAACCCTAGAGCTTCTATTTTAAAATTGTAGCCTAGTTAATATGGTTATAGATGGGGCCGGAGAGATAGCACAGTGGTAGGACATTTGCTTTGTATGCAGCCGACCCAGGACTGATGGTGGTTTGATTCCCCAGCATCCTATATGGTCCCCTGAGCCTGCCAGGGGCGATTTTTGAGTGCAGAGCCTGGAGTGACCCCTGAGTGTCGCCAGGTGGAACCCAAAAACCAAAACAAAATAAACAAAACAAAAACCAACCAAAAACATGGTTACAGGAAGGTTAATTTTTATGATTTTTTTTTTTTTTTTTGGTTTTTGGGCCACACCCGGAAGTGCTCAGGGGTTACTCCTGGCTGTCTGCTCAGAAAGAGCTCCTGGCAGGCACGGGGGACCATATGGGACACCGGGATTCGAACCAACCACCTTTGGTGCTGGATCGGCTGCTTGCAAGGCAAACGCCTCTGTGCTATCTCTCCGGGCCCAGGTTCGTTTATTTTTGTTGTTATTGTTGTTGTTTCTTTTGGGGCCACACATGGCAATGCTCAGGTTACTTCTGGAAGTATTCAGGGAACCATATAAGATGCAAGGGATCAGACCGGGTTGGCTACATGTAAGACAAGAGCTACCCACTGTACTACTGCTCTGTCCCAAGTTTGCCTCTTTTGTTTCTTCCCTCCTCTGGCTGCTTGTTAATCTTAATTCTGCAATCAAAGACCAAGGATTTGTCATGGTTCAGTATTATCTGTTCCCTTGATTTATTTCTCTGGGTTCTACAGATGAGTGAGATCACCTAATATTCTTTTTTTCTCTGTGGTTTACTTATTTGAATTAATACGATGCCTTCTAGTTCTGTCCATGCAGGAGGCTGGGCTTTATCTAGAGCGCATTGTGGTCCAATACTGTACTAGCCAGTAGTCACAGGGTACTAGGTATGTAGACAAAACAGTGGGAAAATATAAACAGAAGCTTATTTTATAAATAAATATATATATTTAAGAGATAATAAAGGTAGCAACTTAAATGGCTAAGGACAGACAACATGACAAGATTTTATGTGCTTTTTTTTGTTTTGTTTTGTTTTGTTCTGTTTGTTTTTTGGGTCACACCCAGCAGCACTCAGGGGTTATTCCTAGCTTTGTGCTCAGAAATCGCTCCTGACAGGCACGGGGATGCTGGGATTCGAACCACCATTTGTCCTGGATTGGCTGCATGTAAGGCAAACACTCAACTGCTGTACTATCTCTCCAACCTTAGATTTTATGTTTTCTTGTTTTTTGGTTTTTGGGTCATACCCAGCAGCACTCAGGGGTTACTCCTGGCTCTACGCTCAGAAATTGCTCCTGACAGGCTCTTGGGGGGGACTATATAGGGTGCTGGGATTTGAACCACAGTCCTTTAGCATGCAAGGCAAATGCCCTATCTCCATGCTATCTCTCCGGTCCCAAATTTTATGTTTTCTTACAGTTGCATAGCATTCCATTACGTATATATACCATAATTACTTTATCCTTTTGTCTGTCCTTGGACATTTGAGTTGTTGCCTTTATTATCTCTTAAATATATATATTTATTTATAAAATAAGCTTCTGTTTATATTTTCCCACTGTTTTGCCTACATTCCTAGTACCCTTGATTACTGGCTAGTACCGAATTGGACCACATTGTGCTCCAGATAGAGCCCAGCCCCCTGCATGCAAAGTATGTGCTCTCTTACCCTATGTACAATTTATTGTTCTTTTCTTTTCGGGCCACACCCAGCAGTGCTCAGGGGTTACTACTGTCTCTGCTATCAGGAGTCATTCCTGGCAGTGCTTGGGGACCATATGGGAACGAACCCAGGTTGGCTGTGTTAAAGACAAATGCCCTACCCAGTGTTATTGCTCTGTCCCCCCTTTTCTTTTTTTCTTTTATTTATTTAGGTTTTTTGGCCACACCCAACAGCTTTTGGATTATTCCTGGCTCTGCATTCAGAATTGTTCCTGGCAGGCTCAGGGGATTGTAAGGGATGCCAGGGATAGAACCTGGGTCAGCCGGGTCCAAGACAGATGCCTTACCCTCTGTGCTATAGCTCCAGCCCCAGGAAATTACACCTGATGCTGCTTGGGGGACTGTATGTGATGCCATGAATCAAACCTGGGTCATCCTCATCCAAGGCAAGCACCCTACTAGCTCTGACCCCTCATTTTCATTTTGTGACTGAGGAAACAAAGTTCCTCGAGGGGTTATGCTTGAAGTCACATTAAAAGCTGGGATTGAATTGTTCAGGCACAATGCAATGACCCACTCGCCTCCAAGTAAAACATGTACATAGCCATTGGGTCATACCACCTCTCTGAACATAGGCATAAGCCAGTTTCCCCTACTTAGGCCTTTCCTCACACTGATCACTTATCAGAAGCCAGGGTTTGTCTGTGTAGTCCTTCAAAAAGATCCATCACAATGTCAGCTGAATGCCTTGGAAACAGAGACTTCTTATCTGAATGGGACCATGCATAACAGAGGTGGAATAGAAAACAGATGCAAGCATTAAAGGCTCTGTGCTAGGCTTCAATTTCTATTACAAATTGTAAGAACCGGCAGGGGTAGTGTATCTAACCTGCACCTGTATTTTTTCTTTTGGTGAGGAGGGGAAGCCGTAGCAATGATGCTTAGCATTTACTGCTCAGAGATTATTCCTGGCAGTGCTTGAGGTATCTGGGATATTGGTCCGGGTCATCTGTGTGCAAGGTGAGCGCCTTCTCCACTGAACGATCTCTCCAGCTCGCAGGTTCCTTTTTGTTGACAGATTTCTCTCACTTTGTGGTGTACTGTTTAGATTCTTAGAATATTTAGTCTTTCGAATCAAATCAAAAATCTATAAATTCCCGAATTACAATTTAGAGGTTTTTCTTTTTCTTTTTTTTGTTTTTGGGCCACATCCAGTGAAGCTCAGGGGTTACT
Organism: Suncus etruscus; assembly: GCF_024139225.1. NCBI lineage: Eukaryota > Metazoa > Chordata > Mammalia > Eulipotyphla > Soricidae > Suncus > Suncus etruscus. The sequence continues at coordinate 46,348,606 of NC_064864.1, forward strand.
CCTGGCTATGTGCTCAGAAATCACTCCTGGCTTGGGGGACCATATGGGACGCGGGGGCATCATACCATGGTCCGTCCTAGGCTAGCCTGGGTAAGGCAGGCGCCTTACCGCTTGTGCCACCGCTCCGGTCTCTATTTAGAGTTTTGTAATCTACCAATTAGCTTATCAATTATAGTTTTAAGTTCTTTTTTTTATTTTTTTTTTTTTGGGCCACACCCGGTAATGCTTAGGGGTTACTCCTGGCTATGTGCTCAGAAGTTGCTCCTGGCTTGGGGGACCATATGGGACACCGGGGGATCGAACTGCGGTCCGTCCAAGGCGCAGGCAAGGCAGGCACCTTACCTTTAGCGCCACCGCCCGGCCCAGTTTTAAGTTTTTAATGACAGGAAGACAGTTTGCGAAATGTGCATATTTCCAACTGGACAACATTTGAACTTTTTTTTTTTACTTTCCCCTCACTGAGCGTCACCTTCTTACAAGTGTGTGATTTCTTTTTATTTTTTATTTATTTATTTATTTTTGGTTTTTGGGCCACACCCGGCGATGCTCAGGGGTTACTCCTGGCTCTCTGCTCAGAAATAGCTCCTGGCAGGCACGGGGGACCATATGGGACACCGGGATTCGAACCAACCACCTTAGGTCCTGGATCGGCTGCTTGCAAGGCAAACACCGCTGTGCTATCTCTCCGGGCCCTTCTTTTTATTTTTTAAATATTTTTTATTGTGACCAATGTGAATTACAAGTCTTTCACAGTTATATTTAAGGTACATAGTGGCAGTAAATTAGGGCCATTCCCACCACCAGTGTGGTCCTCCCACTACGCCTGTTCCAAGCATGCATCACATACCACCCCTGGTGCCCTCTGGACTGCTAGTATAACAGATCCCCTTTGTGTATAGCTTGTTGTAGTTTGGGTTATCTTGATTCTGTTGTTGTTGACTTTGGGTGCGATGTTATGTGTGTGATTTCTGTGTGATAAAGCCATTTGGTATTTATCTCAATGAAGAGCCTGCTTTTGCATGTGTGAAGTCATGAGTGATCCCTGGTTTTAAAAAGAAAATAACCACATATACCCAAGTGCAAGCACTGCCACTGGCCTCAGCCAACAATGTGATCTTGGGTGCACTACAACAGGTATTTGCGAATTCCACAATTAAGTGTGTGGCCCCTGACTAATGCTACAGCCAAGAGTATGTGAACCCCACAGTTGCTCTGTAACCCCTGGTGAGCACTGCCAAGTGTGGAATCCCCAGACTCTGCAACAACAATAAAGAGAAGCAAAGGGGGAACATAGGTAAAAGAACTTCTTATGGGCTTTAAAAACTAAGAATGGTGGGGCTGGAGAGATAGCATGGAGGTAAGGCGTTTGCCTTTCATGCAGGAGGTCATCGGTTCGAATCCCAGCGTCCCATATGGTCCCCCGTGCCTGCCAGGAGCAATTTCTGAGCCTGGAGCCAGGAATAACCCCTGAGCACTGCCGGGTGTGACCCAAAAACCACAAAAAAAAAAAAAAAAAAAAAATAAGAATGGGGCCCGGAGAGATAGCACAGCGGCATTTGCCTTGCAAGCAGCCGATCCAGCACCAAAGGTGGTTGGTTCGAATCCCGAATCCCGGTGTCCCATATGGTCCCCCGTGCCTGCCAGGAGCTATTTCTGAGCAGACAGCCAGGAGTAACCCCTGAGCACCACCGGGTGTGGCCCAAAAACCAAAACCAAAACAAAACAAAACAAAAAAAACAAAAACTAAGAATGGCTGAGTGCTAGCTCAGTGGATCAAGCATATGATTTGCATGTGGGAAACTTGAATTCCAACCTTACTTAGCACCACAGATCCTTCAGGCACTGCAGGGAGCAGCCCTTGAACCTCATGCCCTCGTGTGTGTCCCAAAAGAAATAAAAATGGAAGCAAGAAAAAGAAGTAAGTGCTATTTAAGATGTGACTTTAGGGGCCGGAGAGATAGCATGGAGGTAGGGCATTTGCCTTGCATGCAGGAGGATGATGGTTCGAATCCCGGCATCCCAAATGGTCCCCCGAGCCTGCCAGTAGCGATTTCTGAGCATATAGAGCCAGGAGTAACCCCTGAGCACAGCCAGTGTGACCCAAAAACAAAGACCAAGACAAAGAAAGGGGTGACGTTAGTGAGACTTCTGTTTGGACATTCTTTTTTTTTTTTTTTTAGGGAAGGAGGGGTCACCCAGTAATGCTCAGGAACTACTCCTTGCTCTACACTCAGGAATCACATCAGATAGTAATTTGGGGACCATAAGGGGTGTCAGGGATCAAACCTAGGTTGGCTGCATGCAGGGCAAGCACCCTAACCACTGTACTATTGCTCTGGTCTCTCTTTTTCTTTATGTGGTGGTAGGGATTGAACCTGGATTGGCTGCAAGTGAGGCAAGTGCCTTACCCTCTGTACTATCTCTCCAGCCCTTGAACTTTCTTTTTTTTTCTTTTTTTTTTTTTTTGGTTTTTGGGTCACACCCGGCGGTGCTCAGGGGTTACTTCTGGCTGTCTGCTCAGAAATAGCTCCTGGCAGACACAGCGGACCATATGGGACACCGGGATTCGAACCAACCACCTTTGGTCCTGGATCGGCTGCTTGCAAGGCAAACACCCGCTGTGCTATCTCTCCGGGCCCAGCCCTTGAACTTTCAACTCACCATAGAACTTGTGTTTCTGGTATTCTGACCTGCCTCTAGAAGAATATGGGAGAATGCTTTGGATAGTTAGCCAGTTCTGGCCTGTGTCGCCTAAGTTCTTTGTATCTGATCTCATGCTGGTATGATTGGTTTCTTGTTGAACTTGGTATCTCTTTGGGGATTGGGGTGATAGGTGAATGAGGTTTTGACCATACCAGGCAGTGCTTAGGGGCTATTTTGAAAGCCTCTGCTCTGGGGTCATTCCTTATGGTACTCAGGGGACTATATTTGTGGTTTTTTTTTTTTTTTTTTGGTTTTTGGGCCACACCCGGTGATGCTCAGGGGTTACTCCTGGCTATGCGATGCGCTCAGAAGTCGCTTTTGGCTTGGGGGACCATATGGGACATTAGGGGATCCATTCTAGGCTAGCAGGCAAGGCAGGCACCTTACCTCTAGCGCCACTGTGCCTGCCCCAGGGGGACTATATTTGTACAGAGGATTAAACTCGGATCGGTCACATGCAAAACAAGTGCTCTACCCCTGTACTAATTTTTCAGGTCCTACATGTATTTTTTGAGGGGCTTTGGGTTTTGGGTTTTGGGGTCACACTCGGCAGGGGTTACTTCTGGCTTTGTGCTCAGAAGTTGCTCCTGGCAGGCACTGGGGACCATATGGAATGTTGGGATTCGAACCACCATCCGTCCTAATTTGGCTGTGTGCAAGGCAAACGCTTTACTGCTGTGCTATCTTGTGGGCTCCACCTACATACATTTTTAAAAGTTAAAATAGACACATTCTCTATCTTGGAGATTTGCCTGCCTCAGTGAGATATATATTCTAAAGAGATGTGTATTCTCTAAAGAAGTCCATTTCCTCTTTTTTTTTGTTTGTTTGTTTGTTTTTGGGCATACCCAGTGGTGTTCAGGGGTTACTCCTGGCTCTGCATTCAGAAAGATAGCACAGCGGTAGGGTGTTACCATTGCATGCAGTTGATCCAGGACAGATGGTGTTTCGAATCCCGGCATCCCATATGGTCCCACCGAGCCTGCCAGGAGTGGTTTCTGAGCACAGAACCAGGAGTGCTGCTGGGTGTGACCCAAAATCAAGAAAAAAAAAATCACTCCTTGCAGGCTCAGGGGACTACACGGGATGCCAGAGATTGAACCCGGCTTGGCTGCATGGAAGGCAAATGCCTACCCTCTGTGTTATCTCTCTGGCCCCATTTCTTCTTTTTTAAACTCTCTCTCTCTTCTTCCCCTTTCTTTTCTCTCCCTCTCTCACCTCCTGTGTGCAAGTACACACACTGTCTTTCTGTATTTCTTTGTGTCTTCCATATTTTTCAAGATAAACTACTTTGTTTTACCAACCACTCATCACCTCCTGCAATTCATTTCTGCGAGGGAAGGCTGTGAGTCTAGAAAATTTGGGCAGAGTTCAAGTTTTTTCCTCTATTTCCTCTTCCTGCAAAGAGCCTGAGTCCATGATTTCAAGGCATAGCCTGACAGGTGCCCAGTGGGACTGGAGTAAGCCAACCTTACCAGTCCTAACCCTCCCAGTCATTTCCCTGATGACCGAGTTGGAAACTGAAGCAGGAAGGCTCAGCACCCCTTATTCTTCACCTCACCCATGAGCTCATCAGGGGTCAGAGGACTTGCAGGAATGGGCTATGCAGCCTCAGGAAACTACATCATTAATGAGACGCCCTAGAGGAAAAAAAAAAGTAAAATCACTACCATATTTGGAAACCAGTATCATTTGCAGTAATTTAAAGATAATTGAGGAACGAAGTGATAACAAGGCAATGTTGGGAAATTCTAGTTTAATGTTGAGGTCTGGTGCAGAAGATTCTGAACCTGAGGCTGCATTGCTTTTTTGTCCAGGAAAGAATGAGAAGGTGTGAAAAAGAAACGCTGACATCAAGTAAAACCTGACCCTAGGTGTATTAGAAAAATGGAAAAATGAACAGGATTGTAAAGATAATTTGTTTTAAAGTGTGACTCAGTATTATTTTTTGGCACAACCTGAAATACTGATCTAGTGCCCTTGTACAATTGAGGAAAGTGCCTAAGTGTTCACTGACATCCCTGCTCTTCTCTGCTTTGTGCTGTTATTGGCAAATACTCTATGGGGCATTGTTTAAGGAAATTTTTTTCTTTTTTGGTTTTCGGGTCACAACTGGCGGTGCTCAGGGGTTACTCCTGGCTCTGCACTCAGAAATCGCTCCTGGCAGGCACAGGGGACCATATGAGATGCTGGGATTCGAACTGCCACCTGTCCTGGATCGACTTCATGCAAGGCAAATGCCCTACCACTGTGCTATCTCTCAGGCCTGTTTTAGGAAATTTTTTGAGGGGGCCAGGGAAGGCTGGGAGTGGTTTGGGTCATACCTGGCTGTGCTCAGGATAACTCCTAGAGTTGCTGGAGGTCTATATATGGTTCTGGGGATTGAAACTGGGTCAGCTATAAGCAAGATAAGACAAGTATCTTAACCTTATACTATTTCTATCCCTTTTATATATATGTGTGTGTATGTGTGTATAAGATATATCTTTATATATATATATATGTTGTATGTTTGTTTTTGTTTTTGAATCACATCAGGCAGCCCTCAGTGGTTACTCCTGGCTCTGTGCTCAGAAATTGCTCCTGAGAGGCTTGAAGGACCATATGAGATGCTGGGGATCGATCCTGGGTTCATCCCGGGTTGGCCTTGTGCAAGACGAATGCCCTACTGCTGAGCTATCACTCTTATATTTTTTTTTTTTTTTTTTTTGGTTTTTGGGCCACACCCGGTGACGCTCAGGGGTTACTCCTGGCTATGCGCTCAGAAGTCGCTCCTGGCTTGGGGGACCATATGGGACGCCGGGGGATCGAACCGCGGTCCGTCTCCTAGGCTAGCGCAGGTAAGGCAGGCACCTTACCTCGAGCGCCACCGCCCGGCCCCAGAGCTATCACTCTTGTCCCCTTTTATACTCTTTATAGTAGTTCTGTGACCTAAAGAATTGTTATTACCTCTTGCTTAGAGATACAGAAATTGTAGGCTTAGAGAACCTATTTCACCAGTGGTAAAGAAAAAAGTCAGATTTAGTGACCTCAAACTGCATTTTTGGTGGTGGTGGGGATTTTGGGTCACACCTGGCAGCTTAGATGCTGGGGTCCACACATGTGCTTTCTCCCTTAGACCATGATCCTGGCTGCCTTTAATGGTAGGTAGCTCAGAGGCTGGTTCTAAGGTTGGGGAGGTGGCACAAGCTCCAGCTCAGTTTAGCTGCAGAGATGAGTGGAGACCCCACTGGAGACAGGCTGCACCCAGCTGCTGCCTCCAGCTCCACCTATTGCTCTGTTCCTCCACTGGGGAGGCGGGAGACCACCGAGTCTGCACTGCCTGGGCTTGTCAAGAGCCAGCAGCTCAGGCTCTGCCCTTTGTGGCCAGAGGGCAATGGGCTGGAATATGATTGCTGTGGGCCTGTGGAAGCAGTACCCGCAGCACAGTTCTCCAGACACTTGCTGGTGCTGCCAGCAGCTCTAGGTAACTCAGACTCTGGGCCTGACCTGCAGGGCAGGCTAAGGAGAGAGGGAATCTGTAATCTCAGGCTGCCGTCTGTGGGGGTCCCAGGCCTGAGGTTGGCCGATCTTTGTGTTGGAGAGGCTGCAAAGGTAGTTTCCCTGTGGCAGGCCTAGAGGCTTGGCCGCTCTGGAGGGTGGACATTCGCTGGCCGTGTCCAGGATGCGTGTTGCTTTGCACGTCCAGGATGGCTGATGCCTACTTCCTGTGAGGAACTGCTCTTACCCATAGGGACTTGAACTGCAGTAACTGACTTTCTGTGGATCCTGCCCAGGGTGAAACGAAGAGCACCCCTTTTCTCTTTGGGTTCCTCTCAGCTGAGCTCTGCATCCAAAGGAGTTATTTATTAAAACACTAGATACAGATTAACTTTTTCTAGTTGTAGTTTCATGTAGGGGCCTTGGTTTCCTACAACTAGTAAATGTGAATTTTTCCTCCTCAAAGCCTGCATGGTAAAAACTTTTTTGGAGATGGCAGGGGAGGGTTGCTGGGAATGAAACCTTTGCCTCCTTCATGAAAAGCATGAAAAGAGTTCATTGAACTCTTTTTTACCTGGAAGGAATGTTTGTTTTGTTTTGTTTTGGGCCACACCTGGTGATGCTCAGAGGTTACTCCTGCCTCTTCACTCATGAATTAATTACTCCAGTGGCTGGAGAGATAGCATGGAGGTAAGGCATTTGCTTTTCTTTTTTTTTTTTTTTTTTTAGGCATTTGCTTTTCATGCAGAAGGTTGGTGGTTCGAATCCCAGCACCCCATATGGTCCCCTGAACCTGCCAGGAGCTGCCGGTGTGACCCAAAAACCAAAAAAAAAAAAAAAAAAAAAAGAATTAATTACTCCTGGCAGAACTTTATGGTATGCCGAGGATCAAACCTGAGTTGGTAATATGCAAGGCAAACGCCCTTCTCACTGTGCAGTGGCCCCAGCCAGCCCCTCACCAGGTAGGAACTTTATAACCTGCTATTTTATCCTACGGGTTTTACGTAGTAATCTGCCGATACGACAGCAACCTGTCTTGGAAAATTAGTCCCTTCTCTGGTTGGCTGTTGCACTCCAGAACTTGAATGAAAACATCAGTTCTCAGGGGTGCTACTTAGTCTGCCCTGGTTGATGCTTGGTCCCAGGACGCTCTCCTGTCCAGCCTACCCTCCCAGCTCCATATCTTCCTCATCCTCCCTTGTGAAAGGCTAGTCCAAAACCTGAGTGTTCGGACTCTGTGGTGGCCAGCACCTCCTCTGCTCAGCTTTCTAATGTCCCTGGACTTTGACCTCTCACTCCAACCTCATCCAGCCTGCCTCTGAATGATCACACTCAGCTCTCTCCCTTGTCAGCCTCTCTGTGACCCTAGGAAATGTTGGGTGGTATTTTTTCTCTGACTCAAGCCCTGAGTATCAGTCTCCTCTCCCCTCTATTCTCCTTTGCCTTTTGCAGACCTGCCCACCAACACTTCTGACACCGTATGGGGCTGTGTGGCACAACCCATGAGCAAAACCATGTGGGGCCCCCATCTAAGTAGAGCACTACAGAAGATGTACTTGGTGAGGGGTTGGGAGAATCTGCAAAACCAGGATGGCAAACTTGGGAGGATGACAACCAGGGTGGCTGCAGAGCTTTGGACTTTGCCTGGCCTGTGTGGTATTGCAGTTGCCTTTCCTCACTTACCCGTTTTTCTTGAGTGTTTCAAGGAACTTAAGAGCATGTAATAATAATCACACTCTTTAATAATTTAATATCAATCAATAATAACTTAATATTTAATATTATATCTATATTTTATAACTATAAATTACTTAATATTTTGTTTCTGTTTTATACCTACAATATCCATATTTATATTTAATTTAATAAATTAATATTTAATAATAATTAGAGCCTTTACTGTGAGCCAGGTACTATTCTAAGTATTTTCTATAAGCATGTTCAGTCCTCTCTATAGCCCCAAGCTCCCCATCCTTATTTTCCAGGGAATGAGGCACAGGGCGAGTGAGGAACTTATCCATGAATTCCGCGTGCTGGAGCTGTGACATGAACCCAGGCAGTCTGACTCCAGCAATCTTCCCTGCACTTGGCCATAACTATGCAGAATGGGGTGAGGGTGAGGGTAAGAGAAGGAGGGAAGCAGCACTCAGCACTGGACCCCCAGCACGGTCAGACCAGACCATGAAGTTGAAAGATATCTGGGATTGATGGTGTGTGAATAATTGAGCAGGAAGAACCGTGAGGGATAATTGAATTGGATACGGAAGCAAATTGGTGGGCAAGACACTGCCGTGCAGGTAATGGTCAGAGGGTGAAATGGAGAGTGAACCAGAGGCACCTGTCAGGGCTCCTGTGCTTCCCACAGTCATTCCCACAGTCTTTCTCACTGTCATTCCCACAGTAATTCCTGGTGTCATTCTTTTTTGTTTGTTTGTTTGTTTGTTTGTTTTCGGGCCATACCTGGCAGTGCTCAGAGATTACTCTTTGCTCTGCACTCAGAATTTACTCCTGGCAGGCTTGGGAGGCCATATGGGATGCTGGAGATCAAACCCGGGTCAGGGGCCGGGTAGGTGGCGCTGGAGGTAAGGTGTCTGCCTTGCAAGCGCTAGCCAAGGAAGGACCGCGGTTCGATCCCCCAAGCCAGGGGCGATTTCTGAGCACATAGCCAGGAGTAACCCCTGAGCGTCAAACGGGTGTGGCCCAAAAACCAAAAAAAAAAAAAAACAAAAAAAAAAAACCCGGGTCAGCCACGTGCAAGGCAAATTCTTACCCACTGTGCTATCACTCCGGCCCTGCTGTCATTCTTGCAGTTATTTCCACAGTCATTCCCGCAGGTCTTTTCCAGTTATTTCCACAGTCATTCTCGATGCCTCCTATAGTCATTCCTGCTGCTCCCACAGTCATTTCAAAGGAGCTGCTAGGAAGGCTTGTTGCTTCCAGAGGTCACGGTGGTGCTTCTGACTTGGATAGCAAGTTCCCACAGTTGTGCTTCTTACTTGGTCAAAAAGTATAACTATCCCAAGGACAGAATGCTTGACATGAGAAATAGGGTCTCTATGGACAGGGAATGGAAAGCCCAGGGTGAACCTCGACCAGAATTTTGGGTTGTTTCTAATCAATCTCTGGGGGAAGGGGTGGAGAAATGGGGAGCACTTCTCCACTGGGAGTGTTCCTACACAGTGTCTGCAGGACTGTCAAGGAAAGGATGTGTGTTATAATGGACAACTATTGTCCTGAGCTGGATAGATTTTTCCTTTGCCTTTCTAGAAATGTAGATTGCCAGGTTTTTATTATTTATTTTGGGGTTTCCCCACACCTAGCTATGCTCAAGACTTACTCCTGTCAGACATGGGGGACCATATAAGATGATTGGGCTTAAACCCTAGTCAGTTAGTTGCATGTAAGGCAAGTGTTCACCTGCTGTACTATTATTCCAACTCTAGAATTGTTTTATTTACTTAAACTGCATCATTTTCTCCCTCCCCTAACTCCCTGTCAATCACTGCCTATTTTATTGTCTCTACTATGGCTTTTCCCATAGTATTATATGGATGAAGTCATACAGTGTGTAGCCATCTCAGTCTGCCTGCTTTTATTGAGCAATGTGCACTGAAAGCGCCTCTATGCCTTTTTTCTTGAGGCTTGGTAACTCTTTTTTTTGGGCCACACTCAGTGTTGCTCCTGGCTGTCTGCTCAGAAATAGCTCCTGGCAGGCACGGGGGACCATATGGGACACCGGGATTCGAACCAACCACCTTTGGTCCTGGATTGGCTGCTTGCAAGGCAAACGCCGCTGTGCTATCTCTCCAGGCAGTAACTCATTTTCTTTTATCATAGAATAATTCTATATCGGGCTGGAGAGATAGCATGGAGGTAAAGCATTTACCTTGCATGCAGAAGGATGGTGGTTCAAACCCAGCATCCCATATGGTCTCCCGAGCCTGCCAGGAGCGATTTCTGAGCGTAGAGCTAGGAGTAACTCCTGAGCGCTGCCGGGTGTGACCCAAAAACAAAGCAAAACAAAAACAAAAAACAAAACAAAAACAAACAAACAAACAAAAAAAAGAATAATACTGTATTGTGTGTATGCACTGTAATTTACTTGCTTATCGAGGAATATCTGTTTTGTTTTGGGGCCATACCTGGCGGCGCTCAGGGGTTACTCTTAGCTCTGTGCTCAGAAATCGCTCCTAGCAGACTTGGAGGACCATATGGGATGCTGAGGATTGAATCTGGGTTCATCCTGGATTGGCTGCCATACTGAAGAATATCTTAATTGCTTGTAGTTTTTGGCAGTTTTGAAAAAAGCTGCTATAAACATTCCCACCAGCAGTGATTAAGAGTTCCTTTTAGGGCCCGAAGAGATAGCACAGTGGCGTTTGCCTTGCAAGCAGCCGATCCAGGACCAAAGGTGGTTGGTTCGAATCCCGGTGTCCCATATGGTCCCCCGTGCCTGCCAGGAGCTATTTCTGAGCAGACAGCCAGGAGTAGCTCCTGAGCACTGCCGAGTGTGGCCCCCCAAAAAAACAAAAACAAAAAAAAGAGTTCCTTTTAATCTCTGTCCCTGTCAATCTCTGTCCTTGCCACTTTTGGGGCTTGACCCTTCAACAGGGATACAGTGGTATCTTGTGTTACTTTGTAGTTCCTTACTGATAAATAGTGTTCAGGGGCCTTTTATATGCTTATGTGTCATCTCTTCTTTGGTTACATATTTAGATTTCTGTTCTTACCTCCCACTTTCCATTCCACCCCTGACCATAGAGACCCTATTTCTCATGTCAAGTATTCTGTCACTAGGGATAATTATACTTTTTGACATGTTTTTCCTTTTGGCCTCTTCTTAAGCCATTAACTGATTTACTTCTACATAGCTGTCTGGTCCTTGTCTGAATTCCTCCTTTTCTGTTGGTTTTCTTTTTCTCCTCCTCTTCCTGCTCCTCCTCCTCCTTGTCACATCTGGCATTGCTAGAGCATTCTTGGTCCTTCTAGCAATGGGGGTGGGTGGGTGGGTGTCATTCTTCGTGGTGCTCTGGGGACCTCTGGGGACCTCCCTGTGCTGGGGATTGAACTACTACTCCTACATGCAAAATCTGTACCTTTGAACTCTCTCCCAGGCCCTGTCTGTTGATTGGAACTGGGTCTTGCTGTACCTTCTTTTACCCAGAGTAGAGATTTTCCCCTAGTATATGACTATACTGGCCATACAACCTCAACCCCAAGACTCACAGCCATAGTGAACCCTAATATGACTGCTCTACAGAGACCCCTGTGCTTGATCTTGCCTTGGACAAGAAGTCAATTAAATCAAGCTTCTTGAGACAGACCCAAACAGGCCTCATGTAGAGTTTATGCTGAATCAGCTTTCTCAAATCCCAAACCTTCCTGGCCTATAGTTTTCACAGCCCCATCTATTACTGTTATCCTTTTTTAAAGTTATAAATTGACCTCCCCCATCCCTACATTTATAAGGACAATTTGAATTGTGGAAAGTAGATAAAAGAGAAGGGAATAAAATCCCTCTTCCTATCTTTTTTTACCATTTAGGTCTTAGGGGTCCTTCTTCCATCTGTAGGCATCAGCTACTGTTTTACTCTGGCTTTGCAGCTGACATGCTCCATGCTCTTGGGGGAGATGTCTCCTGTTTTTTCTGGCTCTGCTTTTCAGTGTTGGGAGGAAGACTAAGGGATACAGGGATTGAACTGGGCTGCCTACATATAAGGGATTCACCTCAACTTCTGTACTATTTTTCCTGCCCAGAATTATCCTGGAACTGGAAAACAAGATGGGCATGTGGGCCTGGCACCACCTTTGAACATCTTGGATTCTTTCTTCACATTCCAAGCCCGAGGCCTAGAGGTGGGCACCTTGTGACCTCTGCATTAAATGGTCCACAGCTGGGAATTGTGGCCTGGCCTAGATGGGGCAAAGTAATTTACCCATTTCTCAGTGAGAATGTGGGTTCATAGCATCTTCATCAGAGAGGCCTGACTCACTAGACACCCCCGGCCTTTACTGCTGGCAAGTTAGTCAAAGAGCAGGGCCCTGAGGCCTGGCTTCCTACTCCCTTTCCTGCATTAGGCTTCTTCAGTTCCTGCTCACAGAACTGGCTTTGCCACAAGTGGGCCAGGCAGGGAGATGTTTTTGTTTTTCCAGTGCTGACCTCCTTGTGATGCCTGGGGGTGCTTGGAAACTTGCCTCTGACCACCCACTTCCCCTCTTCTGATCTCAGGCCTTGCAACGTGAGCTTAGGAGCCTGACTGGTGGGGACGGTGACTGCTGGAGAATGGGCTGAGCCCAGACTCTCGTCCTAGTCCCAGGGGCATCAGGCTTGTTGGCTGTACTTTCTGCACATGACAGATCTGACTTGTGAAGAGCTCAGTCTGTTAGAGGGAAAACTGAAAACCAGCAGACGCCGAAGTTTGCCCTCACCCTGGCTCCTTCCTGCTCTGGCTTTTCCAGTATATCAAGTTGCAGACCCACTGGACTCCTGCCCTCCTGGAGCCAGGCCTGCAGGTTTTCACTCTTAGCCAGGAGTTTTGTGTGGTGAGGAGGGATGGAAGGAAGGCAGTGGCTGAGAAGCAGCGAGCCTTCGTGGGGAGCCTTGCTGCTGGGCGCCCTATGCAGGCTCTGTGGCCCTGGCAGCATCTGCGGCTTCTGTCACTCCTTTGCCCAGAACTGAGCCCTGGCTTCCTCTCTCTTGGGGTAAAGCCAAAGGCCTTGGCTTCTGAAGTCCTCCAGTCTAGCCCATCGCTGCTTCCTGCTCTTCCTCTCCTTTACCCTGTTCTACCTACCCTCACCCTCTTGCTGTTTCTCCACAGTACCTGCACTGTCCTTCCCCAGGGCCCAGGCACCTGTGGCCTCCTACCTGCCTACTACAAACAGTTTTGGGCCTCACTGTCACCTCCAGGCTCTTCTCTCAAACATCATCTCCTAGCCAGGCTTTCCCAAACTTTAATATAGGATTCTTAGGATCAGAGAGATAGCACAGCGGGTACGGAGTTTGCTTTGCCACGTAGTTGACCCGGGCACTCCAGTATCTCATATGGTCCACTGAGCCTGCCAGGAGTGATTTCTGAGTATGGAGTCAGGAGTAACCTCAGTGCTGCCAAGTTAATAAAAATAAATAAATATAGATAAAATAAAATAGGATCCCTATGGTCTTGGAGAGATAGCAAAGTGGGGAGAGCACTTGCCTTGTATGCTGCTGACCTGGGTTCAATCCCTAGAATCCTATGTAGTTCCCTGGACACCAGAGAGCAGAGCTATGAATAAGTCCTGAGTACCACAGGTGTGACCCCCCAAAACAAAAACAGACAAAAACAAATGGGCTCCCTCTAACCCCACTCCTTCCACAAAGCTTGTCCCTCTTTCCTGCCTCAATTTCTTCATCAGCATTGAACTTTACCTACTCCCCTCGTGTCCACTCCTTAATGGGACACAAGCATCCCATGAATAAGACAACTAAACCACTGAGTACATGGCACTACTTGATTTGTTGCATCTGCACTTACTGGTTGAATGACCAAGTAAAGTGGAGGCAGCTCTTGGATTCTCCTAGAGAGGCCACGAATTCTCTTGGTCACTCCAAGTGTGAACATGGAGCTTATTCAGGGAGATCACTTTGATCTGGACTCTGCTCCACAGGAGTTGCAGACTCTTCTTAAAGTTCAGAGCATTTATTGGGTAGACTGTATATGACTGACAAAATATGTGCAGACCTTGCTTTACTGAGATGGGGTACACAAAGCACATTTAAAAAATGTCCTAGGGGCCCGGAGAGATAGCACAGCAGCGTTTGCCTTGCAAGCAGCCGATCCAAGACCAAAGGTGGTTGGTTCGAATCCCGGTGTCCCATATGGCGCCCCCCCCCACCCCCCAGTGCCTGCCAGGAGCTATTTCTGAGCAGACAGCCAGGAGTAACCCCTGAGCAATGCCGGGTGTGGCAAAAAAAAAAAAAAATGTTCTTGGGGGCTGGAGAGATAGCACAGCAGTGTTTGCCTTGCAAGCAGCCAACCCAGGACCTAAGGTGGTTGGTTGGAATCCTGGCATCCCACATGGTCCCCCAGTGCCTGCTAGGAGCTATTTCTGAGCAGACAGCCAGGAGTAACCCCTGAGCAACGCCGGGTGTGGCCCAAAAACCAAAAAAAAAAAAAAAAAAAAAGTCCTTGGGCCAAGCGCAGTGACGCTAGTGGTAAGCCTAGGACGGACCCTCGGGTTTGATCCCCCAGCATCTCATATGTTCCCCCAAATCAGGAGCAATTTTTGAGCATATAGCCAGGAGTAACCCCTGAGTGTCACAGGGTGTGGCTGGAAAAAAATGTCCTTGATTATTTTTGTTTGTTTTAGCAGTGCTCAGGGCTTATTCCTGCTCCTGGCAGGCTCAGGGGACCATATGGAATATTGGGGAAGAAAGCTGGCTTTATTGCTTGCAAGGCAAGGGCCCTACCTACTGTACTCTCTGGTCCCAACCTTGATCATTTCTCTTAAGTGCTACTGCACCTGTCCACATGTTGGGGGCTCTGTTAAGTCCTATGGTACTATGGAGCCCCATGGACAAGGGTTCTGCTCTTGTGCTTTTTTTGTTTTTATGTAGGGTCAGGGATTGAGCTAGAGCCTCACAATATGATTCTTTCGATTGGGGGGCCATTCTTCACAATCCTAGGGGTTATTCTTGACTCTGTACTCAAGAATTACTGTTGGGGATGCTGGGGATCAAAACTGGTCAGCTGTGTGCAAGGCACATGCCTTATTCATTGTATTATCTCTCTGGCCCTCTCACACATGTGAGGCATGTGCTTTACCACTGAGCTGTGCCTCTGGCCAGACCTTCCATTCTTCTGAGGAATTACATACGGTATGCATCATTTTTAGATCGAGTGTCATGTATGAAAATAAAGCAGGAATAATGCACTTGAGAGTCTTTAGGTAGAAGACGAGGTTAATAAGGGCAGAGAGGGCACATTTAGGTAATTGGGAAAACTTCCTCGAAGACTGTAGCATTTGATCTGACAGCTTAGTGATAGCCAGGACTGTCACATAATACAACTCCACGGACACTGTTGGTTTTATTTTATGTAGCTGGTGCTGCCAACTTGGCTTGATTGTGTGAAGACCATAAAAGTATCAAGTGTAAGGCCCTGAGGTAGGAAGGACCATGGTTTTCAAGAAACAGAAAGCAGTCCAGTGCGTCTGTGGTTTAGCAAGGACAGTGGGGCAAAATGAGGTTGGAGAGTTTGAAGGCAATAGGGAGAATGTGACATTTAGGGTCAAAGATCATTTAAATGGGAGCATCCATGCCTAGCAACCGGCAGAACTGAGTTTTGCTCTCAGTAACCTGGGCCTCCCTGCTCACTCTGCATTGCCTGCTCATTCTTTTGACTTCTGAGCACTTCTGGGTATGTCTGTATTGGTCTCCAACCAACAGCCACATAAGCATTAGCAACTTAAACTACGCTGAGGTCAGCCCAGGATTACCCCAGCTTAAAACATTATGACATTCATAGGGATCTGAGCAATAACATAGTTGGGTAGGATGTTTGCCTTGCATGCTGCTGACACGGATTCCATTCCTAGTATCCCATATGGTCCCCCAGGAGCGATTTAAAAAAAAAAAAATCTTGGGCCCGGAGAGATAGCACAGCCTTGCAAGCAGCCGATCCAGGACCTAAGGTGGTTGGTTCGAATCCGGGTGTCCCATATGGTCCCCTGTGCTTGCCAGGAGCTATTTCTGAGCAGACAGCCAGGAGTAACCCCTGAGCACCGCCGGGTGTGGCCCAAAAACCAAAATAATAATATCTTTTATTGGGAGGGCCACACCCAGCGTTGCTCAGGGTTTACTCCTGGCTGCCTGCTCAGAAATAGCTCCTGGCAGGCACGGGGGACCATATGGGACGCCGGGATTCGAACCAACCACCTTTGGTCCTGGATCGGCTGTTTGCAAGGCAAATGCCGCTGTGCTATCTCTCCGGGCCCAATAACAATATCTTTATTTAAACACTGTGAAGGAGCGATTTCTTTTTTTTTTTTTTTGGTTTTTGGGCCACACCCTGTGACGCTCAGGGGTTACTCCTGGCTATGCGCTCAGAAGTTGCTCCTGGCAACATATGGGGACCATATGGGACGCCGGGGGATCGAACCGCGGTCCGTCCTAGGCTAGCGCAGGCAAGGCAGGCACCTTACCTCCAGCGCCACCGCCCGGCCCCAAAGGAGCGATTTCTGAGTGCAGAGGCAGGAGTAACCCCTGAGCGCTACCAGGTATACCCCCTCCTCCCAAAAAACATGGTGACATTTAACAAAGTATTCATTTTCACCATGTGATTGCTATTACTGCATAATCATCACTCCTTGTGTTTCAGCCCCAAAATTTGTTTTAGAATCTTTATAAAAGTTTCACAGAATGATCACACCAACTTTTTTTAAAAAACAAAACAAAAATCAGCCACCAGAGCGGTGGCACAACAGTAGGGCATTTGCCTTGCACGTGACTAACCTAGGATGGAGACCGTAGTTCGATCCCCCGGTGTCCCATATGGTCCTCCAAGCCAGGGACAGTTTATGAGCACATAGCCAGGAGTCACTCCTGAGCATCACCGGGTGTGGCCAAAAAAACAAAGAAAAGTTTTCAGTGATCATGCAGTGAAATACAATAAAGGGGAGGTATGATGGGATGATTGGAGTGGGGTTTGGGGCCTGGGATGCAGTAACATTAAATGCGGGAGAACAGAGTTGAGTGATGAGTTTATTTTCTCTAAATGAAGCCATGGCCAGAGTGATGGATGAGAAAAGCCATTAGGATATGGCAGTAGAGTCAGCATTTGGTAGTGATAGAGAGGAAGGCTTCTGGGTTCTTTGTTTATTTTGGATTTTGGAACACATCCAGCCATGCTTAGGGCTTCTTCCTGGCAGGGCTAAGCAGACCATGAGAGGCAAAAATACCTTACCCACTGTCTATCTCTTGTACCCTTGTTGCCTGTTTTTAAAAAGTTTCTTTTCTCGCCTTTTGTTGGTGTTTTTCTTTGTGTCTGGGTCTGTGCTCATGCCTGACAGTGGTGCTTGCACATTTTAGTTGTGGTCACACATCAAGTTGCAGAGCTTGTGCTCAGGCCACGAGGTGTTCTTGACATCACTACAGCGGCTCACTGGGCCCCATTCTTTATCCAAGCACAGTTAGGCTCTGGTGTTCACCAGAGGTCACACCCCTGGTCATGGTGTGCACACATCTTTTTAGTTGCAGTGCTTACTGAGGGTCACTCTCTTTCTGTGGAGTTTGCAGGGCAGCCGAAAATTGGCAATCTCAACACAGAGGCTAGGACCATGCTTGGCATCTATGGGACTCTGGGGATTTGGACTTATGAACTTAGAATTTTTTTTTTTTTTGGTTTTTGGTTTTTGGGCCACATCCGGCGGTGCTCAGGGGTTACTCCTGGCTGTCTGCTCAGAAATTGCTCCTGGACGGGGGACACACCATATGGGACACCAGGATTCGAACCAACCACCTTTGGTCCTGGATCAGCTGCTTGCAAGGCAAACATCGCTGTGCTATCTCTCTGGGCCCAAAAGACAATGTCTAATTCTTTTTGTGGTTTTTGGGTCACACCCGCAGGCACGGGGGACCCGGAATTCGAACCAATGACCTTCTACATGAAAGGTAAACACCTTACTTCCATGCTATCTCTCTGGCCCTGAACTTAAGACTTTCAAGTGCTCTGAGCCACAACTATTTCTCAGGCCTCTGGGTTTGTTTGTTTGTTTTGGAGGGTGGGTTTTGGGTTTTACCAGGCAGTTAGCAGCGCTTAGAAATAGTGCTCAGTGGGGCCCGGAGAGATAGCACACCTCAAAGGTGTTGCAAATCTTCTGAAATATGCTTATATATCTTAACTTACATGGTAAAATTTTTACAGAGGTACTAGTATGTAAAGATAGTTAAAACACCGTTTCAAAACAGTTTAGGAGATGTCAGATTTGCCTCTTTTTGGCTCTGCAGCTGTGTATATCCTTGGATGTTGGTCAGCTGAGATCTATTTAACACCTTCTAAGATTGGTGTACGAGGTTTGAGGAGGACTCAGCGCTGGGGTGTGTGTTTGTGTCAGGATCTAGTTGCAGGCATCCTCTGAAGTGATGGCCTAATGCCCAACTTAGAGTAGCACCCAAGCATTGCTGAACACCCAAAAAACTGAACAAAGTAAGAACAGTGAAGTAGTAAAACTTGAGAGATATTTTTTCTTTTCTTTTTTGTTTTTTCTTTGGTTTTTGTTTTTGTTTTTGGGCCACACCAAGCGGTGCTCAGAAATCGCTCCTGGTGATTTTTCGGGTGATCATATGAGATCCTGCGAATCGAACTTGGTCTGGTCTGGGTCAGCTGCGTGCAGGGCAAATGCTCTATCGATAACTGTGCTATTGCTCTGGTCCTGAGCTATTTGATTCTGAATTCACAGCATTGTGGAGGGCAGTACAGTAGCTGGCAGCTGGTGGGCTGCCAGTTCACAGTGTCCTGGGACATAGACAATGAGACCAAGGACCTTCCAGGAGAGTTGGGTAGAGTTTTCCTTAGCAGGGGCCTCTGACCAAGGGCATGACCTCCTCTCCTCCTTCCTATCTGAGATCTCAAGGCCTGGATTCAGTTGGAAGCCAGAGAGTTCAGGCGCTCCACACTGGTCAGCCTTACAAGGCCAGGAACTGGAAGAGTTCAGGGGGGTTACTGGCTGTGTTACAAATCACAAATTTAGGGCCTGGAGTGATAACACAATGAAGGCATTTCCTTGCATGCAGCCAACGCAGATTTGATCCCAGCATACCTTAGGTCCCCCAAACCTGCCAGGAGTAATTATTTCTTCTTCTTCTTCTTCTTCTTCTTCTTCTTCTTCTTCTTCTTCTTCTTCTTCTTCTTCTTCTTCTTCTTCTTCTTCTTCTTCTTCTTCTTCTTCTTCTTCTTCTTCTTCTTCTTCTTCTTCTTCTTCTTCTTCTTCTTCTTCTTCTTCTTCTTCTTCTTCTTCTTCTTCTTCTTCTTCTTCTTCTTCTTCTTCTTCTTCTTCTTCTTCTTCTTCTTCTTCTTCTTCTTCTTCTTCTTCTTCTTCTTCTTCTTCTTTCTTCTTTCTTCTTTCTTCTTTCTTCTTTCTTCTTTCTTCTTCTTCTTCTTCCGTCTTCGTCTTTCTTCTTCTCCTTCTCCTCCTCCTCCTCCACCTCCCCCCTCCTCCTCCACCTCCCCCCTCTTCCTCTTCCTCCTTCTTTTATTCTTCTTTTCTTCTTCTTTCTTCTTCTTCTTCTTCTTCTTCTTCTTCTTCTTCTTCTTCTTCTTCTTCTTCTTCTTCTTCTTCTTCTTCTTCTTCTTCTTCTTCTTCTTCTTCTCCTTCTCCTTCTCCTTCTCCTCCTCCTCCTTCTCTTCTTCTTCCTCTTCCTCTTCCTCCTCCTCCTCCTCCCCCCTCCTCCTCCCCCCTCCTCCTCCTCCTCCACCTCCCCACTCTTCCTCTTCCTCTTCCTCCTTCTTCTTCTTTTCTTCTTCTTCTTCCTTCTTCTTCCTTCTTCTTCTTCTTCTTCTTCTTCTTCTTCTTCTTCTTCTTCTCCTCCTCCTCCTTCTCCTCCTCTTCTTCCTTCTCCTTCTTCTTCTTCTTTTCTTCTTCTTCTTCTTTCTTCTTCTTCTTCCTCTTCCTCCTCCTCTTCCCCCTCCTCCTCCTCCACCTCCCCCTCTTCCTCTTCCTCCTTCTTTTCTTCTTCTTTTCTTCTTCTTCCTTCTTCTTCTTCTTCTTCTTCTTCTTCTTCTTCTTCTTCTTCTTCTTCTTCTTCTTCTTCTTCTTCTTCTTCTTCTTCTTCTTCTTCTCTCTCTTTTTTTTTTTTTTTTTGTTTTTTGGGCCAGGTTACACCTGGCTATGCGCTCAGAAATCTCTCCTGGCTTGTGTTCCATATGGGACGCCAGAGGATCTAACCGCAGTCCGTTCTAGGCTAGCGTGGGCAAGACAGACACCTTACCCCTTGCACCACCACACTGGCTCCATTCCAGAATTTCTGAGTGCAGAGCAGGAGTCATCATTGAGCTGGGTGTGGCCCATAACACCCCTCCACCCCCCAAATCACCAATTTAACCTTTTTTGTTTGTTTTGGGGTCACACTCAGTGGTGTTCAGGACTCTCCTGGCTCTGTGCTCAGGGATCACTCCTGGTAGGCTTGGGGAATCTTATGAGTTGCCAGGAATTACTTTTACACCACTCTGCGACCCTGCCTGGCAGTTTAGGTAGGTCAGTGAACTGTGGTTTGTTTCCAGCCTTCTTGCTCTTAACAGATCGGCCTGAAGTTGCTGATTTAAAGCACATTGATTTGCAGGCTTGGAGCATTTGGGTTGCTCAACTGACTTTGTCTCTGTCTCTGTCTCCCCCTCTTTCTCTCCCCCTTTCTTTCTCTCCCCCTTTCTTTCTCTCCCCCTTTCTCTCTCTCTTTCTCTCCCCCTTTCTCTCTCTCTCTCTCTCTCTCTCTCTCTCTCTCTCTCTCTCTCTCTCACACACACACACACACACACACCATTCTCACTTTTATTTTTAGTTTGCTTGTTGGGGGTCACACTTTATGGTGCTCTCCTGGGCTTGCTTCGGTGGTCATTGTCCTTTCTAAGCTCACACACACCTTCTCTCAAGGATGATACTCCTAAGGTGTTCTTGCACACATGTAGCTATGGCTTGGCTGGAAGTGTGTAGGGAATCAGGCAGTGGGACTCAGCAAATTCTGGTTTCATAGCCTCATACTTGCAAGGTAGCCTTTAGACATGAAAGAAGAGCTTTCTAAGCAGGCTCTCCTGATCCCCAACACTTGGTAGTGAGGCAAGGGATTATTTTAGCAGAGCTCAGAGGACCATATAGGTTGCTGGAGATCGAGCCAGGGTTGGCCTTGTATAAGGCAAGTGCTCTAACCTCTGGACTATCTCTCCAGCCTCCCACAATGTCCTCTTAGGTGATGTGACAATTGGCCCCAATGTTCAATGCAAAGTCCTGAGGATGTGATGCTGCAGAGATCCTGTGGTGTCAGGGATACCCAAGCCACCCTGGTGGTGCTGGGGCCCTCTAAGGATGCATCTGGGATGCTTGGGGGCTCATATGGTACCAGGATTTAAATATGGGTCAGGCTTATCCTAGGCTTGCATGCATCCTAACTCTTCTATGGTCTCTGACCACTATAGTAACTTTGTACATTAAAGACATAAATGTCAGTACTTTTGCAACCATGTTCCCTAAACTACAATTAAAAACTGCCAAAGAGGGGCCGGGTGGTGGCGCTGAAGGTAAGGTGCCTGCCTTGCCTGCACTAGCCTAGGACGGATCGCGGTTCGATCCCCCGGCGTCCCATATGGTCCCCCAAGAAGCCAGGAGCAACTTCTGAGCGCATAGCCAGGAGTAACCCCTGAGCGTCACAGGGTGTGGCCCAAAAACCAAAAAAAAAAAACAAAAACCAAAAAAAAAAAAACAAAAAAAAAAACTGCCAAAGAATGAGAACAAGCAGTGTTGGCAGGGATGTGGAGAGAAAGGAACTCTTATCCACTGCTGGTAGGAATGCTGTATAGTTCAACCTTTATGGAAAGCAATATGGAGATTCTTCCAAAAACTGGAAATCGAGCTCCCATACGACCCAGCTATCCCACTCCTAGGAATATACCCTAGGAACACAAAAATACAATACAAAAGTCCCTTCCTTACACCTATATTCATTGCAGCACTATTTACCATAGCAAGACTCTGGAAACAGCCAAGATACCCTTCAACAGATGAATGGCTAAAGAAACTGTGGTACATATACACAATGGAATATTATGCAGCTGTCAGGAGAGATGAAGTCATGAAATTTTCCTATACATGGATGTACATGGAATCTATTATGCTGAGTGAAATAAGAGAGAGAAAGACGCAGAATGGTCTCACTCATCTATGGGTTTTAAGAAAAATGAAAGACATTCTTGCAATAATAACTTTCAGACACAAAAGAGAAAAGAGCTAGAAGTTACAGCTCACCTCATGAAGCTCACCACAAACAGGGATGAGTTCAGTTAGAGAAATAACTACGTTTTGAACTATCCTAATAATGAGAATGTATGAGGGAAATAGAAAGCCTGTCTAGAATACAGGTGGGGGTTGGGTGGGGAGAAAGGAGATTTGGGACATTGGTGATGGAAATGTTGCACTGGTGATGGGTGGTGTTCTTTACATGACTGAAACCCAAACGCAATCATGTATGTAATAAAGTTGTTTAGGGCCCGGAGAGATAGCACAGCGGTGTTTGCCTTGCAAGCAGCCGATCCAGGACCAAAGGTGGTTGGTTCGAATCCCGGCGTCCCATCTGGTCCCCCGTGCCTGCCAGGAGCTGTTTCTGAGCAGACAGCCAGGAGTAACCCCTGAGCACCACCGGGTGTGGCCCAAAAACCAAAAAAAAAGTTGTTTAAATAAAAAAATTAAAAACTGCCCCTCCCCTTTTCTCCTTTGGAACTCTATGATGTGCATATTGTTTGTCTTTTTTTAGAATTATAAAGTTGAAAGTTTTATTGAGAAGTAGAGAAGAAAGGAGAAGGGAATCCCCATGTGGGGAGGAACTTAGCATAAGACTAGGTTTTCTTTGGACGCTATCCTATATAGCAGGGGTGGCGAACAGGGTTTTTACCCTCACTCAAAATGGCAAAATGCAATATGTGTTTAATAGATTATTGTTAAAATTAGATGCTTTTGTGTGAGCGTTTGTCTGTTTTGGCAGATCACTGCGTGGTGTGGCTCTCTGACTCACAGTTTAAAATTTTGGCTCTTTGTGTCGAACTTGTTTGCTACTCCTGCTATATAGCTTTTCTGTTCTCTACTTTTTTTTTTTTTTTTTTTTTTTTTGGGTCATGCCCGGCAGCGCTCAGGGGTTACTTCTGGCTCTACACTCAGAAATCGCTCCTGGCAGGCTCAGGGGACCATATGAATGCCAGGATTCTAACCACTGTCCTTCTGCATGCAAGGCAAATGCCTTACCTCCATGCTATCTCTCCAGCCTTCTCTCCTTTTTTATTATTATTATTATTATTATTATTATTATTATTATTATTATTATTATTTTGGTTTGGGGCCACCCCCAGTGATGCTCAGGGGTTACTCCTGGTTATGTGTTCAGAAATTGCTCCTGGCTCAAGGGGTCATCTGGGATGCCAGGATTCAAACCACCATCTGTCCAGGATCAGCTATGTGCAAGGCAAATGCGCTATCGCTGTAGCCCCCCTCTGTTTTTTTTGTTTTTGTTTTTGTTTTTGTTTTTTTGTTTTTTGGGCCACACCCGGTGGTGCTCAGGGGTTACTCCTGGCTGTCTGCTCAGAAATAGCTCCTGGCAGGCACGGGGGACCATATGGGACACCGGGATTCGAACCAACCACCTTTGGTCCTGGATCATGTTTTTCTTTCTTTTTTTTTTTTAATTCTTTGTTTTCTGCTCTTTTCATTCTTTCTGTTTTGGTTTTAGGGAGGTACTGGGGGGCCATATGGGATTTTTGCTGGGGATTGAACCCAGATCTCCCCATGTATAAAGCAAGCACCCTACTCAGTTATCTATCACTTCAGCCCTCTAAGTGCATAATTCTTTTTTTTGGGAGGGGTCACACCCGGCAGTGCTCATCAGGGGTTACTCCTGGCTCTATGCTTAGAAGTCGCTCCTGGCAGGTTCAGGGGACCATATGGGATGACGGGATTCGAACCACCGACCTTCTGCATGAAAGGCAAACGCCATGCTATCTTGCCGGCCCCTAAGTGCATAATTCTAACCTGGCATTGTTTAATAGTGAGAGAGACATGGCTTGCATTATCTGTAATATATGTACATTTATAATTAGAAGGTAATTTCAGAATTACTAATACTGCAAAAATAAACCACTAACTGGAGCTCAATATTTGTTATTATTCTTTTGTCTTTAGCCTGAGGCTTTATCACCAACACACTGAGAAAGAGTACTTGAGTTTCTTCCTCCCTCACCTTTTCTGTTCATTTTAAATTTAGTTAATTTATTTGTTTGTATTATATTTTCATAATTTCTCCCAGCCTTTTTGATTTTTTTATTTGCCCACTGTGATGGACAGTACTATTCACAGAAGGGCTTTGTGTGTGTGTGTGTGTGTGTGTGGTTTTTGGGTCACACCTGGCAGTGCTCAGGGGTTATTCCTGACTCCAGGCTCAGAAATTGCTCCTGGCAGGCACGGGAGACCATATGGGACACAGGGATTCGAACCAATGACCTCCTGCATGAAAAGCAAACACCTTAACTCCATGCTATCTCTCCGGTCCCCAGAAGGGCATTTTTATGTTTTTGACAGCCATTCCATCACCCCACCTTCCCCCAGTGTCTGCTTCCCTCTACCTTTGTCTCAGGATCCCCTCCCAAGCACCCATTTTTTAAATATATTGAATATGTGAAAGCATCATTTTTTATTTCAAAATGAAAACTGCACAAAAGCTTATATTCAGAAAAATATTTTCCTGTACACCTGAAGTTCTTTCTACCTCAGACTTAGCTATTTATTGCCTGTAGGTAACCAGCCTTTTATTAGGGGGTGGTTAACAGTATGGCTTGGAGAGGTGGAGTCTCAGAACTGCTCAGCAGGCTGAGCTATGGTATTCACTTCTGAGTTGAGAGCCAGAGCTTGCAGTGCTGCTGGCGGTGCTGTGGGCCTCTAGAACTACCTTTGCTGAACTGAAGCAGGATTGGACACATACAACCATGTGCATACATCTTAACCTAACCCCTGTATCCTTCTGGTGCCAGGGTCACTAATCTTTTTTTATTTATATAAACCATTCTGATTTATAGAATTCTTCAGAGTTGGATTTGTTGTTGTTTGTTTTTGGGTCACACCAGGCAACGCTCAGGGGTTACTCTTGACTCTGCACTCAGAAATCACTCCTGGCAGGCTTGGGGGACCATATGGGATGCCGGGATTTGAACCACCATCCATCTGTGTGCAAGGCAAACGCCCTACTGTTGTGCTATATCTATGGTCCCTGGATTTTATTATTTCTATTTATTTATTTATCTATTTATCTATTTATTTATTTAGTCCTAGCTCTTTGTTCAGAAATTGCTGCTGGCAGGCTCAGGGGACCATATGGGACACCGGGATTCGAACCAACCACCTTTGGTCCTGGATCGGCTGCTTGCAAGGCAAATGCCGCTGTGCTATCTTTCCGGGCCCCCAAAGTCTACTCTTTTTTTTTTTTTTTTTTTTTTTTTGGGCCACACCCGGCAGTGCTCAGGGATTACTCCTGACTGTCTGCTCAGAAATAGCTCCTGGCAGGCACGGGGGACCATATGGGACACTGGGATTCGAACCAACCACCTTAGGTCCTGGATTGGCTGCTTGCAAGGCAAACACCACTGTGCTATCTCTCCGGGCCCCCAAAGTCTACTCTTTTTTTTTTTTTTTTTTTGTGGTTTTTGGGTCACACCCGGCAGCGCTCAGGGGTTATTTCTGGCTCCAGGCTCAGAAATTGCTCCTGGCAGGCACAGGGGACCATATGGGGCGCCGGGATTCGAACCGATGACCTCCTGCATGAAAGGCAAACGCCTTACCTCCATGCTATCTCTGCAGCCCCCAAAGTGTACTCTTTTTTTTTTTTTTTTTTTTTTGGTTTTTGGGCCACACCCGTTTGATGCTCAGGGGTTACTCCTGGCTAAGTGCTCAGAAATTGCCCCTGGCTTGGGGGGACCATATGGGACGCCGGGGGATCGAACCGCGGTCCGTTCCTTGGCTAGCACTTACAAGGCAGACACCTTATCTCTAGCGCCACCTTCCCGGCCCCTAAAGTGTACTCTTAAGTGGTTTAGTATGCTTTAAGTTCATGCAACCATCCAGCTGTTTAATTCTAGAACATTCTCATTCTGTTCTCCCCTCCAAGAAGCCCTTTACCTGTCTTTTCATTTCCTCTCCTGTGAGTCCTAGTAACTGTCTGTCTACTTTTTTTGTCCCTGAATTTATCTATTCTGGAAATTTCACATACATGGAACCTTGATATGGCTTTTTTTGTATCTGCATCATTTACATAGCATAGTGTTTGGGGGCTTTATCCTTGTTATAGGTGTCAATTGTAAGTACTGATACATCAGTCATTTTTATCACCACATGGTATTCCCAGGTCAGGAACACTATTTTTTTGCATATCCATTTATCTATTAGAGGTTGATTCCATTTGGGGCTATTATGAATAATGCCGCTGTCAGCATTAGCAGCTACATCTTAGTGTGAACAAGTATTTTCGGTTTTCCTGGAACCATACCAGGAAACCAGGAACCTCGGGGTCGTATAGAGTGAGTAACTTCTTGAGTAACTGCCAAGCTGCCCTCCAGAACAGTGTCCCGCTTTAGCTTCCCGCCAACAATGTATGTGTGGTCCACATTCTCCCCGTGGTCATCAGCACCACACCAGGAGGTGTGGAATAATTCCCCCCACCCCTGACTCTGATGGAAATTTCCCTCCTCATGAAGGGCATTGAGCGTGAGACCAACTCTTAGGGCAGCTGTGACCACCCTGCTGCTGTACCCCTCCAGGAAGTCTCTACTGGCTCCTGTTTGTCTCCTGCCTGGAACAGTATTGCGTTGGGCCCAGGGAGTGCTGCTGCGTGTTTTTTTTTTTTTTTTTTTTTTTTTTGTGGTTTTTGGGTCATACCTGGCACTGCTCAGGGGTTATTCCTGGCTCCAGGCTCAGAAATTGCTCCTGGCAGACACTGGGGACCATATGGGATGCCGGGATTTGAACCGATGACCTCCTGCATGAAAGGCAAACGCCTTACCTCCATCTATCTCTCCGGCCCCTTCTTTTTTTTTTTTTGTTTTTGGGCCACACCCGTCGGTGCTCAGGGGTGACTCCTGGCTGTCTGCTCAGAAATAACTCCTGGCAGGCACGGGGGACCATATGGGACACCGGGATTCGAACCAACCACCTTTGGTCCTGACTCGGCTGCTTGCAAGGCAAACGCCGCTGTGCTATCTCTCCGGGCCTTTCTTTTTTCCTTTTTGGGCCACACCCGGTGACGCTCAGGGGTTACTCCTATCTATGCACTCAGAAATCGCTCTTGGCTTGGGAGCAACCATATGGGATGCCAGGGGATCAAACCGGGGTCCATCCTAGACGCCATCCAGATGCCTTACCACTTGCGCCACCACTCCAGCCCCGGACTTCTTGGCCAGGCTTTTGGGCAAAGTGGGGGCAAGTCCTGGTGGATTGACATCGATGTTTAGGGTTCTCTTGTTGGGCAGATCTGATGTTCCTCTGGATGGCACGGCTCTTGATGCAGTGCTCCAGAGCACAGCTCTCCGTCTGCCTCTCCTCCAAGACCTCTGAGCTGGTTTTTCTTGGAAAAAGTGTTGCGGGGTGTTCCCTTCATCCCGCGGCCAGCATTTGATTGCCTCACCACCCACCCTGCCAGGCTGGGAGAACCTGTAATATATTCCTTAAAAAGTCCCTGCTGGAAGACATTTCACCTGCCTGGACCACGGGCCAGTTTTGAGCAGCCCTTTGTGTTAATGTGGTTCTTTTCTCTGGCCCTAGCCCACCTTCTGCAGCAGTCCTCTGTATTTCTTCATGGGGTCTACAGGAGAGGAGCTGTCTCGGAGTCAGTGTCCTCCAGTCTGACGGATCGGAGACGCCTGAGCATGAGGGTGTCCAGGTCATACCAGGTCCTGTAGGGCCCTTTCTTGTTTGAATAACCTCTGCAGTTAGCTCCTGCCTGGCCATTCTGCTCTGGACAGGAGCCCTTCTGACGGGTCCAAACCCATTTATTCTGATGTGAGGCCATTCCATGCTCTTGGTTTGAGATTTAGAGAAGTGTGTCCCTCAGTCTGGTGGGTGGTAGACTGACGCAGGTGGAGACCATCTGACTGGGCCCGTCATTGTCACCCCCCACTCCAGCCGGGGGGGGGGGGGACTGGCCTGCCCACCCCAGCGCTGGCCCTGAGCCCTGCGTGGCGGCAGCTGGCAGACACGTGCACGCGCATGCACCCTCCCCAGAGCCAGGCCCCTCTGCAGCCTCATCTTTGCCCTCTTGCACAACCAAAGACACCGGCTGCTTTTAGTCTCTTTTTCAAGTTTTTGTGGTTAGAAGTTCATGTATTTCTCTTGGCCCAAGATGAAAGCCCAGAGCTAGGGTCTGATACATTGTACAAAGCTGCCTCTAATTGGTGTCTGCTTGAAACCTCTTTACCCTGGCCACCAGATCCCCTTTGTAGGGTTTGTATGTGAGGTCAGCCTGGCACTCTCGCTCCCCACTGTACCCCCCCCCACACCCCTCTCACCTGCCTGTGGCCAGGGAAGGCAGTCCATTCCACCTGTTTGTTTTCTTCAGCCTCTTTGAACTGAATTACCCACCAAAAGCAGCAGTGAAATGAAAACAGTTGATGCTGTGTCCTGCCAAGGTTTTTTTTTTTTCTTTCCTTTTAGCCAGGCCTCCAAAATTTAGGTTTTATGGCCAGGGATGCAGCTCATGCAAGGCCTTGGGTTTTACTCCTATCACTGTAAAGAAAAACCCAACAAAACAAAGACAAAAGGTGATTTTCTTAAGAAAATCTTAAGAAAATCCAGGGAAGGCAGTCCATTCCACCTGTTTGTTTTCTTCAGCCTCTTTGAACTGAATTACCCACCAAAAGCAGCAGTGAAATGAAAACAGTTGATGCTGTGTCCTGCCAAGGTTTTTTTTTTTTCTTTCCTTTTAGCCAGGCCTCCAAAATTTAGGTTTTATGGCCAGGGATGCAGCTCATGCAAGGCCTTGGGTTTTACTCCTATCACTGTAAAGAAAAACCCAACAAAACAAAGACAAAAGGTGATTTTCTTAAGAAAATAAAATTGGCGGGGAGCATAGCGATGGTACAGCAGGTATGGTATTTGCCTTGCACATAGCCAACCTGGATTCAGTCCCCAGCATCGGGGCCAGAGAGATAGCATGAAGGTAGGGTGTTTGCCTTGCATGCAGAAGGATGGTGCTGGGTGTGACCCAAAAAAACAAAACAAAAAGAAAACAACCAAAAAAACCCAAAACAATCCAGTATCCCATGTGGTTCCCTGATCCTCCCCTCAGTGACACCTGAGTGTAGAACCAGGAGCATCCTATGCACCACCCCCAAACAAAACAATTAAAAAATGTGCCTGGCATTGCTGGATCCTGGAGATCTCAGGAGGCATCATCCTCTCGGTGCTCCTCAGGTGCGGGCCTCACTACAGTAAGCACTGGAGTTTTCAGCACTGCCCTGCAGGCCAGCAAGGCCAGGGCTGGTGTCAGACCAGGGCCCAGATTACTTTCTGCTGTGTCTCCCCTGGTCTGGCCTCTGGCTGAGGAAGGGGATGAAAAATGCCTTGTGGAAATTTCCAAGGGCCTGGATGCATCAACACCCTCTCAGAACCCACCTCCTGCTCCTGCTGCTTGGTCAGTGGTTCTCTCTGTTTATGGTTTGTATTTGATTGCCGAGAAGTTTACACGTGTATCATTGTGGCTCATGTTTGCACAAGGATGCCATTGCTGCAAATGATTTGTTGTAACTGTGTGTTGAGATGGATTTGAGGCCCAGCCAGTGGTGCTCTGGGCTCACTCCTAGCTCTATTCAGGGATCACTCCTGGAGGGGCTTATGCAGTTCTAGGCATCAAACCCAAGTCTGCTTCATGCAAGAAAGCATCTTACTTGCTGCTTTATCTTCTGGTTCCTCTTAACCTTTCAGTTCCAGCAAACTTCCTGAGGCTCTGGGAGCTCCTCTAGGCCTCTTTTGCACCTGAGGTGTGTCTCCCCCACACCCACCCCCTAGTCCTCCATCACCAGCGATAATTTACTGTGGGGACTTGCCTGGGGACACAGGATTCCCTCCTTTGTTTCATTGTCACTATGATGTGTGTGATTACAGAAGTAGATTCCTGCTTCCCAGTGACCTAGTGATTGAAGAGTGCACATGGGGTACCCTTGTCAGGAAGAGCAGGTTTGGTTGATGTGGGTGCATGTGGGGTGTCAGGTGTCATTGATCTGCCTTGGGGAACTTTCACAATGTTTGTGCTTAGTTTGGAGGTTCATTTCCTGGTGAGTTGAAGGTAGGGGGAGGGTGCCCTGTCGTTCTTTTTTTTTTTTTTTTTTTTTTTTTGGTTTTTGGGTCACACCCGGCAGTGCTCAGGGGTTATTCCTGGCTCCAGGCTCAGAAATTGCTCCTGGCAGGCACGGGAGGACCATATATGGGACGCCGGGATTCAAACCGATGACCTCCTGCATGAGAGGCAAACGCCTTACCTCCATGCTATCTCTCCGGCCCCTGTCGTTCTTGAGAGCAGCCATAGGACAGGTGTTCTTAGCCTACTGAACTAGTACGTCTTAGTGGCTCTAAGGAATGAGGTGTGTGGATCAGAAAGGTTTTCAGTGAGGAAGCCTCATCCGTACGTAGTGCCCATGAACATCTGTTCCTCGGTGCCAGCAGAGAGATTGTATGGTGGACCAGATCTTCCCCTGGATCTGGAGCTAGGGGAGGGCAGGACCAGAGCTTGGTTCTCACAGGTCATGGGGGTCTTTCCTTTTATTCAGGTGGAGGCGAGCCTTTCAGGAATGATTTCTGAGCTCAGAGCCAGGAGTAACTCCTGAGCACTGCAGGGTGTGCCCCCCCCCCCCCCCCAAAAAAAAGTCACCCAGGTGAAGGGCCTTGAGGCTCCTCTCAGGAGACCTGTGGCCTCCAGAACAGAGAACCAGAATTTTTTTTTTTTTTTTTTTGGTTTTTGTTTTTTGGGTCACACCCGGCAGTGCTCAGGAGTCACTCCTGGCTCTATGCTCAGAAATCGCTCCTGGCAGGCACGGGGCACCATATGGGATGCCGGATTCGAACCACCGACCTTCTGCATGAAAGGCAAACGCCTTACCTCCATGCTATCTCTCCGGTCCCAGAAAAATTCTTGAACTAGAAAAACTATTATTTCAAGATTGTTTCTCCTAATGTAATGAATTAAAACTTTTGTATTTGTGTTCCTTTCAGATTTACAGGAACAGATGGACCTAGTGGTTTTGGCTTTGAGTTGACATTTCGTCTGAAGAGAGAAACAGGGGAGTCTGCCCCACCAACCTGGCCTGCAGAGCTTATGCAAGGCTTGGCCAGATATGTGTTCCAGTCAGGTAAGAGCCCTGAGGTCAGCTGGCATGATGGTTCCTTTACTACAAGCCTGGTTGGCTTTGGGAATTCACAGGCATATTTGGGTCTCAGTAGGGTGCCATTTCCTGGGAGCATTCACACCCCATTTGAGTGGCTTGTTTAGCATGCTGTCTCCTAGGTTGTAACCTCCCTGGTCTGTGGAAGAGATGGTCACTGTCATGTCCTCCTCACCACTGTTCTGACACCCTGAACCCGTATGATTCCCAGTGAGCCGCTGACCACACTCTGTGTCTCCTCCATCCCAGTGGTCAGAATGTTCCTTGCTTCTGACTGCCAGTGATCAAATCTTCCTGGGGCCCACCTGCATACTCATTGTAGCTAAGTCTTGGGTGAGGCAGAGAATCTCCAGGGGCTTCTCCATCACATGTAGAGGGATAGCTGGGATCGGGCAGGCCCTTGACCATCAGAAAGGTTAAAGCAAAGAAGTTTGGCTACTGTCGGGGGGGATTGTCCTGTGCTCTGTGCCCTCTGAAGACTGCTGCCAAGGGACCTGAAGTGGTGCTCTGTGAGGGATTCTGTTTCATGGTGGGCTCTGTATTGTCTGAGAGTTCCTGTTAGGCTAACTGATCAGAAGCATTTCCCATTGATTCTTTGGTTTGGTTAGAAGTCTTTGCATGAGGGTCTGGAGAGATAGCACAGTGGTAGGGCATTTTCCTTGCACACAGCCAATCCTGGACGGATGGTGGTTCGAATCCCGGCATCCGATATGGTCCCTCATGCCTGCCAGGAGTGATTTCTGAGCACCGCTGGGTGTTACCCAAAAACAAAAAGGAAAAGTCTTCGCATGAAGTTCAAGACTATTTGGGGGGTGGGGGCACACCTTGTATGCTCAGGAATTACTCCTGGCTATCGATTCTGGCTTGGGGACCATATGGGATGCCGACAAACGCCTTATCTCTGCGCCACCACTCCAGCTCCAATTCAAGACTTTTTATTCGTCTTTGCCCAGAAAAAAACAGAACAGTCTGTAGATCAGGGTCCCCAAACTGTGATCTTGAACTGCCCTCTAGAACAGAGAAGGACCTGGAGGACTTTCTGAGAACATGTACTTGCTAGGTCCAACCGGCACTCCTCAGTGTCCTGGTTGGCCACATTGTCAGATGTTTCTGGTAGAGACTAAATCTGGAGAACTATAAAACTGTAGCTTCTGTAAGTACAGTGACTTTATAGCTATAATTAGGCTATAAATTGGGGGTGCAATCATCCTTTAGGCTGGTCAAACTCCCTGGCCCCTTTTCAAGACCCTGGAAGTCAGTTGTTGAAAGTTTAGCTGTCATAAGGGGAAGGATTGTGGGGCCTGTGGGAGGCACACCCTTCTCTCTCTCTCTCTCTCTCTCTCTCTCTCTCTCTCTCTCTCTCTCTCTCTCTCTCTCTCTCTCTCTCTCTCTCCTCTCTCTCTCTCTCTCTCCTCTCTCTCTCTCTCTCTCTCTCTCTCTCTCTCTTTCCTCTCCTTTCTTCTCCCTCTCCTCTCTCTCTCTCTCCTCTTCTCTTTCTCTTCTCTCTCCTCTTCTCTTCCCTCCCCCCAAAAAAACTTTGTCATCACACAATTCCTTGCAGTTCCACTGCAAGGCCCTCATTCAGTTGTCTAGAGGCCAAACTGGGGTGTCTATTTCTTACCTGCCTTCCCAAAGGGACTCTAAGGTAGCTGGCCTAGGCATGGTACTTGGGTGATAAAGACTAACAGACCACTGACCTACCATTAACCAGGAAGAGGTGGCAATAATAGGGGTTGGAGGAGTTGAGCTTGGGTGCTATCCTTGTATTCTGCTCTCTTCCCTCATGGGATGTCTGAAGCAAATTCTACTATAAAAATATAAAAAAATATCTCTGGGAAACTGGTGTGGAAGTTGTGCTTCCATAGAAAAAGGGAGCTCTTCAGATATAGGTAGCCCCTGGCTTGTCCTGACAGGTAACTCTTGGGTCACTGCTTAAGCCAGTACATTCCTATGTTTATTTCCACTTAATGTACCTGCTCAGGTGGATAGAGATCAGAGAGAAATGTAAAACAGGTGTTATGAGTCATATCAGGTGGAATCATGCTGATGAGGTTCTGCTGTTAAGCTATGAAATAACAATACTGGTGGGTGTGTGGAAAACAGAATTTTATTTGAGGAGTTCATTTCACCCAGATGGTAGACCTTTGATTTGGCACTAGTATGATCATTGATCGAGGCTGATTATCAATAGATACTAAAATAATTGAATAAAGAGACGTTTGGTGGGTCCGGTGAGATAGCACAGCAGTAGAACATTTGCCTTTCATGCAGCCAATTCAGGTGGTTCAAATTCTGGCATTCCATATGGTTGCCCAAGCCTGCCAGGAGTGATTTCTGAACACAGAGCCAGGAGTAACCCCTGAGCGTGGCTGAGTGTGACCCAAAACCAAAAAAAAAAAAAAAAAAAAAAGACATTTGGGTTGGCCAGGGAGATAAATGGCTTATCCAGGGGTCCTCAAACTTTTTAAACAGGGGGCCAGTTCACTGTCTCTCAGACTATTGGAGGGTCTGACTATAGTAGAAACAAAACTTATGAACGAATTTTTTTTTTTTTTTTTTTTTGGTTTTTGGGCCACACCCGGTGACGCTCAGGGTTTACTCCTGGCTATGCGCTCAGAAGTCGCTCCTGGCTTGGAGGACCATATGGGACACTGGGGGATCGAACCACGGTCCGTCCTAGGCTAGTGCAGGCAAGGCAGGCACCTTACCTCTAGCGCCACCGCCCGGCCTCCTTGAACGAATTCTTATGCACACTGCATATATCTTATTTTGCAATGAAGAAACAAAACAGATACAAATACAATATGTGGCCCGCGGGCCATAGTTTGAGGACCACTGGATGGCTCAAGGGCATATGCTTTGCATGAGGGAGCCCCATTCCTATCCCAGATACTGTATGATCCCTCGATTCCATCAGGAGTGTAGTCTCTCCCCAGCTCTGCCAGATGTGACCTTAAGGGGCTGGAGGGATAGCATGGAGGTAAGGCGTTTGCCTTTCATGCAAGAGGTCATCGGTTCGAATCCCAGCGTCCCATATGGTCCCCCGTGCCTGCCAGGAGCAATTTCTGAGCATGGAGCCAGGAGTAACCCCTGAGCACTGCCGGGTGTGACCCAAAAACCACAAAAAAAAAAAAAAAAAAAAAAAAAAAAACAGATGTGACCTTAAAACCAATCAGCCTACCAACCAATAAATCAGTAAAGGATTTTTGGGGATCCAGATAGTCATAAGAACTTGAAACTAACTCCATAAAGCATTTACTTATTCCAAAGATAAAGGGACACCTTCACAATAGAAGGTTCACAGGGCATCACACTGTATTTTCATTTTGGGTTTTTTTTTTGGGGGGGGGGCACATTCAACAATGGTCAGAGGTACTCTTGATTCTGCATCCCGGAATTACTCCTGACATGTTAAAATTGTTTATGTGTGTGTATAAATATACATTAAGGGCCAAAACCAGGGTTTCATACATGCAAGGCAAGTGCTCTACCACTGTGCTACATGCATTCTTAAGCCCCAGACATTTAAAACTTTATATGAGCAGGACGGTGGCCATGAAAGTCAGAATCCGCTAAGGAGTGTAACAATCACCTGCCGAATCAACTAGCCCCCCCAAAAAAAAACTTTATATGGGAGGGGGCGGGAGTGGTAGAGGTTAAGGCGTCTGTCTGTCTTGTAAGCATTAGCCTAGGACAGACCGAGGTTCGATCCCGCGTTGTCTCATATGGTCACCCCTAGCCCGGAGTGATTTCTTAGCGCATAGCCAGGAATAACCCCTGAGCGTCAACAGGTGTGGCCAAAAAAAAAAAAAAAAGCAAACAAAAAAAATAAAACTTTATATGGAATAAGAAAGTTATCTTGGTCTTTTTCTTCTGTGACAGTGGAAAGCCCATTTTAAAACAAAGTATTGATAATATGGAAATGCTTTTTGTTTTCCTCCTGCATCAGATGAGTCTGCTCAGTGGACACATACCTACTAACCCTTATCTTTCTTCACCCAGAAAAATCAGTAATGGTGGACCTTGGTTTCTTGTTTGTTTGTTTGCTTTAGCTTTTTGGGCCACACCCATTGGTGCTCGGGTGTTTACTCATGGCTTTGTATTAGGGAATCTCTCCTGGCACACATGGGGGAATTTATGGGATGCTTGGGCTTAAGCCCAGGTTGGCTGGGTGCAAGGCAAACACCCTTCCCCCACCACTATTTCTCAGGCCCCCAAATTACTTTGTTTTAATGTCACATTATGATAGTTAAAAAATATATACTAAGGTGCCAGAAGATAGCACAGTGGTAGGGCATTTGCCTTGCAAGCGGCCAACCCAGGACCAAAGGTGGTTCGAATCCCGGCATCCCATATGGGCCCATGTGCCTGCCAAGAGCAATTTCTGATCAGAGAGCTAGGAGTAACCCCTGAGTGCCACCGCTGGGTGTGGCCCAAAAAATAAACAAAAGATATATACATATACACACACTAAAAGAAATCAGTTCCCCCCACAGTTCAGAAGTCCTTGACTTCTGTTGCAGACTTGTGCCTGAGCCAGCCCTGTTCTGGTGCAGTGGACTCATGCAGTGTCGTGGAATCTTGTAGTAAGTGTCCTAACAAGATAGTGAGTCTCTGGATTGAAGACTTGACCTGCCTTGTTGTGACTATCTGTAGGGCTGGGTTTTGGCCTTCAGGGTTCTCTCAGAGCAGAGCACCCCCACACTTCTGTAATGTCCTTCCTCACAGTAGGTGAGCACCTCTTGTGCCATCTATAAAGGTTGGATCCATTTACTGGGCAGGACGTATTTTTGATGTTTACTGTGTACACAGAAACTACCCACCTGCCTAACTAGTAGTCTTTCCCTGGACAGTCCTGCCTTACTGGAGTATCTACCTTCGGCTTCATGACCTGGGGCATTCTTCCTGTTGGCATATGAGAACATGCTGGGCCATAATCATCAAACATTTGCAATGCCTGGGCCTGCTTTTCTTTTTGGGTTTTTTTTTTGTTTGTTTGTTTTTGGTTTTTGGGCCACACCTGGCAGCAGCACTCAGAGGTTACTCCTGGCTCTGTGCTCAGAAATCGCTCCTGGCAGGGCCAGAGAGATAGCATGGAGGTAGGGTATTTGCCTTGCGTGCAGAAGGATGGTGGTTCGAATCCCGGCATCCCATATGGTCCCCCGAACCTGCCAGGGGCGATTTCTGAACCTAGAGCCAGGAGTAACCCCTGAGCACTACCCGGTGTGACCCCCCCCCCCAAAAAAAAAAACAGAAATTACTCTTGGCAGACATGGGGGACCATATGTGATGCCAGGATTCGAACCATCGTTGGTCCTGGGTCAGCTGCTTGCAAGGCAAATGCCCTACCACTGTGCTATCTCTCCAGCCCCATCTTTCGTTTTTTTTTTTTTTTTGTATGTGTGTTGTTGTTTTGCTTGTGGGGGACACACTCAGTGGTGCTCAGGGTTACTACTTTCATGAATTACTCCTGGAAATACTCAGGGGATCATTTAGGAGACCGGGAATCAAATGGGTTGGCTGTGAGCAAAGCAGATGTCCTTCTCTTTGTGCTGTTGCTCCATCCCCCAAAGGGCCTACGTCTCTGGGTCTGGCTCACTCAGAAACAGGCTTGGCAGTAGTGTCAAGGGAAGAGCACAGGGACTGTAACAGGACTGTGAGGCTTCCTCTGACCTCCACCCTGAAGATCAACTACAGGAGGGCCAGAGATAGTACGGTGGGTAAGAATTTTGCCTTGCATGTGTACAACCCAGCATCTTGTATGTTTTCCCCAAGCACCAAGAATAATTCCTGAATGCAAAGCCAGGAGTACCATTCCCTACCCGCTCCCTCCAAAAAATAAAAAGATCAGCTCCAGAGGCCATTGTGTTTACCCTACCTGCCAGAGGATCTGGTGCATGGACAAATGGAGAAATAGGAATGTGAGAGGCATAGGAAAGACTCCGGAGAAGGTGAAGTCAGCAAGATGGGGGAGTGTGGAGGAGGGCAAGCCAGCATTTATCTTAGTTGGGTTGTTTCTGGTTCTAAGAAAATAACGGAAGTCCAGTTCAGTCTACCTAAAGCAACAACAGGCTCTGTTGGCAGGAGTGAATTCCAGGCATAGCTTCAACTCTGTTCAGAGTGTCCTCGGGGCTCTGCCGCCTGTGTTGTTTCTTTTGTGTCTTGTACTACAGGCAGAGTCTCTCCACGTGCTAGGGAGCTCTGGCTTAGTAAGAGGCTTGTCCTTCCTTGATTCCATCATTATATTGGCGAATGACACTGGGTATTTTTTTGTTTGTCTTGTTTTGACTGTGTCCTGTGACCACACTGGTCTGTTCTGGTGCTTTTGGATTTATTGTGAAAGTCCTCACCCCTCTTTGCTTTAGCCATGTGATGCCTAAAGAAGTGCTCTAAGCAGAGGCTCCCTGCCACAGAAATGAGCGGCTCTTGCTTGGGCGTCAAGACGTCAGGGCTGGGCTTGGGGCATCACTTTCCATGATGTGCACCCTCACATGGGTCAGAGCCTCAGAGAATGTACACACAGAACAGTCATCTTCTAGGGCCTTATGTTCTTATTGTCCTTCTGGTTTGACAGGAACCAGATATCTAGCTAAAATGACCCCACAGAGGGCACTTGCTTTTTGTGGTTGGCCATCGGTGGCAGAACTATTCAAGAGCCAGTTATCTGTATAACACTGACTTGAGGGTTGTTTTTCTCTTTTTTTCTTTCTGCTCTGCCTTCCTCAGAACTTCAGCATTGTTTTTTTAATTGGGGGAGGGGCATAGTGTTAGTACAGCAGGTAGAGTGCTTGCTTTGCATGTGATCAACCTGGGCTTGACCCCCAGCACACCATATGGTCCCCCTTGAGTGCTGACAGTTGTGATCCCTGAGCACTGCCAGGTGTGACCCAAACCCCCCCAAAAGAAAAAATTGGGGGGACTGGAGAGAAGTACAGGGATTCAGTTGCTTGCCTTATCATTCACTGGTCCTGGTTTAATCCTAGGTACCACATATGGTTCCCAAGCAGTACTGTCACTTCTGAGCACAGAGGCCAGGAATAGTCCCCCTGAGCACCAGTGGCGTGGCCCAATCTCCCCACCACAAGAAAATAGAGATAATCAATAAAATAAAAGAATTTGAGGGGGCCAGAGTGATAGCTCAGCAGGTAGAGCATTTGCTTTGCGCATGCTGACCTGGGTTCGATCCTGGCATCCCATATGGTCCCCTGAGCACTTCTAGGAGTGATTTCTTTTTTGGGGGGGGGGTTGGGGCCACACCCATTTGACGCTCAGGGGATACTCCTGGTTAAGCACTCAGAAATTGCCCCTGGCTTGGGGGATCGAATCGAATCGAGGTCCTTCCTTGGCTAGCGCTTGCAAGGCAGACACCTTACCTCTAGCGCCACCTCGCCGGCCCCTAGGAATGATTTCTAAGCCCAGAGCCAGGCGTAACCCTGAGTACCGCTGGGTGTGACTCAAAAACAAAACAAAAGTTTGTTTGCTCAGTGAGTAAAGCTAAGTATCATAATCCCTCATAATGTAGAATTATCCTAGAAAGTCTCAGCTGTGATACTTGCCCTCTAATGGCCTAGCAAATCTCCATGGAATGAATGGCTTGTTCAGCTTCTCTTGAGTCCCGCTGATTAGATTACCACATATGTTTACGTACCAGTGTCCATCTCTTTGTCCTGGGGATGGGCCCTGGCTTCATGGTCATAACCAAGGAAAGGTCAAAGAGCACAGCAGAGGAGAAGGGCTACCTCACAGGAAGACCAGTGTCTGGCAGGAACCTTTCTCACTTTCTCATTGACCAGCACACCAGGCTGCTACAGAAGCGTCCCATGGAGGGGGCTGTGTGCCAGTCCTGAGGAAAGGATGGCTGTCATTGTGCCGCAGCAGATTTAGGACAAAATCCCGCCTGTGCCATGAATCATTTGTCAAGTTCTGTGGTAAACTTCACCAGGAGCTACTTGAATTTCTTTCCTTTCTACTTTGCAACCAGTTTCTCCTACTTCCTTATTACTCCCTTTTGATTTCATGATCAGTTTATTTTCAGATTGCAAACCATTGCTCTCCTGCACACACACATCCTTGAGGTTTCTTTAGAAAGAAACCATTTCCCAACTCAGAAGTCTTTGATCTGGAAGTTCTACCATCAAAGCCCACCAGAGATGGCAGCTCTCGGGCCTGCCAATGGAAGGCCTTAACCACAAATTCCAAGGCAGTTCCTTCTGGGTGTTCAGGAGCTAAGCAGCCCCCAACCTGATAACTGATCCAGTAGCGTTGGCAGGGCCCCTAGTGGCTGCTGTATGGAGGCAACCTTGTGGCTCATGGCCAGTCAGTTCAGTCTATGATTCAGGCTCCAGCAGAGAAACAGGCCTTCTGTGGACCTCCTCCTCCAGCATTCATCCAGAAGCTGAGCTATGAGTGACTTTGGCACCAAAATTTTTTTTTTTTTTTGTTTTTGGGCCACACCCGGTAACGCTCAGGGGTTACTCCTGGCTATGTGCTCAGAAGTTGCTCCTGGCTTGGGGGACCATATGGGACACCGGGGGATCGAACCGAGGTCCGTCCAAGGCTAGCGCAGGCAAGGCAGGCACCTTACCTTTAGTGCCACCGCCCGGCCCCGGCACCAAAATTTTAACTTGGTGAATTTTCTCCCCCCCATCCCAATATAAAAGACATCTCTGTTTACTATAAAAACTGTCGGGGGCCGGGCGGTGGCGCTAAAGGTAAGGTGCCTGCCTTGCCTGCGCTAGCCTTGGACGGACCTCGGTTCGATCCCCCGGTGTCCCATATGGTCCCCCAAGCCAGGAGCAACTTCTGAGCACATAGCCAGGAGTAACCCCTGAGCGTTACCGGATGTGGCCCAAAAACCAAAAAAAAACAAAACTGTGGGGGGGTGTGGAGAGATAACATGGAGGTAGGGCAGTGGTCAGCAACCTTTTTTTTTTCAACTGAGCCAAATCTCGCCAAAACCACGATTGAAATTTTTTTTTTTTTGTTTGTTTTTGGGCCACACCCGGTGATGCTCAGGGGTTACTCCTGGCTATGTGTTCAGAAGTCGCTCCTGGCTTGGGGGACCATATGGGACGCCGGGGGATCGAACCACGGTCCGTCCTAGGCTAGCGCAGGCAAGGCAGGCACCTTACCTCTAGCGCCACCGCCCGGTCCCTGAAATTTATTTTGAGAGCCACACAGGGCGCGCACTGACAGAGGCTAGGAGCAGAGTCCTGACTCCTGGAGCGGCTGCCCAGCACACAGAAGAGCCAAATTAAAAGTGTATATAGCCACATGTGGCTCCCAAGCCGCAGGTTGCCAACCACTGAGGTAGGGCATTTGCCTTGCATGCGGAAGGACAGTAGTTCGAATCCTGGCATCCCGTATGGTCCCCTGAGCCTGCCAGGAGCAATTTCTGAGCATAGAGCCAGGAGTAACCCTGACCTCCGGTGTGTGACCCAAAAATAAAAATAATAATAAAAAATAACCTGCCGGGGGACAATAGATACCTTAACCCCTGTACTATATCTCTGGCGAACACAATAATTACATTAATTTGTGTATGTAGGGGGGGACTGGGGACCCAACCCACAGCTTCTCACCTGCAAGGCATGCATCTACCACTGGATCACCACCCAGTATTATAAAATATATGTACATATAACTTTATATCTTTTTTGGGCTCACATCTATCCCCCTCTTGGGGACTTCTCTCCTTGGTGCTACAATGGAGGTCACTCACAACCATGCTGTACCAGGGATCAAAGCCATGTTTTCCCATGCAAAGCACATGCTCTAACCCAGGGGTCCTCAAACTTTTTAAACAGGGGGCCAGTTCACTGTCCTTCAGACTGTTGGAGGGCCAGATTATAGTAAAAACAAAAATTATGAACAAATTTCTATGCACACTGCATATATCTTATTTAGAAGTGAAGAAACAAAATGGGAATAAATACAAT
This sequence comes from Suncus etruscus, assembly GCF_024139225.1. Lineage (NCBI taxonomy): Eukaryota > Metazoa > Chordata > Mammalia > Eulipotyphla > Soricidae > Suncus > Suncus etruscus. The sequence continues at coordinate 46,389,869 of NC_064864.1, forward strand.
ATATGGCCCGCGGGCCGTAGTTTGAAGACCCCTGCAAGTCTAACCCTTTGAGCTATATCCCTGATACCTAAAGGTTGGGCATCCTACACCTAGTGATGCTCCAAGGTGGAGCTCAGGAGACCATTTGCTCAATGTGTGGGATCTAACCCATGTTGGAGTGATAGATAGTACAGAGATAGAACGCTCACCTTGCATGCAGCAGATCCAAGTTCAATCTCTTGCCCCCCATATGGTTTCCTTGCCCTTGGGAGTTAACTCAGATCCAAGAGTAATCCCTAAGCATTGTGGGTATGGCCCCTCAAAAAACCAAAAGAACCTAAACATGTTGACCAAGTGCAATATAAGCACCTTACCCACTGTACTATTACTCCAGTCTCTCCAGGGATCCCCATTCTAAACACAAATTATTTGGAGAGAAGGGAGTACAGTGGGTACACCCACTGTATATTGTTTAGGTGTGCCCAGCATGCTGGAGATTCTGTCAAGTGAGAGTGTTCTCTGGTAGGACAGTAAGAACCTACTCTTAGGCAGTAGGAGACGCTGCCAACTCAGTCCAATGAATATTTGATTCCAAAGATCCGATCCAGGAGCAAGGTTAGGCTGCTCCAGAGAAGGAAGTGGTCTCACTTTACATGGCAGGCTCAGACCAGGACTGGAAGGATGGGCAGTGAGAAGCAAAATTTTGGCTGAGGAGAAGGAACTTGAGGAGCCAAGACTGGAGGAATGTGAGGGAGAGGGAAGCAAAAGCTCTGGGAAAGTGAGTCTTAACCCCTGACAATGATGCTCGAAGTTGGTCAGGGGGTAGGGTGCTTGCCTGGCTTGCACCCAATCTGGGTTAGCTCCCCAGCATCTCATATAGTCCACCGAGCACCACCAGGAGTAATTCCTGAGTATAGAGCCAGGAGTAACCCCTGAATATCATCAGTGTGACTCAAAAGTTTTTTTAAAAAGTCCAACAGAGTATAGATTTGACTCAGACCAGTAGAAGCAGCAGAAACACGCTCAGGAAGTAGGGGATATGGACCATTTAGGGGCAGGAAATCCTCCTCTTGACTTGGGGTGTTCTAGATTTCCTGCCAGATTTTTGAGAGTGGTCCCTCTCCAGAAGCCCAAGGGCTGGCTGCCTGCTGTAGCATTTGCAACTCCACCCTCAAAATTTGGGTCCTTCTCAGCTCCTCATTCTTCTTGGTTTTGGTTTTGGGCCACACTTGGCTAATCCCTGTTACTCCTGGCTCTGCCCTCAGGAGTGATGGTACATGGAACCATATGGGCTGCTGAGGATCAAACCCAAATTGTCCATGTACAAGACAGGCACCTTGCCCACTGTCCTATCTCTCCAGCACCTCATTCTAACCCTTGGGACTTTGAACTCAGGATCTTCTTACCCCATCATGGTCCCACACACATATTCTCTTTCCACTTGCTACACCTGGGTCCATGGCTTTGCATGTGTCCTGTGTCAGGATTCTTTCCAGACCCAAGTGAAACAGTATAAGGCAGGGGAGGAGAGAAATGAGGACACTGCATCCCTGGCCCTACCCCTGGGACTGCACTGCACCTCTCCTCACAGCCCGCTCCATGCCATTGTCTGCTCTCTGGAAGGCCCATGTGTGTCCTGTCGTCTCTGCCTGACAGATCCTTGTCGTTACTAAGCACCTCGGCTTCTCTCCTTTCCTGGTTTGGCTAAGCTGCCCCTCGCCCTCGCCCCTTAACTGAAGCCAAATGGTGCTGCCTGGTTATATTAATGTCATTTTTCTTACTTGTGCGCCTTTTGATTTTCCTGACGTTTTCTTTCCTCAGCCTGATTTATCCACTTTTCTGGTGGCAGTGGATCTGTAAAATATTTTCTCTTTCATCTGTTAGTAATACTGACCAACTATATCTGATTTCCCCGCACATTTCCAATGTTTTAGCTTTAATGGTTAAAAGATTGTATTCCTACTACACTGAAGCAGAACTGGTTAACCCTTTAGAAATGAGCTTACATCCTAAACTTTAAATTGTTTACATGTGGATTATAATAGAGCCAGTATCTCCATCTGAGGGGTGTGGGGCTGGAGTGATAGCACAGTGGGTAGTCATTTGCCTTGCACATAGCTGTCCTAGGTTTGATTCCCTGGCATCCCATATGTTCCCCCAATCTCTGCAAGGACGGAAACCTGGCTGCAGAGCCCCAAAGAGTAGGCCCTGTACACAGGTGGATATAGCCCCATACCACCCAATGAACCATACACACACACACACACACACACACACACACACACACACACACACACACACACACGAAAGTCTGTATATATACATGTATACACCTCTGCAGTTGTTTTTAGTGGGTCCAGGGTTGATTAAAAAGTTAGATTACAAAAAAAAAAAAAAAGAAAGATTACGAGCCGAAGAGATAGCATGGAGGTAAGGCATTTGCCTTGCATGCAGAAGGGCGGTGGTTTGAATCCCGGCATCCCATATGGTCCCCCAAGCCTGCCAGGAGCGATTTCTGAACATAGAGCCAGGAGTAACCCCTGAGTACTGCCGGGTGTGACCCAAAAACCAAAAAAAAAAAAAAAAGATTACCAGGGGCTGGCGAGAGCACAGCAATAGGGCGTTTGCCTGGCACAGGGCCAACATGGGACAGACCCAGGTTCAGTCCCCATCATCCCAGGAAGTGATTTCTGTGTGTAGAGATCCAGGTGTAACTCCTGAATGCCTTCGGGTGTGCCCACCCCAGCATGTTTACCAGGCCATGAGGCCTGCACATGTAGCAGCAGTCTGGCACACATGCTCAGCAGGCCTCTGTGGACGTGAGCTCAGAGTTGGGGTGGCCCCTGGCCGCAGCTGCCGCTGTGGTCTCACTCGTGAGCTGGAAGCCCTGGCAGAGGAATTGGAATGGAACTTTTCCAACCTACAGCATGGCTCATGCAAGGGGAGTGCATGACTCCCAGGCTGGCTGCATCCCAGCTTCAAGGAAGTTAGGAGGCTCGGCGGACTTCAGGCCTCTCTGGTTCCCACCCCTTTCCCCCCACAGAAGAAAATGTCCTGGCAAGGAGTCGTCTGGCCCACATTCTGAAATGTTATTACTCAGAATAAGTTGCTCTTTTTATAGCCAGATCACCAGAGTTGGTTTTCTCCCACCCTCTTGTGTATCTGAAATCAGGGCAAGGAGCTGGGAGTACTCGGCAATAGCATGGTCAGCCAGAGCCTGTCACTTCCCACACGCAGAAGTCTGCCTGCTTCTTGTCCCATCTGTCGCCCTACTGCCCCGCCTGGGCACCCACCCACTGGCCAGGGATACTGCATCGTAAAACATAACCAGGTGGGCTAATGCACTCGAGATGGGGTCTGTGAGGAGTCACAGAGTAGGAAGCTGGAAACAATTTATTTGGGAAAATGTTTCATATGAGATGTGTGAGTAGAGGGAAGCTTAGTTACTGTGACCTGCACTGGTGTTTAAAAGTATTTGAGGGGGACAAGAGATACTACGGGATTATATGCTTTACATGTGTCCAGTTTGATCCCAGTATTCCATGTTCCCCCAGGCACTTCATAGTCCTCCCAGGACCACTAGTATTAACACCTCCAAAGCAGAGCCAGGAGTAGCCCCTGAGCATCAGTGAGTGTGGTCCCAACCCCCACCTCCAAGAACACACCTCCAAGACATAATAGCACAGGGTAACTTGCCTTGCACATTCATAACCAAATCCAGTTTAGTCATAGGGACCCCAGCACTTTCCCGGTGGAATCATTGAACACAGCAAGGTATGGCCCCATAGTTTCTGAGGTTCTGCCTTATGGAAGAGACATTTAACTTCCCCTTTTCCTCTTTGGGATGTTTCCCAGTAGGCCAGGCCTCAAGGCTACAAAGTCGCTTCTCTGAAGTCATCCAGGGAGGTCTGGGCAGTGCCCGTTCTAGCCTCGGGTGAGGGGCTTTCTCTGCCAGTGTGGACTCATTGAGCTGAGGTGTCTAGCAGGCTGGTGAGACTCAGAGCCTTGCAAACAGCCCTGCTTCCTGCTCTTTCTTGGTTCTCTCTGTCCTTGGCCCCTCCAGGTCTGACCCAGCGGGGCCCTCTTTGGGTGCACTATGATGCACTTAGCTGTGTTCCTCTGTGTAAACCAAGGAAGACCTGAACACTGTAGCCTGATGGCCTGTGCAGGTTCTGCTCTGACACTACAGATGGCTCTGGGAATCCCTTCTCTCTGCTCCTTGGCCTTCTTGCAGGGAAACATCTTTTAAATGGAAGTTGAATCATTTGAATAATAAATTCAGCGCATGAGGCAATTTCTGAACATATTCTTCTGTTTTATTTGTTTAATATTTTTGGGCCATACCTGGAGGTGCTCAGGAGTACTCCTGGCTCTGTGCTAAGAAATCGCTCCTGGCTAGGGGGACCATATGGGATGCTGGGGATGGAACTTGCTTCTGTCCTGGGTCAGCCGTGTGCAAGGCAAACACCTTACCGCTGTGCTACCACTCTGGTCCCCTAATACTTCTGTTTAATTCTCTCTCTTTTTATTGTTTTTTTTTTTTTGGTTGTTTTGTTTTGGGGGGCCACACCTGGTGGTGCTAAGGGGTTACTCCTGGCTCTGAGCTCAAAAGTTACTCCTGACAAGTTCAGGGGACCATACGGGATGCCAGGGATTGAACCCGGGTCGGCTGCATGCAAGGCAGATGCTCTCCCGCTGTGCTAATGCTCCAGCCCCTTCTGTTTAATTCTTTTTTTTTGTTTAGTTTTTGGGCACAGGGTTTACTCCTGGCTCGGATCACTCCTGACAGGCTCAGGGGATCATATGGGGTGCTGGAGGTCAAACCAAGGCCAGATGTGTACAAGGCAAACGTAAAGCTCTGACTTTCTTCTATTTGATTCTTACTACCTTGCAAGGTCAGCTGTTGCATTATCATAGTAACATTATATGACAATACAAAAAGTGACAGGGAAGTTAAATAACTTGTTTTAAGATTATACAGTGGGTGGGGCCCGGAGAGATAGCACAGCGGTGCTTGCCTTGCAAGCAGCTTGATCCCGGACTTAAGGTGGTTGGTTCGAATCCTGGTGTCCCATATGGTCCCCTGTGCCTGCCAGGAGATATTTCTGAGCAGACGGCCAGGAGTAACCCCTGACCACTGCCGGGTGTGGGCCAAAAGCCAAAAAAAAAAAAAAAAAAGATTATACAGTGGGGCTGGAGTGATAACATAGTGGTAGGGTGTTTGCAGCATTCAGCCAATCGGGGCAGACTCGGGTTCAATCCCTGGCATCCCATATGGTCCCCTGAGCCTTCTAGGAGTGATTTCTGAGTGCAGAGCCAGGAGTAACCCTTGAGCAACGCTGGTTGTGGCCCAAAAACCGAAATAAATGAATGAGTGAATAAGTAAATAAATAAAAAATATACAGTGGGGGACCAGAGAGATAGCACAGTGGTGTTTGCTTTACAAGCAGCTGATCCAGGACCTAAGGTGGTTGGTTCGAATCCTGGCATCCCATATGGTCCCCCGTGCCTGCCAGGAGCTATTTCTGAGCATAGAGCCAGGAGTAATCCCTGAGCTCTGCCCGGTGTGACCCTCCCCCCAAAAAATACCGTATTTTCCGGTGTATAGACGACTTTTGAAACAAAAAAAGTCAGCCGAAAAATTGGGGGCCGTCTTATACGATGAGTATATCCCAAAAAAAAATGTTTCAATATGCTGCTAAATGAAAATTGTCTGAATATTGCCACAAAATTAATTTTCCAACTCGATCCTGCACCAATCACTGCAAGGCTGCTTGGACCTCTCTAACTCAGCCAATCCAAGCAGGCTTTTTATGCATGTAAATTAAACAATGTTCTGTACCCTAAATCTACACTGTAAAAAGCCTGCTCAGATTGGCCAGAGTCAGAGAGGATGTCTATTACAGTAGAACCTTTGAATCTTTGCTTGTTGTGATTGGCTCACTGTGGTACATACAGTTGCAGCACAGGAACATTCTGTCTGATACAGCGAATATAGGCCTAAACCTATGTTTTAACTGCAAAATTAGGGGGTCGTCTTATACACCAGCAAATACGGTGTGTGTGTGTGTGTGTGTGTGTGTGTGTGTGTGTGTGTGTGTGTGTGTGTGTGTGTGTGTGTGTGTGTGTGTGTGTGTGTGTGTGTGTGTAGTGGAAGAAAATGCATTAGGCTCCAGAGAGAGAGTACAGGGAGTAAGACATTTGCCTATTTGCCTTGCACACATCCAAGCCTGGTTTTTTTTTTTTTTTTTCCTAGAAACACATATGGTCCCATATGCCCTGCTAGGGGTGATCCATGAGCACAAAGCAAGGAGTAAACCCTGAGCACAGTCAGGCATCCAAACAGGAAGGAAGAAAGGAAGGAGAAAAGGAGGGAATGCAGGATAGGGAAAAAGGAAGGAGGGAATGCAGGAAAGGGAGGGAGGAAGGGATTGGAATGGAGAAAGGCCACTGTGGAGACTCTGAGGATGTCTACTTGACCATCTGTTTGGCCTTGGCTTGGGGTAAATATGATTTATTGGGATAACTATTTGGCCCCAATATCTGGTAGAAGGAAACTAGTCAGTGCCAAATAATGCTGTCACCCTACTGAGGGAAGGGAGCAGGAACAGAGTGGAGTGTTTTGGGTGGAGTTGCTGGTATTAAAATTATCTAGAAAGCTCTTTGGATTGAAATTTGATGTTTGAGGGCAAGGAGATGGTATAATGGACTAGAGCATATGCTTTTCATCCTGAATCCCTGAATTTCATCCCTGGCACTGGTCCTTCAAAAACCACAGAAACTAGACCCAAGCACAAGCCAGGGAATATCCCTTGAGCATTACTTTGTGTGCACCCCTCCCAAAAAATATAGTTGATTGTTGGGGACCAGAACAGTAGTATAGTGGGTAATGTAACTTGCCTTGCATGCAGCTGGACTGGGTTCAAGTCCCTGGCATCTGTGGTTTCCCCTCTCCCACACCCTAATATGTCCCCATCCCCAAAATATAATCCATTGATGTCTCAAGCAAATGAACAATCTTCCTTTTCTTTTTTCTTTTTTTTTTTTTGGTTTTTGGGTCACATCCGGTGGCGCTCAGGGGTTACTCCTGGCTCTATGCTCAGAAATCGCTTCTGGCAGGCTCGGGGGACCATATGGGATGCCAGGACTCGAACCACCAACCTTCTGCACACAAGGCAAACACCTTACTACCTCCATGCTATCTCTCCGGCCCCAATCTTCCTTTTTTAATCTCCCACACATCTATGTCCTTGGCTTTATATCTTTCTTTTTCTGGGGACAGAGTCACACCCAATTGTGCTCAGGGTCCATGTCTGGTTCTGTGCTCAAGAGTGACGCCCTCATAAATCTTGGGGAACCATATGGGGTGCCAGGGGTCAAATCCAGGTCAGCTGCATGCAAAAGGTAAGAGTCCTACACACTATGCTAAATCTCTGAGCCTTACCACATATATTTTTCTGTAACTATAAATCAGTGTTAAATATTTTTGTTTGTTGTTTTTTGACCACACCCATTTGACACTCGGGTTACTCCTGGCTATGCACTCAGAAATCCCTCCTGGCTTGGGGGGACCATATGGGAGGGATGCCAGGGAACCAAACCACGGCCCATTCTAGGTTAGCGCTTGCAAGGCAGGCGCCTTACTTCTAGCGCCACCTCTCCGGCCCCTCAGTGTTAAGTATTTTTTTACTGTATTTGATTTGTTTTGGATTTTGTTTTGTTTTATTGGTACTACTAGAGATTTTTTTTTTTTTTTTTTTTTTTTTTTGTGGTTTTTGGGTCACACCTGGCAGTGCTCAGGGGTTATTCCTGGCTCCAGGCTCAGAAATTGCTCCTGGCAGGCATGGGGGACCATATGGGACACCAGGATTTGAACTGATGACCTTCTGCATGAAAGGCAAACGCCTTACCTCCATGCTATCTCTCGGGCCCGGTACTACTAGAGATTATAAGCAGTGACTTGAAACAGAGCACATTTTCTTTTTGTTAGATTAGTGACCTGGGCCTGGTTGAGCTAGATTCTCTGCTCAGGGTCTCACAGGTTGAAACCAGTGTTGGATTTGCTGCATTGCTTTTAGGGTGGTGAAGGAGGGTCCTCCAAGCCACAAACGACTTGGGAGCCACTCCGGGGGCACTCCGCCAGCAGACCAAACAGTAGGTTCTATGCAGAGCCCGCTCAAGGACTCAGAGCTACTCAGGCCCCCTTGACCCCGAGGGCTTCCAGGGCCTCCCTAGAGTGCTCAGGGGCCTCCAGGGCTCCACTGAAATGATTGGAGGACTTTGTAAGGCTATAGTTTAAACTCAGGTCCCCTTGCCTCAGCCCACTGAGCTGTTGCTCCAGCCAGTACATTCTTGGTTAAAAACTTCTGAGAAAGGATCTGTTTCAGGTTGGCAGGGTGTCACCCCCAGTGATACTCAAGAATTACCTCTGGCTCTGTGCTCAGAATATTCAGGGGATCATACGGGATGCCAGAGATCGATCCCATGTCAGATGCATGCATAGCAAGCGCCCTACCAGCTGCACTATTTCTCTAGCTCCTGTTTAAATTCCTTCGGGTTGATGATAGAATTCCTTCTCTTATGGCTGCAGAATTTAGGGCAGTTCACTTCTGGGCCAGGCTGTGGCTCGGTGGGGGGCACATGCCTTGTGTGTGTTGAGGCTCTGAGTTTTTGATCCTTGGCACAACACAACCAAACACACATACATGAACATACATGAAATGCTTCGCTAAAGCCAGCAATGCCATGTCTGATGAGTATGTCTAGGTGTGTGTGTGTGTGCGCACGCGTGTGCGTCTGCGTGCATTTCTCCTTTTAAGGGTTTTCGCCTGACTCAGTCAAGTAGTAGCTAGGAGTAACCCCTGAGCACCATGGGGTGTGGCCCAAAAACCAGTCAATCAATTAATCCATCATTAAAGGTTAAAAAAAAGGGAGAGACACAGTGAAACTGCTTTTTCTATTTAAAGCAGGGAACCTCTAGTAAATATTTCTAATAAATAAAAGTGGGGGCCGGAGAGATAGCATGGAGGTAGGGCATTTGCCTTGCATGCAGAAGGACAGTGTTTTGAATTCTGGCATCCCTTATGGTCCTCTGAGCTCGCCAGGAGCGATTTCTAAGCATGGAGCCAGGAGTAACCCCTGAGCACTGCCAGGTGTGACCCAAAATCCAAAATAAATAAATAAATAAATAAAAGCTAGGTATAATAAAAATTAAAGGCTAACAGAATAGTTTTTGAAACTTCCTAATGAAATACTGGCTCTAGGCAGTTGCCATCAGTAACTTCTAATATAACACAATGTAATTCTCTAATCTTTGAGTGTCCCAGGAAATACCAAGAGACACAAAAACACTTTTTTTTGTTTTTTGTTTTTGGGTCACATCCAGTAGCGCTCAGGGGTTACTCCTGGCTCTACACTCAGAAACCACTCCCGGCAGGCTCGGGATCATATGGCATGCCGGGATTCGAACCACCGACCTGCATGCAAGGCAAATGCATTACCTCCATGCTATCTCTCCAGCCCCAAGAACACATTTTTTTTTTGATGTTTTGGGGGCCACACCCGGTGACGCTCAGGGGTTATTTCCGGCTTTGTGCTCAGAAATCGATCCTGGCGTGGGGACCATATGGGACACTAGGGAATCGAACTGTGGTCCATCCTAGGTTAGTGAATGCAAGGCAAACGCCCTACCGCCTGTGCCACCGCTCTGGCCCCACAAGAACACATTAAATGGCAGGTGGGGGGTGCAGCCAATAAAATTTTAGTCTGGGAGAGTATACTAGACAAACTCATTCTTTCAACAAGTAAATTGCAAGGGGGGAGAAAGGAGGAAGAAGAAACTACGGTCAAATGTTTTATATGTGAGGCTTAGAATCATAGCTATGTTTTTTTATTTCTTATTTAGGGAACCTGAGATATAATGCAGAGAGTAATGTTCGATCCCTAGAACTGCAGATGGTTCTGCGAGTACCACCTGGAGTGATCCTTGAGCACAGAGCCAGGAGCAAGCCCTGAGCACCACTGAGTGTGATGCAAAAAACAAGAAGAGGGGGAGAAGGGAGGGAGGATGGGAGGGTTCTCATTTAGAGCTCAGTATTGAAACATATATGGACAAAGCAGTGATATCTGAGATTTGCTTCAAAATGATCCAATGGGGAAAGGGTGCTTCTAGAATCTAGATGATTCATGATTGTCCATGACATAGTAATTATTGAAGCCAAGTGCTGGATATATGAAAACTAACATTTTCCTCCTCTTTGACAGAAGTCTTAATAACAGGGTTATTTTGTTGGTTTCAGTTGTCTCAAAACTAAGTTTCAAATCAGGAGTGAAATATTCTTTTGTAGTACACTTGAGGGAAGTTGTTTGCTGTGAGCTGTGCTGACCCTCCCCTGAGTGAGCACAAAGGGAAAGGACTTCTGGCCTGCTGTGCTCTGGTGTCTGGTGAGCTCTGGTCCACTCAGTCTGTGGTGCCTGAAGGTCCAAGTGTTGTCTTTCTGATTTGATAGTCATTCAGTGTCTCCACCACCAATCATAATCTAGTGAGTCACTCAACAATGGCTTTATTCTGAGAGGGGGCAAATGCAAGTGAGTGAGAGGGGAGGGCGAGAGAGAGAGGGAGAGAGAGAGAAAGAAAGAAAAAGAAGGGAGAGGAGGGGGAGGGGGAGAGAGATATGCAGAGGAAACCTTAATTCCATACCAGTACTGTCAAGGTTTGTCTGGTTTGGGGGTCACACCCAGCAGTGCTCATACCTTACTCCTGGCTCTGTTCTCAGGTATCACTTCATAGTACTCATCAATCTGACATCATGTACTTTTTCTCTAGCCCTCAAGATTTTTGTTTGTTTTTTTAGGCCTTATCCAGCAGTGTTAAGTGATTACTCCTGGCTCTGCACTCAGAAATCGCTGCTGGCAGACTTGGGAGACCATATGGGATGCCAGGGATCAAACCTGGGTCAGCTGAGTGCAAGGCAAATGCCATACCCGCTGAGCTATCACTCTGGCCCCTCGGAGATATATATATATATATATATTTTTTTTTTTTATTTAATCTTTTTTTTTTTTTGGTTTTTGGTTTTTGGGTCACACCCGGCAGCACTCAGGGGTTACTCTTGGCTCTACGCTCAGAAATCGCTCCTGGCAGGCTCAGGGGACCATATGGGATGCCAGGATTCTAACTACCGCCCTTCATCATCTAAGGCAAATGCCCTACTGCTGCGCTGTCTCTCCGGTCACTCAGTGGTATTTTTATTTTTTTTCTCAGTGTGACTGACCATAGCCTCCAGGAAAAGGAGAAAATTAAAGAGGGGTAGAATTTGTAGTCTGGCATCATGGTCCACCCTCAGATCAGTCCCCTAGTCTGTTTAATTTGGGAGAAAGTGAATGGGTTTGGGTGAGAATGTAGACTTAGCCAGTGAGGGAGCTATAGAGATAGTTTGACGGATTGGAGCATGTTGGCGCATGTTGGAGCCCTGGCTCTATCCTCAGCCGTGCATTGTCACTACGTTGGTGAAAATGTTTCTGGGATGGAACTGAAGCTATAACATAGCAGGTAGTGCATTTGCCTGGAACATGGCAGGTCCGGGTTTAGATACCAGTGCAATCCCTGGTATCCCATGTGATCCCCCAGTCTGCACAGGGCAGTTTGTGAGCATAGAGCCAGGAATAACCCCTGGGCACTTCTGGGTGTGGCCCCAAAAACAAGGAAGGGAGGGAGGGAAGGAGGGAAGGAGAGAGGAAGAAAGGCAGGCAGGCAGATAGATGGCTCTGGGAACGCTCGATGGTGAGCCTTGGATGCACTCCTAAGTGCAAGCTCATCAGACCTGTTCCCTCACTGTCTGAGAAAGTGTGCCCTAGCCAAGGGTAGGGTCATTGGAGCTGCTCATCGGATGTCTGCAATGACTGTATATTTGGAGGAAAGGAATCTGGACTCTGCAGCTGTAGCCATAATCCCCTAGGCCTGGATGACTCCATCCGCCCTCTTCTAGGAAACCACTTTATCCACTGGGTGTGAACCCTTGTACTCTTGCAGGCTTTGTTCACCTTCTAGAAAAAGCTTTGGGGCTGGAGAGATAGTACTGAGTGCAGGTGACTGCCCTAGTTTCAGTCTCTGTTGTCCCATATGGTCATCTGCATATGTCCCATATGGTCATCCTGAGCGCAGAGCTAGGAATAAATTCTGAACACTGCCAGGTATGGCCCCAAAACGAATCAAAATAAATAGCTTCAGTTTGTACATTTGGCCTCTAATTTTTTGTTTATTTATTTTGGGTCATACCTGGCAGCGCTCAGGGGTTATTCCTGGCTCTACACTCAGAAATCGCTCCTGGCAGGCTCAGGGGACCATATGGGATGCCGGGATTCTAACCACCATCCTTCTGCATGCAAGGCAAATGCCTTACCTCCATGCTATCTCTCCGGCTCCTTGGCCTCTTTTTTTTGTTTGTTTCTGGCTGGGCTCAGGGGTTCCTCCTGGCTCTATGCTCAGAAATCGCCCCTGGCAAGTACAGGGAATCATATGGGATGCCGGGATTTGTAGTAGGGTATTTTCCTTGCACACAGCTGACCTGGATTCGATCCCAGGCATCCCATATGTCCTCTGAGCACAGCCAGGAGTAATTTCTGAATATAAAGCCAGGAGCTCTGCAGAGGCTGAGCACTGCCAAGTGTGACCCAAAAGAAAAAAAAAAAGATTAACTTATGCTTCCTGTGCTAGATGTGTGAAATGGACTGGCGTAGCTCGGCCACTCTCCTAGTGACACACGTTTTTCTTGCTGCCAGGCACATGCACTCGCTCTTCTCGAGCTTGCTCATTCCTCCTTGTGAACAGGTTTGGGTGTAGGGTGGATACTAATGTGAACTTCTGAGGTCACTGGAACATGCCCTTTACAGGAATCAATATAAAGGATTTTCACTGTGATTTAGCTGGACTCACTTCAGGAAAAGATGGAAAGAGCAGAAGCATGAAGTTGATCTGAAAGTGGAATTTAGGGGTTTGAAGGATTGGTAAGGACTAGAAGCTTAACCCCCCTGAGTCACTTTGGCTCTAAGACAAAGAATCTTGGAATCTTTCCCGTGGATAAGGGGTTGGCCCTGTGCTCTTAGAGGGAGAGGAACAAGGACAGACTTGGCCCAGGTACAAGCATCTGAATAAGCAGCACAGCCACTTCAAAGGAGGTGGTGAACACCTCTTAGTTGAACGAAGCCCTTGGCCTGGAGAGCAGGGCCTGTGTCATTCTTTTATTTATTTTGGTTTGAAGATCATACCCAGTGATGCTCAGGGCTTAGTTCTGGCTCTGTGCTCAAGGATCACCCTTGATGGGCTCGAGGGAACCTGTGGGGTACCAGGCATCGATTCCAGGCCAGCTACGTGCAAGGCAGGCACCCTACCTGCTGTATACCGCTCTGGCTCTGCTCTGTGTGGTTTCTTGCAGGAGCACAGTGGGGCCTGCTTAGAGTTATTTGGGCTGTTGTGCTCAAGGCCACTCCCACTGGGTTCGCTTCACACCCCTCAGCCACATGGGCCACAGACTAAGTGCTTCAGATCCACATCTGCCTCCCGCGGTAGGGTTACTGCCAAGTCTGCAGTTTCCAGAGAGAGACATACTGGGTGCCCCAGCAGTGTTCCAGGCTCCTCATTCCCTCAGGTGCCCCTGGGACCAAGGCTCAGTTGCTGGGCTTCTCTGCTTCCATCTCACTCTGTGCCTTTATGACTGTGGCTTGGAGTGAGCAGGAGGAAGCCAAGGAGCCAAAGGTTCCTGTGGAGTAAATACACGGGGAAACAATTTCCAGCCTTCTTTGACAGGCCTCCTCATCCGTGGCAGTTTCTTTGATGCTGGCAGACCCGAGGGGTACTTACTCTCCTTTTCGGTTCCTTCCAGTTTTGGAAGGACAGACATGCCCTCTCTTGTTGATCTAGTCGGGGTGTGTGTGACACACCCTTTCTCCATGCCTTGCAGCCACATGAGGCCAGATTTGTTTTGGACAGAACTTACTTGAATGGTGTTTTGAACCTGTATTTAGAACTTTAAAAAGGCTTTTTTTTTTTTTTTGGTTTTTGGGTCACACCTGGCAGTGCTCAGGGGTTATTCCTGGCTCCAGGCTCAGAAATTGCTCCTGGCAGGCACAGGGGACCATATGGGGCGCCAGGATTCGAACCGATGACCTCCTGCATGAAAGGCAAACGCCTTACCTCCATGCTATTTTGCAGGGCCGGAGAGGTGGCACTAGAGGTAAGGTATCTGCCTTGAAGCGCAAGCCAAGGAAGGACCGCGTTTGATCCCCCAAACCCCGGCGTCCCATATGGTCCCCCCAAGCCAGGGGCAATTTCTGAGCGCTTAGCCAGGAGTAACCCCTGAGCATCAAATGGGTGTGCCCCCCCCCCAAAAAAAAAAGGCTTCTTGCTTCCTTCCCGCCACTTATCCAGGCTCAGAGAACTTGACAGTGGGCTGCCATCCATTCCATCTTGCAGTCGTGAAGAATTCTACCTTCTAGCTATTACCCACCCTTTGGATAATCTGTCCCCAATTTTTAGTTGATGGTTTTTTGTTTGTTTGTTTTTGGGGAGTGTCACACCCAACTGTACTCTGGGTTTATTCCTGACTCTACTTAGAGATCACTCCTGGCTGTGCTTGGGGGACCATTTAGGGTGCTAAGGATTAAATACAGGTCAGCTGCCTGCAAGCCAAGTACCCTACCCAATATACTAGTCTTCTGAGTTTTTTTGTTTTGTTTTGGGGTCACACCGGGCAGCTCTCCTGCCTCTATGTTCAGAAATTGCTCCAGGCAGGCTTGGAGGACCATGTGGGATGCCGGGATTCGAACCATCATCCTTCTGCATGCAAGGCAAACACCTTACCTCCATGCTATCTCTCCGGCTCCTCCTGAGTTTTTTTTTTTTTTTTGGTTTTTTGGTCACACCTGGCAGCGCTCATGGGTTACTTCTGGCTCCACGCTCAGAAATCGCCCCTGGCAGGCTCGGGGAACCATATGGGATGCCAGGATCTGAACCAACGTCCTTCTGCATGCAAGGCAAACGCCTTACCTCCATGCTATCTCTCCGGCCCCTCCTGAGTTTTTTTGATTTTTTTTTCTACCCAAAGGAACTAGTTTTTTTGAGGGAGTTATTTGGAGGCTTCTCCCTGCAGTGTCTTGGTAGCTACTCCCTGACTCTCTGGGCAGTGCTGGGGGAGGGGACACATCGCTTCCTGTAATGCTCAGGAGATTGTGCTGAGGGGGGAACCTGGGGCTTCCATAGACAAAGCCTGTACTCCAGTTCCTATTGTGTGTATTCTGTGTCTTTGTGTGCCTGTGTGTCTCTGTCTCTATTTGGTCTTTTTTTGTTTGTTTGTTTTGGTTTTTTTGTTGTTGTTCACCCAGAATGTGCCTTCCCACAGCCGTCTCCCTGCCGGGATTCAATATTAAACCCAGAATGGGCTGCTGTGTGACCAGGTGACTTAGATCTCATAAACTCACTGATCTGTGGTGCTTGTAGATGCTGAGATGAGGTGCTGAGGTCTGCCCTTTGAAAACAGCTGGAACCTCCTACCTCCAGAGAATCCAGGACTCAGCCTCTCTGTGGTGCTCAGGGGTCTGGGGCCTATTTAAGGCTCAGGGTTCACTCCTGAGGACAGCCTTGCTGCATCGATGATGCACAGACATGTGTACTCAGAGCTCAGAGCTGGGCTGGGCTGGGCAGGCAGCTGTGCTCTGCTTCCTCACACCCCTTGAGGAAGAGGAGTTGTTAGGGGAAAATGGGGGCCATGGTCTTTGTGGTGAGCAGAGGCTCTGCTGTCCTTTAGGGGCGCCACCAGGGGGAAAGGCCCAGGGTCTATGGTGCTGGCACAGTGAGGACACTGTCCTCGCACAGTGCCTGGTGTCCCCTGTTGAGTGTGACATCTCCCAGGCATGTTAAGGGCTCTTGAATGTCATCTGTGGTTGTTGACATTGGACTTTCCCATATTGAGTGGCCCAAAATTTCACATGTTCTTCTGCAAAGATCCAAGAACTAGTGGACTCTGCTCACCTCCCTGCTACCCTCCAGGTCCCTGCTCTTGGCATAGAGCAAGGAGACAGTCCCGAGCTTTAGAAACAAGAATGTACTCAAATGTCCGGAAGAGACTCAAAGACTCTGCACTCTGCCCTTCCACAGCTCCAGGATTCACCTGCAAAACCCCAGATTGTCTTCTCTCACCAGGAGGGGCTACTCAGACTGGAGTTTCAGCCCTCACAATCACCCAGTAGTGTGGCCCCTCAAAAGGCAGGAGCTTTGTCTGTGTGTGTGCCTTTATTCCCAGGCCTTTCCAGGGCCAGAAGTGTGTGTGGTAGGGACAAATCTGGCCTTTTACAGACCTGTCCATAGGATGCTAAGAAAGTGAGCCTCTGGGCCGGGCGGTGGCGCTAAAGGTAAGGTGCCTGCCTTGCCTGCGCTAGCCTTGGACGGACACGGTTCGATCCCCCGGTGTCCCATATGGCCCCCCCAAGCCAGGAGCGACTTCTGAGCACATAGCCAGGAGTAACCCCTGAGCGTTACCGGGTGTGGCCCAAAAACCAAAAAAAAAAAAAAAAAAAAAAAAAAACCAAGAAAGTGAGCCTCTCTGCCCTGTGAGTGAGTGCCCCCATCCTGGTGTGTGAGTCTCCCTTTCCCCACCCATCCGGAGCCATGGGCTTCAAATTCTGTTCTTTTTGGCTTTCTCTTCTTTCCTTTTCTTTTTTTTTGGGGGGGGGGGGGGTTGGGCCACACCGGTGACACTCAGGGGTTACTTCTGTCTATACACTCAGAAATTGCTCCTGGCTTGGGGGACCATATGGGATGCCCAGGGATTGAACCACGATCCGTCCTAGGCTAGCAAGGGCAAGATGCCTTACCCCTTGTGCCATTGCTCTGGCCCTTCTTTTCTTTTTTCTTTTATTTTTTGTTGTTGTGTTGGTTTTTGGGCCACACTCGGTGGCGCTCAAGGGTTACTCCTGGCTATGCACTCATATCACTCCTGGCTTGGGGGACCATATGGGACACCAAGGATCAAAGCAAATACAAATGTGTGCAAAGCAAATGCCCTACCACAGTGCTATTGCTCTGCCCCCCCCCTTTTTTTGTTTCTTTTTGGAAGGTCGCACTCAGCGGCACTGTGAGGTTACTCTGGGCTCTGTGCTTAGAAATCATTCCTGGCAGGCCACCTTCCATCTTGGATTGGCTGCGCACAGGCAATCTCCCTACCTCTGTGCTATCTCTCTGGCCCCTTTTTCCTCTTTTTTTTTTTTTTTTTTTTTGAGATTTTTTTTTTTTTTTGGTGGTTTTTGGGTCACCCCCGGCAGTGCTCACGGATTATTCCTGGCTCCAGGCTCAGAAATTGCTCCTGGCAGGCACGGGGGACTATATGGGATGTTGGGATTTGAACCGATGACCTCCTGCATGAAAGGCAAACACCTTACCTCCATGCTATCTCTCCGGTCCCGAGAAATTTTTATTTTTATTTTTACCACAGTGGATTAAAAATCTTTCACAGTAATATTTTAGGTGCATAGTGACATTGATTCAGGGGTATTCCCACCACCATTGTTGTCTTCCCTCCACCCTCCCTCTTTCCTCTTCTTTTTTTTTTTTTTTTTTTTGGTTTTTCGGGCCACACCCGTTTGATGCTCAGGGGTTACTCCTGGCTAAGTGCTCAGAAATTGCCCCTGGCTTGGGGGGACCATATGGGACTCTGTGGAATCAAACCGTGGTCCTGATCCTTGGCTAGCGCTTGAAAGGCAGACACCTTACCTCTAGCGCCACCTCACCAGCCCCTCCTCTTTCTTTTTTTTTTTTTTTTTTTTTTTGGTTTTTGGGCCACACCCGTTGATGCTCAGGGGTTACTCCTGGCTATGCGCTCAGAAGTTGCTCCTGGCTTGGGGGACCATATGGGACGCCGGGGGATCGAACTGTGGTCCGTCCAAGGCTAGCGCAGGCAAGGCAGGCACCTTACCTCTTGCGCCACCGCCCGGCCCCGCCCCTCCTCTTTCTTAAGTAAAAGTTTCCATTCTCTTTTAGTTTAGTTTGTTTTTTTTTGTTTTGTTTTTTTTTTTTTTTAGTTTTTGGGTCACACCCGGCGGTGCTCAGGGTTTACTCCTGGCTGTCTGCTCAGAAATAGCTCCTGGCAGGCACGGGGGACCATATGGGACACCAGGATTCGAACCAACCACCTTTGATCCTGGATCGGCTGCTTGCAAGGCAAACACCGCTGTGCTATCTCTCCGGGCCCAGTTTAGTTTTTTTTTTAACCTTATTTATTGATTAATTGGTTGATTGGTTGTTGGGCCACACCCAGCGGCGCTCATGGTTACTTCTGGCTCTGCACTCAGAGATCAACCCTGGCAGACTTGGGGACCATATAGGTGCTGGGAATTGAACCAGGTCCCTCCCAGGTCGGCCGTATGCAAGGCAAATGCCCTATCCCTGTGTTATCTCTTTGGCCGCCCCCTCTTTTAGTTTTAAAGTGATTTGTGAGCACTTGGAAGGCATGAAGGATGGAGACTTTGCTTTTGTTTGTTTTGGGTCACACCTGGTGGTGCTCATTGGATACTCCTGGATCTATGCTCAGAAATTACTCCTGGCTCAGAGGGCCATATGGGATACTGGGGATCGAACCCGGGTCAGTCTGTGTAAGGCAAATGTTCTCCCTGTTGTGCTATGGCTCTTGGAGACTATTTTTGAGTGGATGATTTCCCTGTTCAAGATCTCTAACCTCGTAGTTGGCACACCGGGCTGAGAAGATGCTCAAAGAACTGCAAGCTCACAGTCTAGAGCCACTCCCCAAACATCATGAGGTGTGCCTTGACATCTCCCAGGCATCACTCATAGCTGAGCCTTGCTGTGGCACCTGACATGAAGAATTCCGAAGCTCTCCTCTCTTTCACTCATCTCAGAGCTCTTCCATGGCCTCTGACTTTGGGCCTCAAGCATTAGCCATGAGACATCACCACCACTACCACCCCACCTTTTTTTTTTTTTTTTTTTTTTTTAAGTTTTTGGCTTTTGGACTGCACCCAGTAGCTCTCAAGTTACTCCTGGCTCTGCATTCAGAAATTACTCCTGGCAGTCGTGGAATATAGAATGCAGGGGACCAAACCCAGGTCAGCCACGTGCAAGGCAAGGCAAGACAAACATCCTACCCACTGTGCTATTGCTCCGGCCTCAGACACCCCACTTTTTTTTTTTTTAGACACCCACTCTTGAGCTCCAAAATCTGCCCTTTTTTTGTGGGGGAGGGGACAGCCACTCCTGGTAGTGTTCGGAAGATCATATGTAGGTACTGCTGCTTAACCCTTTGAGTTTCTTTTTTGGTTTGTTTTTAGGCCACACCCAGTGGTGCTCAGGGGTTACTCCTGGCTATGCTCTCAGAAATTGCTCCTGGCTTGGGGGGCCATATGGGATGCCAGGGGATCAAATCGCATTCCATCCTAGGCTATTGCCAGCAAGGCATACACCTTATCACTTGCTTTACTGCTTTAACCCCAACCCTTTGAGTTTCTTTATGTGTATTTCTTTTTTGAAGAACAGTATTGCTTCTCTGGACTTGTTCAGCAAGAAAACGGGATATGTGTATTTCTTTATATGTATTTCTTGGGAAACAATGTTGTTGTTAAACCTATGTATCAAAAATTTGGGGCCGGAGCAGTGGTGCAAGTGGTAAGGCATCTGCTTTGCCCGCACTAACGTAGGGCGGACTGTGGTTCAATCCCTCGGTGTCCCATATGGTCCCCCAAGCCAGGAGCAATTTCTGAGAGCATAGCCAGAAGTAACCTCTGAGCTGAGTCACTGGGTGTGGCCCAAAAACAAACAAACAAAAATTAAATAGGGGGCCAGAGCAATAGCGCAGTGGTAGGCATTTGCCTTGCACTCGGCTGATCCAGGACAGGCTCGGTTCAATCCCCAGCGTCCCAAATGGTCCCCCAAGCCAGGAGCGATTTCTGAGTGCAGAGCCAGGAGTAACCCCTGAGCATCACCGGGTGTGGCCCAAAAAGCAAAAAAAAAAAAAAAAAAAGGAATTATATAGTATGACATATTCTGAGTGATAGATACTATTATCTACCCATAGTCCCTGGTGCCCCAATATTACCCTGTGGCAATATCCTTTCTATTTCTTTTTGCATAGACACAGTAAAATGGGGAAATCTCATGAAAGATATGAGTTGCAGACAAAAGACTTCCTATCTGGAAGCCTATCTAGGTAGCACCATAGAAATGTAAGTGTTGGGGAAAGACCTGAAACCAGCTTTGTTTAGGGTGAAACCCTGTTGTGGCCAACACAATCCCACTGCTGTCCCTCTAACCTGGTTCTTCTTTTTTTTTGGTTTTTGGCTTTTGGGTCAAATACAGCAGTGCTCAGGGGTTACTCCTGGCTCTGTGCTCAGAAATTGCTCCTGGCAGGCATGAGGGACCATATGGGATGCCGGGATACAAACCACCATCCTTCTGCATGAAAGGCAAACACCCTACCTCCGTGCTATCTCACCGGCCCCTGGTTCTTCTTTGAACCAAGTGTGCCTGTTCTGCCCTCTGGAGGAGGTGGGGGCACATTGGTTCTCTAAGCCTCCGCAAAGCAATGGTGGAATTCACTGTCCCTCAGAATAGACAGTCTTTCCGCTGAGTTGGGATGAACTCTCCATGTGGCATGGATTCGTTTTCTCACACAGACCAGTGATTTAGCAAATAATAGTTGTTTTCTTCCACAGCCCATTTTCATTGCTTTCACTAACTTACTGTAAATGAAAGCCAACTTAAAACCACCAGAACTGAGGCCGGTGAGGTGGCGCTAGAGGTAAGGTGTCTGCCTTGCAAGCAGCGCTAGCCAAGGAAGGACCGCGGTTGGATCCCCTGGTGTCCTATATGGTCCCAAGCCAGGAGCGACTTCTGAGCTCATAGCCAGGAGTAACCCCTGAGCGTCAAATGGGTGTGGGCCCCCCCCCCAAAAAAAAACACCAGAACTAAAGCTGCGTGTTTAGAGGTGGGGGCAGGGGACATCAGAAAGGCCAGTCAGGCAGTGACTTACAGCTGCACACACACCCCCATCCCAGTCCCTGCAACATTCAAGAATATTTGCCTTGGGGCTGGAGCAAGAGTACTTACTACAGGTAAGGCACTCGCTGTGCATATGGTGGACCAGGGTTCAATCCTCAGCTGTTGGAGTAACAGGTTCCTGAGCCTTTGTGGATTATTTCGGTGTTGGGATATGAGGCTTCTACTACACTCAGTATCCCCTATGATTCCGCCTTGAGCCAGCCAGGAGTGATCCCTGAGCACAGAGCCAGAAGTGAATTCTGAGCATGGCATCTAAAACACCAACCAAGATCTTGCTAGGGAGATGTTTGTCATCAGACAAGAGTAGGGAAGACTTGACTACTGCTCAGGAGTGGTACTTCCCCTGTGGTGCTCGTGTTCACATAGGCAGCATGGGAGACAGTTTCTCGTGCATCTGAAGCAGGCCATACTTAGAGAAGGAGGACAGTGGAGGGGGGCATCCACCTGGGGTGGGAGACTGGGGGTTAGAGTTTCCAGGAATTTGTTTTCTGACTTCTTGTGTTAAGGACACTCCAAGGAAAGGAAGGAACCAGTCTCTGGACCAAACAGCTGGGCCTGTGTGGAGCCTTATTAGCATTTGAAAACCTCTCAGAAGGGGCTGAGGGCTTCCTGCGGTGGGCACTGGGGCCTGGGCCTGAGCCCCTCATGCTCTGCACAGAATGGGGCCAGAATAGAACTGTGCATCCCAGGCATAAAGACCAGACCCAATTCAAGAATGAGCCCTTTGTGGCTTTGTCCCAGACTTGAAAACTGTGACCAGGGCGCTTTCATTGTTAAGAAAGACCATTTCTTGACCCCAGGCGAGCTCCCCGTCCTGGGAGGAAGCCTTGCTCGCCTCTGCTGGATGCTGTAAAGCTAGCAGGCAGAGCTCTGGAAGGCTCTCTCCCGCCTCCTGCCGTGACTCAGTCTTCTGCCAGCTTGTGATCACACACTCTGGGTGGAGTGTGTGTGGCAGTGTCTCCCTTCATGCCTTAACCTCTCCCACTGCTGCTAGAAGCCCCTACTCAAAGTAAGACCATCCCCCAAAGTACTTTTGCACTGTCTAGTTTGCGGAAATAGTTTGGCTTTACAGAGTCATTTCTGGTCAATAATAGGCCAGACCTTTCCAGCCCCCCCCCACACACACACACACACACACACAAGCAGCGTAAAATTTTTCTGGGTTTTGAATACAGAGCAAACTTCTAATTGTGGGACCCTAGTGAACTGGCCCTGCTCTTTCTTAAACACAGAGTGATGGTGCCACCTACTGGCACTTGCTGATAGCTGCAAGCCATGTTCCTCTTCCTGCAGCTCTATGGTGAAGAGGTCGGAGTGGGGCTGTTTACTGGGCTGGGTGTGGAATTAGAGGTTGGAGCCGTGGCCTTGAGAGCTAGTAGAGTGGGTAAGGTGCTTGCCTTGAAGATGCCTGACTCAGATTTGATCTTTGGCTCACAGATCTTTTGAGCTCAGCCAGGGGTCCTTGAGCAAAGAGCCAAGAATAAGCCCTCAGTACCACCCAGAAATTGATAACATTGTTTTCACTGAGTTTCTTAGAATTGTCAAATTGTTGTTCAATTGTCAGTTTGTTCCACTTTGTTGTGAGCAACATTTTCCAGGTTTATCTTAGTACAGTAACATGCAAAGTTTTTTTTTCTTTATATGGACCACACCTGGCAGTGCTAAGGTCCAACGAAGTAAGGTGCCAGGGACTGACTGGCAGGATAGGTAGATCTTCTTCCAATGCTCACCCAGCCCTCTCAGTGTCTCTGAGATTTATGTTACACAAATACTTTTTGGTCACGTAATATTTTATTGTGGATATATTTTCTTTCCTTCTATTTTTATTTATGTGTATTTTGGAATATCCAGCTCTGTTCAGAGGCTGTTCCTGGCTCTGTGGTAAGGAGTGAATTCTGGTATTGTTCAGGAGACGCTCTCTGATGCTGAGATTTGAACCGGGGTTGGCAGAGTGCAAGGCAAGTACCTTAACTTAAAAGAAAGTGTGCTTTCTCTCTGGCATTATATCTCTTGTCTCCAGTCATTAGTTGGTGGACATTTGTTTCCACCTTTGTTATTTTAAGCATAATACTTTTATACATAATACTATTAAGCATAATTCACCCAAGTTCCAGTTCTTTGTGGGGATGGGTCGAGGCCATACCTGGCAGTATTTTTGTGTGTGTGTGTGGGGGGGTCACACCTGGCAGTTAGCTCAGGGATTACTCTTGTCTCTGCACTCAGAAATCGCTCTTGGCAGGCTCGGGGGACCATATGGGATGCTGAGATTCAAATCACCGTTCATCCTGGATCGGCAAAAGCCCTTACCACTGTACTATATCTCTGGCCCTGCAGTATTGAAGGCTACTCCTGGTAGTGTTCAGGAATCATGTATTTTTGAGTATCAAACCGGGTTTGACTGCATGCAAGACAAACATCTGTATTTCCGACCCCCTTTTCACTTACTTGTTTTGGGGCCACACACCAGTAGTGTTCAGCTTACTCCTTGTTTTACATAGAGCTCAAGAGTCACACTTGGTGGTGCTCAGGGGACCATATAGAATGCCCAGGATTGAACTGCTGCCAGTCTTGTACAGTGCAAAGGTCCTACCCTAGCTCGTAGCTACGGCCCAGCTTCTCACTTTCTTGGTGGCACTGTCTGAAGCCCACAGGTTCTCCAACTTTTGGGGGTGGGACCATACCCAGCAATGCTCAGGGGTTAATTGTGGCTTTGCACTCAGAAATCACTTATCACTGGGTATAGGGGCCTCTGGTTCCCTCAAAATAAAAGAAGGGGCCGGAGAGATAGCATGGAAGTAAAGCGTTTGCCTTTCATGCAGGAGGTCATCAGTTTGAATCCTTGCGTCCCATATGGTCCCTTGTGCCTGCCAGGAGCAATTTCTGAGCCTGGAGCCAGGAATAACCCCTGAGCACTGCCGGGTGTGATCCAAAAACCACAAAATAAATAAATAAATAAATAAAAGAACATATTCACTTAAAACAAGAAAAAAGTGGCCTTCATATCTCACCTTTACCCACCGTGAATTCCTTAAACTGATACACTATGCTGCACAGAGATATTTCTGTATACAAGTCAAATTCTATTCTACATTAAACATTGCCTCCTTTGAAGGAAAAAGTTGAATTTTCTTTGCTTAATGCTCTCTTATTTAGAATCACTATATAAAGTATTATATCAGGAACAAAGCTCAGTCTCTTCTCTGAATACTATTCTTTTTGTTTTGTTTTCGGGCTGCACCCGGTGGCACTCGGGTTACTCCCTGCTCTACATTCAGGAATCTCTCCTGGCAGGCTCGGGGGACTATATGAGATGCCAGGGATTGAACCTGGGTTGGCCACGAGGAAGGCAAATGCCCTCCCTACCCATGACTATGCTATCACTCTAGCCTTCAGGTTCTCCACCTTAATGAAGTCTCATAAGTTCTTTGTGCATCTAGTGTCATTTTAGAAACTGTAGCCTGGGGCTGAAGCAATAGCAATAGCTTTAGCTATAACACATAGACCCATGGTGCATTTTGAATTAACTTTTGTTTATGATGTAAGAAGACATTCATATTGATTCTTTCATGTGTAGATTCAGGTGTTCTAGAACTATTTGCTGAAGACTTTTCTCTTGTGAATTGTCTGGTGCTCTTGTGAAAAGCTAATTGACCATAAATGTGATTGTTTATTTTCAGACACTAAACTTTGTTACATTGATCATATGTTTGTCCTTATGACAAAATCACATTGTCTGAATAACTGTGGCTATGTGGCAATTTTTTTAAAGGAAGAAATTAGATCTAACTTAGACTAACATTGTTCTGGTTCTTCAGGGTTCCTTGCCTTTCTTTATGTGAATTTAAGGACTTTTCCCCCTTTAAACATTTTTTGGAGGGCCAGAACGATAGCACGGGCCTGGAGAGATAGCACAGGGCCTGGAGAGATAGCACAGAGGCGTTTGCCTTGCAAGCAGCCAATCCAGGACCTAAGGTGGTTGGTTCGAATCCCTGTGTCCCATATGGTCCCCCGTGCCTGCTAGGAGCTATTTCTGAGCAGACAGCCAGGAGTAACTCCTGAGCATCGCCAGGTGTGGCCCAAAAACAAAAAAACAAAAACAGAACGATAGCACAACAAGTCTTACATCCAATAGGACAAGTCTTTCTTGTTTTTGTTTTTGTTTTTCAGCCACACCTGATGACACTCAGGGGTTACTCCTAGCTATGCACTCAGAAATCACTCCTGGCTTGGGTGACCACAGGGGGAGAGGGGAAATCAAACCATGGTCCGTCCTAGGCTACCGAACACAAGGCAGACATGCCTTAGGCCCTGTGCCACTGCTCCGCCCCCCCCCTCCCAAGTCTTAAGTTTCTTTTGCTAAATTCATCCCTGGCTGTTGTGTTCTTTCTTTGTTTTATTGTTATGAGTAGAATGTTTGCCTTGTATGCGACCGACCCAGGTTCTATTTCTGGCATCCCATATAGTCCTCTGAGCCTACCAGGAGTAATCCCTGAGCAACACAGAGTGTGGCCCAAAAACTGAAAGAAAAATAAAATTGGGGGGTTTTGTTTGTTTGGGGGGCCACACTTGGTGGTGTTTAGGGGCTACTCCTGACTATGGTTAGGAGTACTATCATGGTGCTGGGAGACCACATGTAGTACCAGAAATGAACTAGGGTAAGCTTATGCAAAGCAAGCACCTTTACCTCTGGACTATCTCTCTAACTCCAATTTTTACCTTTGTTGGTTTTTATTTTGGGGACACACCCAGTAGGGCTCAGAAGTTAATCCTGGCTCTGCACTCAGGAATAACTCCTGGCTGTGCTCAGGGGACTGACTATATGGGATGCTGATGATTGAATCTGGTTGGACATGTGCAAGGCAAGAGAAGAGCCTTACCCACTATACTATTGCACTGACCCCCAACTTTTGCCATTTTAACACTTTATCGTGGATGTGGCCATCTTTTAATTTAAGTAAGGCCTCTAGTTTCTTTTGTTTGTTTTGCTGGGAATAGAGGCTTACCCACTGTACTGTTGTGCTGACCTCCAACTTTTGCCATTTTAACACTTAACCGTGGATGTGGCCATCTTTTGATTTAAGTAAGGCCTCTAGTTTCTTTTGTTTGTTTTGCTGGGAATTAAAAACAGGGCCTCTTGCTTGCAAAACATGACATACCACTGTGGAACATCCCAGCAGCTTCTCTTTATTTCCGTCAACAACACTGTGTGTCTTCAGAGTACATGGTTGCGCTGGTTCAGTTTGCATTTGGTGTTTTAGCCTCCCCAGTGGCCCCGGAGGCCACAACCCCACAATGCCAAGTACTAAAGACAGCTCTGCACCCTGGCCCTTGCTCCGTCTTAAGTTTCTCCTGCTAAATTCATCCCTGGCTATTGTGTTCCCTTCCTTCCTTCCTTCCTTCCTTCCTTCCTTCCTTCCTTCCTTCCTTCCTTCCTTCCTTCCTTCCTTCCTTCCTTCCTTCCTTCCTTCCTTCCTTCCTTCCTTCCTTCCTTCCTTCCTTCCTTCCTTCCTTCCTTCCTTCCTTCCTTCCTTCCTTCCTTCCTTCCTTATTCTGTTATAAGTAGAATTATTTTCTCTCTCTCTTTATTGTTGGTGTCTGAGCCACACCTGAAAGTGGTCAGGGAGAACCTACAATGTTGGGAATTGAACTCACCAGACCTGCTTTGCACATGTTCTGGTCTGTACTAGCTCCACAGCCCTCTCCCCCCCCCCCCTTTACTCTTCCAAGTCTCTGAGAATCAGTCTTGGGGGGTGGGGGAGTGAACAAAGATGCTATACCCAGCGGTGCTCAGGGCTTACTCCCAGCTCTTTACTCAGAAATTGTTATTGACAGTGCTTGGGAGACCATATAGAATGTCAGGGATTGAACCCCTGAGAAGAAGCAGTCTTTCTTCTGTGTGTGTGTGTATATATATTTTGCTTTTGAGTCACACCCGGCAGCGCTCAGGAGTTACTCCTGGCTCTGCACTCAGAAATCACTCCTGGCAGGCTCAGGGGATATTATGGTATTCCAGGGATTAAACCCAGAACCGTCCCAGGTCGGCCACATGCGAGGCAGATGCCCTACCCATATGCTATAGCTCCAGCCCAAACATTTGATTTTTAAAAGGAGAGGGAAATGGATACTTGTGAAGGGAAACCCAATCATGAGTAACTTTGTAATTTCAATGGCAATTTAAAAAAAAAGTTAAAGTATTGCGGCTAGTACTAAATAAATATCCATAAAGAGTGAATCACCTCTACTGTTGTACTTCTCAGATCCTGAGAGAGAGACTGCAGTGGATCACAGGCCACCCATTTTATTTTTTTGTTTGTTTCTTTGGGGCCACATCCAGCAATGCTCATGGCTCTGCACTCAGGAATTACTCATGATGGGCACAGGGGACTCTTTGGGGTGCTAAGAACCGAACCCAGGTTAACTGCATGCAAGGTGAGCACGCTCCCCACTGTGCTCTCCCACCTGCCAGTGCACCCATTTTGAAAAGGAGGTGTTCCCTCAGCCCCTGAGGAGGTACATAAATAACTCCTGAGGTAATCACTTGGCCTATGCACAGTGGGGTGAAACCATTTCTCCAGAAGACACAGGATTGAGAGCAGGCTGGGGAGTCGTGGTGAAAGCCCTGGATCAGGGTGAAGGAGACCATGGGATGTTTTTTCCATGTAGTTAATCTACCTTTAAACAGGTTTTAGGACTGGCGGGGGGTATAGATCAGAGGACTCAAGTGTGTGCCCAGCCCACACAAGGTTCCAGAATTCCAGTCCCCAGCATTCACACCCCAGTGCCCCTGGGGATATCTGGTGATCCCTGAGCATTACAGAGTAGACCCCAGACCCTAGTGAAGCACAGCAAAGGCTATGAGTGACCATTACAGACAGGGTCCTCCCAGATGCAGCCCCTGCCACTGTGCCCTTTGTAAGGGTGTACCCCAAATGGGACCCCGTCAGACTAGGCAACTCTTTCAGGAAGCTAGTGGCAAATCTCCAAGGCTCCCCGATGTTGGGGGGGTGATTTTCTAGGCTTTTCAGCAGCATAGAAACTTCGAGATGCCTTTTTCAAGGTGCTCTCCCTGCAAGCAGTTGCTGAGGAGATGAGCAGTCAGGGCTCTACACTCCCTGCAGCCAGAATGTTGGTTCAGGAGTTTCGCTCCCCAGCCCACCTCTCCCCTCCAGGGGGCTTTCCTGTAGACTGGGGGCCTTCTGATGGGCCTCGGCCAGGCCTGGCTTGGGCACACACTGAGGCGCATCTCCCCACAGAAAATACCTTCTGCAGTGGGGACCACGTGTCCTGGCACAGCCCCCTGGACAGCAGTGAGTCGAGGATCCAGCACATGCTGCTGACTGAGGACCCGCAGATGCAGCCAGTGCACACACCCTTCGGGGTCGTCACCTTTCTTCAGGTGAGGGGCTGGGCTGGGAAGGACTTGGGCTCACTGTCAGATGGCATGGAATAGTCTGATCCAGCTTGCTGAGAAGGACCCCAGGAGTAGTTATGGGGTGCAGAGAGTCAAGGACAGCTATCTGAATGGGACCTAGAAGGAAGAAGGATTCCCTTCCCAGCCACAGGCTCTGCAGGGATCCCTCCTTAAAGACCCCACCTGGTGTGGAGTGGACAGTCCTTGTTTCATCAGTTACAGTCCTAGAACCACTGAGCTTGACTTCTCAGACTCCCTGCTGTCCTTCCCCAGGACTCTGGCCAGGGCAGGCCCAGCTCCCTTCCTGCACCTGTGAGGCCTTTTCTGACTTTCTTCTCTGTGGCAAAGGGGATTGTCAGCCAGACGTCCCAAAGTCTGATTGCTGCCCCCCTAAGGAAGGTATTCCATCAGCCTGTGAGCAGGTTCCTCACTGGGGGTGGCCCCTGAGAACCCGGGTAACTTGGGAGAGGAGAAGAAAGGTCATAATAACGAGGGGCATCTTGTCGGGCCCAGATCGTCGGGGTGTGTACTGAGGAGCTACATGCAGCCCAGCAGTGGAACGGACAGGGCATCCTGGAGCTGCTTCGGACAGTGCCTGTGTGAGTGAGAATCCTGCATGGCAAGCCTGGCTTCCCCAAGCTGTGTGGGCTCTTCCCTTCCCCCAGGCCGACCCCCATTTTCCTTCCTTTGCTGTCAGTCCCCATGTCTGTCAGGGCAGTCTGCCCTGTCCCTGGGCTGGGGTGGACAGAGACCCAGACTCTCAGTCACTGTCCTGACTTTTCCTGTCCACAGAGCTGGTGGCCCCTGGCTGATAACCGACATGCGGCGGGGAGAGACCATATTTGAGATCGACCCACACCTGCAAGTATGTCTTGAGTGAGGAAAACCTTCCTAGCTCTCTGTCCTAGGTCTCTGCCAAAAGCACTGGCTTCCATCCTGGGAAACAGAGGTGCTTTGTTTGTGAGTGAGTAGAAATATGCCATGATTTGGGACTGGGCCCCCTGAATTCTACAGAGCAATTAAAGAAGCAGAAATTTCAGACCAGGAGTGTTGCTCTCAGTCACATGTATTTTTTCATTTAAAAATTAGGAATCTTGGGGTTGGAGAGAGAGCATGGAGGTAAGGCATTTGCCTTTCATGCAGAAGATCATTGGTTCGAATCCCAGCATCCCATATGGTCCCCTGAGCCTACCAGGAGCGATTTCTGAGCGTGGAGCCAGGAGTAACCCCTGAGTGCTGCCAGGTGTGACCCAAAAAAAAAAAATTTAGGAATCTTGGGGCCGGAGAGATACCATAGCGGTAAGGTGTTTGCCTTAGACGCAGAAGGATGGTGGTTCGAATCCTGGCATCCCATATGGTCCCCCGAGCCTGCCAGGAACGATTTCTGAGCATAGAGCCAGGAGTGATCCCTGAGCACTGCCGGGTATGACCCAAAATTCATTAAAAAAAAAAAAAAAAAAAAAGGGAATCTGGGGCCTGAGAGATAGCACAGCAATAGGGCATTTGACTTGCACGCAGCCAATTCAGGACTGACAGTGGTTTGAATCCCAGAATTGTATAAGTCCCCTGTGCCTGCCAGGATCAATTTATGAGTGAGAGTGAGGAACCGCCGGTTTTGACCCAAAAACCAAAAAAAAAAATTTTTTTTTAAATTAGGAATCTAAAGGCTAGAGTGGTAGTATAATAGGTAGGACATTTGCCTTGCATGTGGCTGACCCAGGTATAATGAATATAATGAATCCTGGTACCACATATGATCCCCAAAGCTGCCAGGAGTGTTCTCTAAGCATAGACAGGTCTGACCTAAAACCCAAAACATTATGAATTTTAGAGCTAGAGATCTGGCTCAATGGGCTGAATTTGTGCTTTGCTTGTAAGAGGCCTGTGTTTGATTCTTGGTACCATGCATCACCAGTAGCAGCTCCTAAACACCACTAGGTATGCCTCCCAAAAAAATCCCAAAAATAACAAATTTTATTATCTACAGTAACACATTAATAAATCTGAGTTTCAGAATGTTAAGCCAGGGCCAGAACGATACAATACAACAGGTTGGGCATTTGCGTTTGCCATGTACATGGCCAACTTGGGTTTGAGCCCCAGAATCCCATGTGGTTTCGAGCCCTGCCAGGAGTAATTCCTGAGTTCAGAGCCAGGAGTAATCCTGAGCACCATTGGTGGCCCAAAAAGCAAACAAATTAAAAATAGACACATGTGTATACATACATATGCACACATACTCAAAAAATGAATATTTGGGCCAGAGAGATAGCATGGAGGTAAGGCGTTTGCCTTTCATGCAGAAGGTCATCGGTTCGAATCCCGGCGTCCCATATGGTCCCCCGTGCCTGCCAGAAGCAATTTCTGAGCACGGAGCCAGGAGTAACCCCTGAGCACTGCCGGGTATGACCCAAAAACCACACACACACACAAAAAGAATATTGCTTGCCCAATCTTCATTCTTTTTTTTTTCCCCCTTCTGTTGGTTTGATTTGGTTTTGGGGCCACACCAAGTGATGCTCGCAGTGCTCTGGCTCTGCTCAGGAGTCACTTCTGGTGGTCTCAACAGGACCCAGTGCTGGGGATTGAACCAGAGTCGGCCTTATGCAAGGCTAAAACTATGGCTCTATGTTATCTCTCCAGCCCATTTCCCACTTCTTTAAAGGACATAGATTTTCAGGGAGCACCGCATGCATACTTACCTTTGTGTTCCTTGTGTCCTTGTACATAGTGGAATATTAACCCCTCAGAGGAGCTGAGTCTTTTTTTTTTGTTTTGTTTTTGGATCACACCCAGCAGCACTCAGGGGTTACTCCTGACACTAGGCTCAGAAATCGCTCCTGGCAGGCTCGGGGGACCATATGGGATGCCGGCATTCGAACCACCGTCTTTCTGCATGCAAGGCAAATGCCTTACCTCCATGCTATCTCTCCAGCCCCAAGTCTTATTTTTTTTTATTTTTTATTTATTAACTGATTGATTGATTGGTTTTTGGGCCATACCCAGTGGCGTTCAGGGGTTACTCCTGGCTCTGCACTCAGAAATCCCCCCCTGGCAGGCTGGGGGACTATATGGAATGCCCAGAATTGAACCAGGCCCCTCCTGGGTTGGCCGCATGCAAGGCAAACGCCCTACCACTATGCTATCTCTCTGGCCCCACAAGCTGAGTCTTGATTGGCCTAAAGGTTCCAATCCCCTCTTACTTTCTCTTCTTTTTTGTTTTTGGCCCATACCCAGAGATACTCAGTAGTTAGTCCTGGCTCTACACTCAGGGATCACACCTGACAGTGCTCAGGGTACCCTATGAGATGCATGGGATCAAACCAGGGTCAGCTGCATACAAGGCAAGGACCCAGTCCTCTGTACGATCCTTCAGCCCCTTTCATTTTAGACAGCCAGGCCTTAGACATCTGAGCTCAACCTTTGAGGGTTGGCAGTCCCTGGTACTTAGATGTGCTCTTTCTTTCAGTATGCAGGCCCGCCCTGTGCCACCTGCAATCTGAGTGTCACTGCAAAGTACTTTTTGTGCACACACTCCTGCCTGGAGCACGATGGCTGCTTCTTGTTCTCTGCCTCTGTGTCTGCTCTGCCCAGGCCCCATAGGGGAGTAAGGATGGGAAGTAATTCATGGGAAGGTGGGGCCCGGAGCCCAGCCATTTTCTGGGTCACTACAGAAGAGAGGGCCTCACCAAGCCAGCATTTGCTGGATCAGATAGTCCCAGGGGATGGAGCACCCTGCATTAGGGCTGCTCAGAGAGCTCAAGCCACAAGTTCCTGCTTCTCTACCAGTGGCAGTTGATGACTTCCTCAACACTTTCCTACCTTCTAATAGTCTGGCAGTTCCCAGGCAGCAATCAGGAGTGGATTTCTAGAGGGACAGGAGGTGGAAGGAGAGGGAGTAGTTAGACATGTAGGCAGAAAAAACCCAGTCACTCAAGATGACTAGCTTTTATTTTCTCCACCCTTTAACCCTGAAACTTCCCAATGATTCTGTTTCCTCTTCTTTAAGCTTATTTCCTTGCAACTTCAGCATATGTATGAACTATGTATGTGGGCGGTTTTCCTAACTGTTGTATAGCCACTCAGGGATCGATCATGGGGCACTGTGAGGTACTTTTTGGCCCCTCCTAAGTACAAGCATAAAGAAAGACTGTCCTTTAACCCAGACAATGAGCAACTCGTCCTTCCTCTGAGTACAAAGTACAGATCTCGCTGGTCTCCAGAAATCAGACCATCATGAGGTTCAAAAGCAAGCTAGGACCGGCATTGGGATGTGGCTCTGCAATAGAGCACTTGCCTAGCATGTGTGAGGTCCTAGGTTTGATTCCTGGCACAGTTTCCCCAAAAAAATATTTAAAACAAGCATGGGCGGGCTGGAGAGGTGGCGCTAGGGGTAAGGTGTCTGCCTTGCAAGCACTAGCCAAGGAAGGACTGCGGTTCGATCCCCCAGTGTCCCATATGGTCCCCCCAAGCCAGGGGCAATTTCTGAGTGCTTAGCCAGGAGTAATCCCTGAGTTTTTGAGTGTGGCCCCAAAAACTAAAAAAAAACAAAAACAAAAACCAAAAAACAAGTAAGGGCTTTGGGGCTAGACTGGTAGTATAGCAGATAAGACGCTTGCTTTGTATGTGGCTGACCTGGTTTCAGCCACCAGCACCTCATATGGTTCTTGGCCAGGAGTAAGCCATGAATACATCTGGATGTACCCCCTCAAAACAAAAACCTAAGCAAGTGCATAGAAGGCATACTTCGACATTGGGAGAAATTCAGCTTCTTTCCTTTGTCCTTTTTTTTTTGGTGGATTTTGAAGACACATTTAGCAATGCTTAGGGGCCACTCCTGGCTTTATGCTTGGGTATTTTCTGGCAGTGCTAGGAAGACTAAACACAGTGCCAGGGATCAAGCCATGAAGGGCAGCTCCATAACCCCTGTGCTATCCACTTGGCCCCACTTTTTTTCTGCTGACCCTGTACATGCACCAGGCGGTGATCCTTGGAGCCGCTTGAGACTTTCTGGGTTCTGCTCGAAGTTTCTTCACTTTTGGACTTTTGTGCCTTTGATCGAGTTCAACTCCTGGCCAGCTATGTGCCTGCTCAAGTCCCTTTCCTCCTCCTGGCTTTAAGTCAGCCTTTTAAAGGTTGCTTCTAAAGTCAGTGGGTTTAACTAGTGAGCAAGAGGTATTCTCAGCACTTCATTTTTTTTTTTTTTTTTTTTTTTTGTGGTTTTTGGGTCACACCCGGCAGTGCTCAGGGGTTATTCCTGGCTCCAGGCTCAGAAATTGCTCCTGGCAGGCACGGGAGGACCATATATGGGACGCCGGGATTCGAACCGATGACCTCCTGCATGAGAGGCAAACGCCTTACCTCCATGCTATCTCTCCGGCCCCTCAGCACTTCATTTTGGAGAGAGGAGGCATGGGGGGGGGATGGGGAAACTCAGCTTCCCACTGAAGTGAAGCAGAGCCCTCAAGCTTCTGTCTGGAGCAAAAGAGCAGCTCCTCGGCCCCAATATCTATCTCTGCTCGGATATGAGGAAATCGAGGGGAATGAGCCCCACCTCATCCCACCTCCCTGAGCAGCCACCTGCTGTGGCTGAAATGAGTACTTTACATACATGTATTATGCTTCCAGAGTCTGGTCCCTGGTAGGTCTGGGGGCCCTGGCACCTGTGGGGGTAGGTTCCAGAAGGCCACCCCTCCCTAGGGTGCTCACTTAGACACCTCACTAGACCCACGTGACTGGTTCTGAGTAAGGCTGATTGGCTTCCAGATGCCCTTTAGCACCACAGCGGTTTCACCAGAAATGCCAGGAATGTGTGGGTACAGCTTTTCCTTGAGGCCATGAGGAGAGGGTTTGGAAACAGCAGTGCCCAGACTTGCGCCAAGGAAGGGCCTCCCATGGGGTCTACAGATGGTTGCTGCCCTCCAGGACCCCATTTCAGTTTCAGAACTAGGAAGGGGGGGTCCCCCATCCTGAGTATTTTGCCAAGCAAGTGAGCCCAGGAGCAGGGCCAAGTCCTCGCCCCTCTGCTCACAGATGTTTGTCCTGACGCGACAGTGCCCTCTGCTGCTGGGCAATGGAATCGCAGGTGTGGGGTCAGTGACATCTGTGTACGTCCTGGGCTCTGGCCCTGACCAGAGGTCAGATTCCACCTGTCCTCTGTCCTCTGACCCAGGGATCGAGTGTTTCTTCCAATGACCAGTGAAATGAAGAACAGTACCTTTTCTCACAGCCGATTATCTTGCCTCAATCACATCAGCTCCATGCCTACATAGGCTGGGCAGAGTCGAGGCTCCGAAGCCCATGTTGAAAGTTGCGTTTCTGGGCCAGGAGAGATAGCACAGCGGCGTTTGCCTTGCAAGCAGCCGATCCAGGACCAAAGGTGGTTGGTTCGAATCCCGGTGTCCCATAGGGTCCCTCGTGCCTGCCAGGAGCTTTTTCTGAGCAGGCAGCCAGGAGTAACCCCTGAGCACCGCCGGGTGTAGCCCAAAAACCAAAACCAAAACCAAAAAAAAAAAAAGAAAGAAAGTTGCGTTTCTGGGAATCTGCAGAATGGAGAGGGTTTCTCATTCTACCTGGCTGCCCCAGAGGAGTCCAGTGGCTGGAAGAGTCCACTGGGCATCGGTGAGCAGGATTGTGGACGGAGAACCGAGAGCCTGTTTTCTGGTCACTGGCCCCAAGTCGCAGGTACAGGCAGGGTGTCCATGGCCACTGAGGTAACTCTGGCTCTCTGTCTCCTTCCAAGCAGGAGAGAGTTGACAAAGGCATAGAGACTGACGGCTCCAACCTGAGTGGAGTCAGCGCCAAGTGTGCCTGGGATGACCTGAGCCGGCCTCCCGAAGACGAGGACGACAGCAGGAGCATCTGTCTCAACTCTCAGCCCCGGCGACTCTCAGGCAAAGGTGGGCATTGCCACCAACATCCTCCTTCCCTTTGCAGGCCCTCATAGGTGGGCCTCACACATTGTTCGTTTCCTGGCGTGATTCTGACAGCAAGTTGAAGCCTTCCAGCAAGGCAAGATTGGGGAGCCTTATCAGCCGGTTTCTTCTGTGTTTCTAGTGTGTTTCCACTGCACCATCAGCAGTACCACCCGACCATTGTGATGTAGATTCGCCCCTTGTAATCTGAGGTCATGGAGGTGAATGGAAGCCGTAGAACAGTGGCAGGAAAAGATCATAGTCCACCCAAGCACCAGAGAACAAGCTTGAACCACCCATGAGTTGACACAGGGTCCAGCACTGGATTGGAAGCCAGGCCAGACCCAGCAGGCCTTGAAAGAGAGAGGCCTAAGCTGGGAGGACCCCTATCCTACCCTGCAGATCAGATAGATCCCCACTCACTGCCTGTTGCATTCCAGGTGGGACTGGGGCAGAATACTTTCCTGCCCACTGGTAAAGAATATTCCTTACTAAGGCCAATGGGAAAACAATCCTCGCACATCCACACATGCTTATGACCTCCTTGTCCATTTCTTTTTACTGTTCCTCTGCTGCTGCTTATTTTAGGACTCAGATACCTATAGGCCTGAATATATCTACATATATGATGGAAAATAGAAAATGTTTTCTTCTTACAGTTTAAAAAAAAAAATTTAAACCCTGGGATTTATGCTCTTCTACAATTGCCAGCATCCCAACTTGGGTGTATAGTCCCCCCCCCCTTTTTTTTTTTACTTAATGGAATTTCTATCTGTCTTCTCTATTTCCTATATTAGATTAAAAAAGTTTTTTTACAGGGCCACATCCAGTGATGTTCAGAGTTTATTTCTGGCTCTGGACTCAGGAATTATTCCTGGAAGTACTTGGGGGAAGCACTTGGGGTTCTGTGGATTGAACCCGGGTTGGCCTCTTGCAAGGCAAACTCCCTGCCCATCGTACTGTCTCTTCAACCCATAAATAAAAAAATTTTTTTTGGTTTTTGGGCCACACCTGGCGGTGCTCAGGGGTTACTCCTGGCTGTCTGCTCAAAAATAGCTCCTGGCAGGCACGGGGGACCATATGGGACACCGGGATTCGAACCAACCACCTTTTTGGTTCTAGATCGGCTGCTTGCAAGGCAAACGCTGTTGCGTTATCTCTCCGGGCCCGATAAATAAAATTTCTTTACTAAAGAAAAACTTAGACCCCAGTTGAAAATACTTGATGCTTTTCTTTCCTCCCTCCTGTTCTAATGGTATGTTGAGTCCTTGGGAGAATCAAAGAGAAAAATTATTTCATTAGAATCATTTCCTTAAAAAAAAAAAAATCATTTTCTTGCTTTTGACAAAATAGGTAATTTAAAAAGAATTGATAGATCTATTCAAAGCCTTTTCCCGGGGCCAGAGTAATAGTACATTGAGGAGAGTGTTTGCCTTCCATACTACTAAACTGGGTTCAATCCCTGGTACCCCATATGGTCCCCCAATCCTGCCTGTAGTGACCCCTAAGTACAGAGTCAGGAGTAAGTTCTAAGTACTGCTGGATGTAGGCTCCCCCACAAAAATAAGTTTTTTCCCCACACTTTTTGTTTTGTTTTTGAGCCACACCTAGTGGTACTCGGGTTACTCCTGTCTCTGCATTCAGAAATTACTACTGACAGGTTCAAGGAATTATATGGGATGCTGAGAATGAAATCCCAGTTGGCTGCACCCAAGGCAAATGCCCTACCCTCTGTGCTATCACTCAGTCCCTTTGCCCCAATTTTTTTTTTTTTTTTTTGGCTTTTTGGCTTTTTGGGTCACACCCGGCGGTGCTCAGGGGTTCCTCCTGGCTGTCTGCTCAGAAATAGCTCCTGGCAGGCATGGGGGACCATATGGGACACTGGGATTTGAACCAACCACCTTAGGTTCTGGATCGGCTGCTTGCAAGGCAAGCACCGCTGTGCTATCTCTCCGGGGCCCCCAATTATTTTTTTATTTTTTATTTTTTGGTTTTGGGGTCACAACCAGCAGCGCTCAGGGGTAACTCCTGGCTCTGCGCTCAGAAATCGCTCCTGGCATGCTCAGGGGACCATATAGGATGCCAGGATTCGAACCACCATCCTTGTGCATGCAAGGCAAACGCCTTACTTCCATGCTATCTCTCCGGCCCCGATTATTATTTTTGTTTTTAATTGTAATTGTAATCCCGGGTCCAGAGCAATAGCGCAGCGGTAGGGTGTTTGCCTTGCATGTGGCTGACCCAGAACAGACCTCAGTTTGATCCGAAGCTGTCCCATATGGTCCCCCAAGCTAGGAGCGATTTCTGAGTGCATAGCCAGGAGTAACCCCTGAGCATCACCAGGTGTGTTCCCCCCCCCCAAAAAAAAAGTAAGTCATGTCATTGTAATAAGGCAGTTTGAAAAATTAATAATCATCTTTGCTGTAACCCAAGCCCACCCTTAAACAATTAATGTTGGGCCCGGAGAGATAGCACAGCGGTGTTTGCCTTGCAAGCAGCCGATCTAGGACCAAAGGTGGTTGGTTCCAATCCCAGTGTCCCATATGGTTCCCCGTGCCTGCCAGGCGCTATTTCTGAGCAGACAACTTGGAGTAACCCCTGATTACCCCCAGGTGTGGCCCAAAAACAAAAAAAACAAAAAATTTAATGTTAATTTATTTGCCTTTTCCTTTTTGTTTGCAGATCTTTCTTTGTTTTTAGGCCACACTCAGCAGTACTCAGGGGTTACTCCTGGCTCTGCTGTCAGGCATCATTCCTGATGGTGCTCAGGGGACCATATGGGTCTGCATGCAAGGCAAATGCCCTACCTACCTCCTGTGCAAATCTCATCAAAATTTTAGTGTAAGGGATTAAATTAGCAAGCTTCATGATGGCTAGAGCCATAGTACAACGGGTAGGACTCGTTGATCTTGCACATGCCTGACCCAAATTTAATACCCAGCATCCTTTATGGTCCCTTGAGCACCACTAGGGTAATTTCTGAAACCAGAACCATGAGTAACTCATCACCAAGTATAGCCCAAAAACTACAGTTTAAACAATCTTTGTAAGTTTCATATCTAATGGGGCTGGAGAGATAGCACAGCTGTAGGGCATTTGCCTTGCATGCAGCCAGTCCAGGACAGATGGTGGTACGAATCCGAGCATCCCATATGGTCCCCCATGCCTGCCAGGAGTAACCCCTGAGCACCGCCAGGTGTGACCCAAAAACAAAAAAAAAGTTTCACCTCAAAGATCTGCAAAACTCCTTGCACAGAGATCTTGCCACCAAGAGCCTCTCCCGCATATCTGGGCCTTTGCCCTCAGAGCTACAGGATGCCCTGGTCCCATGTGAATGGTGACCTCAGCATCCCACTGACTCAACCCGACAGGAGTGAGGCCAAGGCCAAATGCCAGTTGAATTAATTTGTTCTTTGTTTTGAACCATCCCCAGCGATACTCAGGGCTTACTCCTGACTCTGCTCTCAGAAGTCACTCAGGGCAGTGCTCAGGAGGCCATATGGAATGCTGGGGATCATGCCTAGGTTGGCCACACACAAGACAAGAGCCCTACCTACTAATTGACTGCTTAGAACCTTGAAACATGTGGAAGAGACATTTGCCCATTCATGCCCCGGCTTTTAGAGCCCTAACCGACTTCTTTGTCAGTGGCCATAATCCCTGGGTGGTCTTCAGCTGTTCCAAAGGCTTTGTCAACCGCTCTCGAGCCCTCTTCAGGGTGTGGAGCCCATGCTGCATACGAAAAGGAGAGTGGAGAGAGCACCTTCTTGGAGGGGCTCGTGTTTAGCAGCCTCCCCTGGCCTGCTTTAAGAACAGCTCAGACCCAAGGTTTCTCACCATCACAGTGCAGCTTCTCACTTAACGCAGGGCGCATGCTCAAAACCAACCTGGGGGTGCTGAGGAGGGGGCATTCAGCTTCACACAGCCATGGAGCCAGGTTCCAAGAGCCAGGCTGAGGGTGCTGAGAGGCCAGAGGGAGGGACCTCAGGCAACCTGGTGGTGTCATTACAGACACAGAGCAGATCCGGGAAACCCTGAGAAGAGGACTTGAAATCAACAGCAAACCCGTCCTTCCGCCTATCAACACTCAGCGACAGAATGGCCTCTCTCTGGACCGGGCCCCGTGAGTCCTACCCCGCCCCCACCCAAGTCATCACCTCTCCCGACAGCTGTGCCCCTGCGTGGGAGCAAGGAGCAGGGCCTGTGAGGTCTGTCCCCATGGCTCCCACGAGATCACTGTGCCTATAACCCGTGGGTCTGGGCTGGGGTCTCTGTGACCAGAGGGGAGGGTTCAGAGGAGACCTGGAATGTAAACACCAGTAAATATTTACACGGCTTGTGAGAGCCGACAGGAGGCCTCTTTGGGGCAGAATCTGACTTGGGGCCTTTCAGCCTGGTGGGAGCCCATTGTGCTGCACAGAGCCCCCTTATCTCAGCCTCAGCCAGGGTTGTCCTTCCTTCCTTCCTGAAGCCTGGTCTCTGACTGATAGCTGCAGCCCTAGGGGCCTCCCTCCCTGTCTGGCCAGCCCCGTTCTGGACACAGGCTTCGGAGGTCTTCTTTCTGCCTCTCTGTGCAGGGACTCCTGGAGCCCTGGGGAGACGTTGGCCAACCCAGAGGTCAGATCCGCTTCCTGCTGACCTCCCTTCCTCTGATGGCTGGGCACTCCTCTGCCTTGGTGACAGAGCAGCTCTTGGGAGTAACCGCTGCCAAGGGAAGTCACTGTGCCCTTTTGCAGGACCAGGGTGGCCAGTGGTCAATCTCCCCTTCCGCTCAGAAGCCTGTTTCACTCCTGTCGGGGGCCCATCTGGGGTGCTGGCTCTTCCTTTGGAGTGGGGCGGGTCGCCTCTGAGCCAAGACAATGAATGAGTGGCCTAGTGTGGCTGAAGAAGAGCCTGTGGGAAGTGGCTCCCCTGTGTCTTCCCAGTTCCCAAGCACCCGACACACCCAGTACAGAAATAGGGTGGGGAGGGAGCGTTTCTTGCACAGGGAACCTGAGGTGAACCTTGAAGGGGCTCTCCGGCTTTTACTGAGTGAGGGAAGAATAGAGCTGAAGGGAACGGAGCAGGAGGGCCCAGCCATTTCCTTTGAGGCCCCCTGTGGAAGCAGAAGCAGAGTTATTCTGGGAACTGGGCTGCCCACAGCGGCTCCCTTGGTGAATCTGTCATCCAGAAACCATGAAAGTCCAGCTCTTGGGCAAGTGCCTGGAGAAGCCTCCTTGGCCGCTCCTTGGCAGCCTCCTCAGCCCAGCCAACAGCCTTCCCTCGCCTCCAGCCAATGGCCCAAGAAGTGGCTGGAGGCAGCATCTCCTTCCCGGCAGCAGCAGCCAGCCTGGCTATGGCATGATGAAACTCTACCTGTGGGCCTGGAGCCTGGCCTGGGCCGCCCTTCCCATGCCCTCAATTTGGCTTCTTCCTTGGGGCTTCGTTGGCATTGATGGAAGGCTGAAAGTAATTCAGACACATAGAGCCTGAGCGAAAGTACAGCGGGTAGGGCATTTGCCTTGCACACAGCTGACTGACCCATGTTCGATCCTCAGCATCCTAATATGGTCCCCCTCGCCTGCCAGGAGTGATTTCTGAGCACAAAGCCAGTAGTGCCCTGAGTGCCGCCAAGTGTGGCCCAGAAACCAAAAATTAAAAACAAAACAAAAAAGAAAACAGGGGCCAGAAACATAGCACAGTGGTAGGACATTTACCTTGTTTGCAGCTGACCCAGGACGGATCTGGGTTTGATTCCTGGCATCCCATATGGTCCCTCTAGCCTGCCAGGAGCGATTTCTGAGTGCAGGGCCAGGAGTAATCCCTGAGTGCTGCTGGGTGTGCCCTACCCCCCCAAAAAAGTTTGAGACTCAAACATTAGGGGCTGGAGCAATAGTATAGTGAGTAGGGCATTTGCCTTGCACGCTGCCCACCTGGGTTTTCTCCCCGGTACCCCATATGCGTCGCCACCGCCCCCCCGCCAGAATTCAGTAAATTCTGAATGCAGAGCCAGGAATAAATCCTGAGCACTGCTGGGTATGCCCACCCCCCAAAAAATGACTCAAATATTGTAACTTGGCCTAGATGTCCCTCTGATCTCTAGAAGTCCAGGTAGGAGGGCAGAGTCCTGCTGAGATGTACCCCAAGTGACCTCTTGACTATCCAGCACAAGCCCTCTCTCTCTCTCTCTCTCTCTCTCTCTCTCTCTCTCTCCCTCTCCCCACACACACACACATCCACACACACACACACATCCACACACACACACACACACACACACACACACACACACACACACACACACACACACACACACACACACACACACACACACACACACACACACACACACCACTCCTGGTTGCTGCATCCTGCCCCAAGTATTTCCAGGCTCTTGTTCCTGAATATCTCTTCTCTCTCTCTCCCCTCCCCCTCTCCCTCTCCCTCCCTCTCTCTCTCTCTCTCTCTCCCCCCTCCCCCTCCCCCTCCCTCCCTCTCCCTCCCTCTCCCTCCCTCTCTCTCTCTCTCTCTCTCTCTCTCTCTCTCTCTCTCTCTCTCTCTCCACACACACACACACACCCCTACACCTGTCTGTGGACATGGACAGAATCTGCTGTCACCCTGTGTTGACTCTGAAGCTCAAGGGCCATCAGGGCTGGGTCTGCTGTCTGGAGGGACTTCATTTCTGAGGGTTTCTGCGCTGCCTAATAGCTTGTCATCCAGAAGCTGAGAAGTGGTTCCTCTCGTCAGCCACACAGGGGGCCCAGTAGCCCCTCTGTTTCTCCCTGCAGCTCCCCGTTACCCTAAGATCAATGGTGACAGGCTCTGTTCAGATCAGCAAGCACAACTGCAATATCTGTGCTGCCCTCTCTGGGACCTGACCCCATTTCGGAGAAATTACGACGGAGAAAGTGGCCCCCAAATGTGCTGGCACCAGTGTTTGTTCCTTCTGGGGGAGGGGGGAACAGCAGCAGCAGTAGTAGTGCCAGCCTTACTGGGTCTGCCTGCCTTATTTGCCTGCGTCAGGCTTTCTGGGCCTGTGGCAAGCAGATGCCTTACTCCTGCATGTGTCTGAATATGGCTGGAGGTGGCTCCAGTTTAGGGAATAGGCAGGCCTCGGCCTCAGCACCAGGAGTGGGTGGCACACTCACTGTAACCCATAGCTTTAGTGTGTACTATGGGTTTTGGTTGGTTTTCATTTAAGTCAGCCCTTCATTGTGCCTTGGGTAATCTTATTACTTTTATCTCCTGTTGTGGAAGAGGAAACTGAGGAACCGACAAGCTGACAAGACACTCGGCCACCTGGTCTGACCTTGCTGGCTCTGATCTCAGGGACTCGTGAGGGGCAGATGACCTTACGTGTGCACCACCACCACTAGACACCATGGTGTGGATTCATCCCCAGTGACCTATTTATACCAGAGCTGCATTTGGATAGCAGACCCCTTTTTTGTTTTTCTCTGTTCAGAAGCCACCATAGGGACCAGAGCAATAGAGCAGTAGATAAGTCACTTTCCTTGCACACAGCCAATAAGGGCTAGATCCCTGGTATCCTATCCTATATGGTTCCCTGAGCCCCGCCTAGAGTGATCCCTGAATGCAGAGCCAGAAATTAAGTCCAGAGTACTCAGACTTTTTTTTGGGGGGGGGGGGCCACACCCGTTTGATGCTCAGGGGTTACTCCTGGCTAGGCGCTCAGAAACTGCCCCTGGCTTGGGGGGACCATATGGGATGCCGGGAGACCGAACTGCAGTCCTTCCTTGGCTAGCGCTTCCAAGGCTCATGACCTCACCTGGAATTCTCAGTCTGCACTGCAACACTTCCTTGCCTTGTACAACCTGGGTTATTTGTAGCACCCATCCTTTTCTGGTTTTGGTTTTTTGGGTCACATCTGGCATTGCTGTAGGGTTACTTCTTTTTTTTTTTTTTGTTTTGTTTTTGGGCCATACTCGGCGGTGCTCAGGGGTTACTCCTGGCTGTCTGCTCAAAAATAGCTCCTGGCAGGCACGGGGGACCATATGGGACACCGGGATTTGAACCAACCACCTCTGGTCCTGGATTGGCTGCTTGCAAGGCAAACGCCGCTGTGCTATCTCTCCGGGCCCGAGTAGGGTTACTTCTTGCTTTGCACTATGATATCTGTCTTGGTGATGTTTGGGGGCCCATATGTAGAGCCAGGATTAAACCCCAGGTCAGTTGCATGCAAAGCAAATGCCCTACCCACTGTTATCACTCTGACCCCTGTATCACGCATCCTGGATTCTCACTTCAGCAGTGAGTCATTTTG
The DNA here is from genome assembly GCF_024139225.1 of Suncus etruscus. Classification (NCBI taxonomy): domain Eukaryota; kingdom Metazoa; phylum Chordata; class Mammalia; order Eulipotyphla; family Soricidae; genus Suncus; species Suncus etruscus. Next base: position 46,433,497 of record NC_064864.1, read on the forward strand.
CAGAGGGCTGGAAAAGGAAGACCTCAGTCACTGGAAACAGAGCTGGGCTCCAGCTGTAGTGGGCTTTGGCAGGAAAGTCGGGGTCCTGGTCTTGTAACCAAGCCTGACAGAGGATCCCTAGAGCTCAGGGCTGCTCATGTTTGAATAAGGAACAATCCCCACCCTTGCCCCTGTGGGTTTCACTCGGCCCAGTTCCTTCTGTCAGTCAGGCCCACAACTTTACCATCCCATCCCTTGGGAAAGGGCTTGTGACCTGGGAGCCTTTTGCTAGAGGTCTCTGCTATTTGCCTTTTGCTCCCTAGAACTATCCCCATGAGGAAGTTGGTCCAAATAACCCAGTGATACAGGGCTGTGCTTCACACTAACAGGAGGGAAGCTGGGTAACCCCACTGGGGCCTACCTCTGGCCTGCCCTGCCGGAGACACCCCTCAACACCATCAGAAACCAAAGGAAGGAAGGAAGCAGCAATCAGAGACTGGGCTGGACTCAAAGACAGTATCAGCTTAGAATAGTCACCCACCCTAAACCCCAGTTCCTCCTTTGAGGGGCTGAGATTATAGCTGAAACATGTGTCCATAAACCAGGTTCTCCCTCTCCCTTCTCCCAGCCTGGTCATGGCCTCAGGTTTAAATGGAAACAGGAGGAAGAGCTCAAGATGGAGAGGAGGCAGGGCAGCTTCCGTCTGTGAGGTGTGGATGTGGTGAATGAACAGTGTGTAAATGATATAGGACTAGAAACCAGGGGTCTAGCCGTGGAAGCAAGGTGTTCAGGATATGTAAAAAGTCACCTTATGCGGTGGGAAGTGTAAATATAGCATGTGTTATATAGGCAGGTGGTAAGGAAGAAAGAATGGAAAGAGTGAGTTCCTGAATTGCCAAGGTCTGCCTCCCTGAAAGCCAGGGCTCCTCAGCCCTGGTCGGCAGGTTGGAGGAAGGAGAAGGAAGGAGAAACCTCTGGCCTACATCTTGGCTGCTGCTCTGTAGACCCTTCTGCATATAGGACAGGGAATGTGTGAAGAGTGCTACTGAAAGCCTCTCCTGGTGCTGGAACACAGGGCAAATCCTGAACTGAATGGCTCTCCAGGCCAAGTAGGCAGTGTTTATTGCTCATTACCATGTGGCAGGTGTTGAGGGGCGGGGGTGGGGGGACTACTGTCCCCAAGTTACAAACAAGAGCACAGAGTTTTGTGGTTTATACTTTACCTGGTGTGGCTCCAGATCTCTGGGTCTTTTCATAACTGGCTCCTGATTGTGAAAGGGGGTGCACTGAAAGGGGGGGGTGCCTGCCAGCTCACAGGAAGTATGGACTGGCAGGAGGGCTGAGCCATCCCCCTGCCAATGTCACAGTACAGCTATTAGGTCATCTGGGCTAGAAACCAGTGAGCCAATTTGGGGCTGAAGCAGCAGTACAGCAGGTAGAGCATTTGTCTTATACTCAGCCAACCTGAGTTCGATTCCCAGTATCACATATGGTCCCCCATGAGTACATCTGGATGTGACCCAGAAACCAAGATAAGATTACATTCAAGGGCCAGAGAGATAGCACAGCAGTAGGGCATTTGCCTTGCATGCCGCCACCACTGAACAGACGGTGGTTCAAATCCCGGCATCCCATATGGTCCCCCATACCTGCCAGAAGCGATTTTTGTGCATAGAGCCAGGAGTAACCACAGGGTGTGACCCCCAAAAAAGATTACCTTCAAGTTTTAAAAGAATAATTAAAAATATATATCTTGGGGCCGGGCGGTGGCGCTAAAGGTAAGGTGCCTGCCTTGCCTGCGCTAACCTTGGACGGACCGCGGTTCGATCCCCCGGTGTCCCATATGGTCCCCCAAGCCAGGAGCAACTTCTGAGCACATAGCCAGGAGTAACCCCTAAGCGTTACTGGGTGTGGCCCAAAAACCAAAAAAAAAAAAAATATATATATATATATCTTTTTAAATATATATATATATATCTTTTTTTTAACATGGAGTAGAGCATTTGCCTTGCATGCAGGATGGTGGTTCAAATACCAGCATCTCAATATGGTCCGTCCGTTCCCCCCCCCCCCCCCAGTATGCCAAGAGTGTAGAACCAGGAATAACTCCTGAGCACTGCTGGGTGTGACCCAGAAGCCAATATATATATATATATATATATATATATATCTTTTGTTTGTTTTTAACCACATCCAATAGTACTCAGGGCTTATTCCTGAATGTGTTCTGTGTTTAGGGATCATTCCTGGCACTGCTCAGGTAACCATAATTGAACCTGAATCTGTACATGCAAGGCAAACACTCTATCCACTGGACTATCACTTTGGCCCCAAGATGATTTTTTTCTAAATGTCAGAACCAGTGAGAGATAGTTCAGGGGTTAATTTGTTTAATTTGCATGCAACTGACCTGGTGTAGTGCATTTGGTCCCCTGTGGATCTCTAGGGATGATCCCTGAGCAGAGCCAAGAGTTCATTAATCCCACTGATATGAGATAAAACCTAAAGTCAAGAAAGTGTTATTGTGAATGTGAATGATAGCTAGCAGGTAGGGTGTTTGCTTTGCATGCATTCAGTACAGGGCACCACCTATGGTCCCCTAGGCCCCATCAAGAATGATTCCTGAGGGGCCAGAGCAATAACACAGCAGTAGAGCATTTGCCTTGCATGTGGCCGACCCTGGATGACCCTGGTTCAATTCCCAGCATCCCATATGGTCCCCTGAACCTTCGGGAGTGACTTCTGAGCGCTGCAGGATGTGGCCTAAAAACAAACAAAAAAAGAGTGATCCCTAAGCACAGAGCCAGAAGTAAGCCCCATGCACTGCTAGGTGTGGCTCTTCCAAAAAATAATGAAGTAATTGTTATTATAGGAGGGGTTACAACTTACCCTGCCCAGTAAAAAGGAAGGATGGGCTGGAGAGATAGCGCAGGGGCTAAAGTTCTCGCCTTGCATCTCACTGACCCCAGTTCAAACTTTGGCACTACATACTGTCGCTATGAGTACAGAGCCAAGAATAGCCATAGAGGGGCTGGAGAGATAGCATGGAGGTAAGGCATTTGCCTTTCATGCAAGAGGTCATCGGTTCGAATCCCAGCGTCCCATATGGTCCCCCGTGCCTGCCAGGAGCAATTTCTGAGCATGGAGCCAGGAGTAACCCCTGAGCACTGCCGGGTGTGACCCAAAAACCACAAAAAAAAAAAAAAAAAAAAGAATAGCCATAGATACTAGGGTGTGACCCAAACCAGCCCCCCCACACACACACACACCTGATAGTAAAAAGAAAAGATAATACATTCCAGGTAAAGATTCCAAAATTGGCACCGAGGCAAGCCCTGGTCATGCAGTAAGCATACACTTCTGCCACAGGTAAATGAGGTGTGGGGCAACTATTCCATTGGCCTCTAGAGGGCGCCTTCCTCAGAGTATGGGAAAGATGAGAAGCCCTGCAGTACACCCCATTCTCTTCAGCAAGGAGGCTGATGAATTGAAGGGAAGAACCAGGGAGAAAGCATTTGGCAGAGTGGCACTGAGAGGGGAACTCTGTGAGCCCCACTCACTGCTTGGCTAGTGAACCAGTGAAGGTGGGTCTCTACAGCCTTTCAGGGAGTTGCTGAATGTAAAGTTGAAAGGAGGCTTCTGTAGAAGATGCTGGCTTGCACAAAGAGAAACCAGTTTGTTTGCCCTCTGTGGTCCTCAGAGCCTTCACAATGCCAGCATTTTATGTCTCTCGTCTGAGCAGCAGCCTATTCCAGCCCTCACCATCTCTGCATTTCTAGAAGTTTCTCTTAGATTAAAATGCCATCAGATAGCCTTTGGGAAGCCCAGTCCTGGCTTCTAGGAAGCAGTTCTTTTAGGAGATGAGGGAAAAATTAGATGTGTCTTCATGGCCTTGAAACCCCAGAAGGAAAAAGTCTACTCAGAGGAATGGGAGAAAGGAGAAATGTTGCGGTTTTGTTTTAGCTGGCGTCAGGGAGACCTGTGGGTTTTATCTTAGCCCATTATTTGCTCATTGTGTGACCTTGAACTATATATTTAAGTCTCTGAGTTTCGGCTTCATCTGTAAAATGGGAAAAAATAACGCCTGCTTATATTTAGCATAGGACTGGCCACTAGGGTCTACAACCAGGGGTCCCCAAATAATGGCCTGTGGCCCATCAAGGACATTTATTTGGCCTGGTAGGTGTTTTTGCCACCACCGCTGCCTGTCCTGCTTAACAGCCGACTTGTCCTGGGCCTGCAGTGTGCATGTGCACCACACTCTCTGACCCCTCCTCCCTCTGTCTCTCAACAACTCCTCTCAGTCTCAGACAGGGGTCCCCAAAGTACGGCCTGCCAAAAGCAGGCCCATAGTTTGCATTGAAATACTGGTAAGTTTGACGATTTAACTTTTCTTGTTCTTCATTTTAAATATTGTATTTGTTGTTTTACTTCAAAATAATATATGTACAAGGGGCCAGAGAGATAGTATGGAGGTAGGGCGTTTGCCTTGCAAGCAGGACAGTGGTTCGAATCGCAGCATCCCATATGGTCCCCTGAGCCTGCCAGGAGAGATTTCTGAGCGTATAGCCAGGAGTAACCCCTGAGCGCTGCCGGGTATGGCCCAAAAACCAAAATATATATGTTCAAAAATTAAAAACCAAAAGTACGTTCATGTGCTTAGGAATTTATTTATAGTTTTGGGATTTTGGGTTTTTTTTTGGGGGGGGGGTCACACCTGGCAGCGCTCAGGGACTACTTCTGGCTTCATGCTCAGATATCGCTCCTGGCAGGCTCGGGGGACCATATGGGACTCCAGGATTTGAACCATTGTCCTTCTGCATGCATGGCTAACACCCTACCTCCATGTTATTTCTCTGGACCCTGTTCATTTGTTTGTTTGTTTTCTTTATATTAAACTATAGTCTGGCCCTCCAGTGGTTTGAGGGAATGGGCCCTCTGTTTTTTGGGGGGTCACATCTGATGGCATTCAGAGGTTATTCCTGGCTCTGTGTTTAGAAATCACTCCTGGCAGGCTCGGGGGACCGTATGGGATGCTAGGGATTGAACCAGGGTCCATCCAGGTTGGCCACATGCAAGTCAAACACCCTACTGTTGTACTATCACTCTGGCCCTTGGCCTCCTATTTAAAAAGTGTGAGGACCCCTGGTCTACACTGAGTAAAAGATACCCACCCCTAAGGGGCTGGAGTGATAGCTAACCAGATGATGATAACTCCTGAGCACCACTGGATGTGACCCCCAAACAAAATATTACCTTAATATTGTTGTTGTGAATAGTCCCCACAAGGCTAAGATGGCCAATTGCAGTGTACAGAGAATCTTTTACTTAACTGAGATCCTTGCTGGAAGGAGATGTACATTATATCAGCCCTGATGTTAAGGAAGGAACAGGGTTGGGTCAAAATTTAGGGACAGGGGCCGGAGCTTCATGTGGCTAACCCAGGTTAGCTAACCTGGCTAACCCACTTTTGTTCCCTGGCATCCCATATGGTCCCTCGAGCCTGCCAGAGGTAATTTCTGAGCACAGAACCAGGAGTAACTCCTGAGTGCCTCTGAGTGTGACCACCACCACCACCACCCTACCACCCCTAATATTTAGCTGAAATTCAAGAAAAATATAATCTAGCAGAAATGTGCTATGATCACAAAATTTTTTATTTTGTCTACTCCTGTTTGGAACAAGATGATGATGATGCCCCGTTGTGTGGACAGAGTAACATTCATTTGTGACAGCAAGAAAGCAAAGATAAACTCAAAAAATATCATCAGACTAGGGAAGGTCAAACTCATACTGACGAGAAGATTGAACTCTTGACCCAAAATACCAGGGAAATTGGGAGCTAAGGTTCATGGCTAGAGTCCACAACCTTTGAGGAAACGGGAGGAGAGAATGGGCAGACAGAAAGCTCTAAAAAGTTTCCAGATGCAGGGAACCAGAGAGGTAGCACCCGGGGTTAAGCACTTGCCTTTCCAGCTACAATCCCCAGCATCGCATCTAGTCCCCAGAGCTTTGTCAGGGACCACACCTGAGCACAGAACCAGCAATAGCCCCTGAGCACTGCCAAGAGTGACCCCTAAGTACCACCGGGTGTGGCCCAGAACCTGAAAAGAATATTTCCAGATGCAAAAGGCATCACAGTTCTCAAGTTAGCATGGTGCTTACTCAGAAAATTCTGGACTGCAAGGAGCCTGAGAATCTTCTGGGGAAACAGGAGACCTGTGAGACAGATTCATAAAGGTTCAGGAACATCTTGAAACTTTATTGCCCTACTTGGGTACGATGGGTGTGGGGTGTGGGCCATACCCGGACACCTGGAAGTGCTAGGGACTAGTCACAGCAAATTCCTTAGTGGTCTCTCCTGGCTGACCTCCAGGGGATAGGTCTGGAAACCTAAACATATTCACTGGCCCTCTGAGCTAGCTTCCCAACTCTCCTCTCTACCTTTATTTTGGGGGGATTTCTAAGCCTGGCGGTACTCAGGGGTGGGGGCTACTCCTGGTGTTGTTTAGGGATATGGGATGCTGTGGATTGAACCTGGATGGACCATTTGCAAGGCAAGCACCTTGCCTGCTGTCCCTTGTTCCTTCTTTTAGTAGCCACCTATTTTTGCCTGCAAGTCAAAGGAAATGCCATTGACCTGAATGAGGTGAGCTTGAGCACATTTTGAGAATTTTGAAAATGTCTTCTGACATCATCGTTGGCAGGACAGAGAAATGTGCCCCGAGCACCAGGAAGGGCATGAGACTTGGTGATGGGAGGCAGGCTGACGGGTCATGGGCTGGCCGAGCCTGCCCAGAGCCATGATGTCAGTCTGTTGGCCTGTCTGCCCAGCCCCATCCTGATTGCTGTTCAATCAAATCTCAGGTGTGCCTGAGAACAGTGGCAAGTTCATCTGCTTTGTCAGTGATGTGAACTCAGCGGGAATGCCAATATGACGGACACCAAGGTCGGGTTTCAGAACTGTCCAGTCTGCTTGAAATGTGAGCCAAGTAGTGCTGCCTTCTGCTCTTGGCTCTGATAATCCCTGATGCCTATGGGCCTGAGAAGAAACATCTATCGTCAGCACAGCCTGAGGGAGCGCAGTGCTGGTCAGTGGTATAAGGAGGTTGTGGAGAATGGACGTTTTGGTGACAGTTGAAATAGAAATAAAGTGTCCCGGGCCCAAGTGATAGCACAGCAGTAGGGCATTTGCCTTGCATGTGGCCAATCCTGGATGGACCCTGGTTCGATCCCCAGCATCCCATAGGAAAGATTTCTGAGCGCAGAGCCAGGAGTAACCCCTGAGCATCGCTGGGTGTGACCCTCCCCCAAAAAAGAAAGTGGACTGAGGAAGAAAGTTCCATAGTCCTTTGTGCCCCATCCTGGTTCATTCCAGTTCTATAATTATTTCTGCTCATGATACACTGGCTTCTACAAGCCCAAGGAGTGTGTCTGGATGGATGGAAGAATTCAAGAGCCCTGTTTTCAGGAATGCCAGGAAAAATCGGGGGCCACCAACCCTAGAAGAGAGAAGCTATCTGTGAACAGGAAGAGCCACCTCTAGGATTTAAAAGTTTGCCCCGGCAGGGTGAATTCCATGACTTCGCCACATGAGGACCAGTCACCGGAAGGCCAACTGCAATAGGGGGAGGCAGCTCTGCCTGGGCTTCCCAGCAGAACAAAGGCCTCATGAGGTGCTGTCAGGCTCTAGCGGGCTCAGGGTCCCATTGGTGGTGAAAAGTCAGCTCAAGGCCTTCACTGCAGCAGTGTCTTCTCCCTGCTCAGACCTGGACCTTTGCTCAGAAGGGGGCAGCCTGCCCTAAATTAAGGCAGTTGGGTTTGGGGCCCAGCTAACAGCAAACAAGTCTCTATTAAGCTATCAACGTTCTTGGAGGTGGAGCAGATAGAAAGGCAGCCAGCTAACATCCTTTTAATGGCTTCATCCTGGGGCACCATTACATGCTTTCTAGGGGCTATATAGGGGAGTTATTTATTTCCATCCAGAGAAGAGTGAAAGGTGCGAGGGAGCTTTGTCCAAGGCCATGCTGGGCTGAAAAGGCACACCCTCGGCCCTGAGCCATGTCCGGCCTGGCCACCCTCAGCAGGTGTGCAGCCTCCCTGGAGCCAGGCTCCTTTCAGCTGCTGATGCCCCGCCTTCCCCTCCACCAGGAGCTCAGGGAGAAAACAGCCCAGCTGAAAAATTAGGCCACACTGGTGAGCACAGTACCTTTCTTTTTCTTTTTTTCCTTTTTTTTATGACTAAGATTAAGCTGACAACCATGCAAAACATTGCAAACCTATGTCGGCTGCAGAGTTAATACCTCACCCAGCCCACACAAATAATTCATGCTTCTGCATCGATGTCCAGAAAAAACAAATCAGCAAAAAGCTGGGCAGCAGAGAGAGAGCACAGCACATGGGAGAGATAGGGGGAGAGAGAGCAGGGACATTTCCAGTGAGGCAGCGTGCGGGAAATATTCAAACTCCAGGACTGCAGATCTAGCATTTTGCAATTTTTTTTTCTCTTAAAAGATTAAAGTACGTTTTCAAATGATTGAAGGTTAGTGGGAGGTGTAAATGTGGGCCCTTGTCACATTAATTCTTCAGATGATTAAGTTCTTTTCCATTTCTTTAAAGCTGTTTGCAGTTGGGTTTGATGTCCTCTGTTCTGGGTGAGTGTGTTGTAGCAGTTACCAAGGTGACTTTAGCTGACTTTCAACAATTTATTTTTCCCTCCAGCTTGAGATGTCTCGAGCCCTGTGTGCTGTTGATTCTGCTCCTCTCCCAAGCCCCCACCCCCACCCCGAGTTGCTATTCATCAGCGTTTCTGCCATGCCTGAGGCTCAGGGCTCCCCTCACAGGCCCTGCAGGCTCACAACCCTCCTGGGGTGGGGCCAGCCGTGCCCTGTTCCCAAGCATGGTGGTTGGACGCTTATGTGATGCCAGGAGTTGTACCTACAGAGCCAGAGAAAAGCGGGTAGGAGGCACTTGTTTGCATGTAGTTGATCCTGGTTTGAATCTCCCTCCTGTGGTCCCTGAGTACTATTAGTGGTCACTCCCATAATCACAGAGCCAGGAATGGCTCCTGAGCACTGTTGCATGTCCCCCCACACACAGTCAAACCCTGACTTGCCATTAATAAAGAAAGCATCCTGGGACCTGAGGCTTGTCACTTCACATTTCTTTCCTTATTTTTTCCTGTTTTGTTATATTTTGTTTTGGGGTCACACTGGTGGTGCTCAAGGGTTACTCCTGGAAGGCTCGGGGAACCATATGGGAGGCTAGGGATTGAAGCCGGGTTGACATCGTGCAAGGTAAACGCATCCCACTGTGCCACTACTCAGTCCCCAACTTTTTTGGTTTTGTTTTTGAGCCACACCCTAAACGGTGCTTAGGGGTTACCCCTGACTTCTGGCTCTGCACTCAGGACTCCTCACTCCTGGCTGTGTTTGTGGGACCATATCGGCAACCCCTGGGTTGCCAGCATGCAAGACATGCTCTACTACCTGCTATATTACCTCTCTGGCCCTGTCACCTCACATTTCTGAGCCTCGGTTTCCTCCTCTGTAACAGAAGAGTTGACAGTCAGATAATGCTTTGACCACATGGGCTGTTACTGCCCATGAGAACACAGCAAACTGCCTGCGGATCAAGCCTATACCTAAGAAGGCGTCTGGGGGCCAGAGCAGTAGTACAGCCAGGAGGGTGTTTGCCTTGTGTGGCCACCTGGGTTCAATCCCCAGCATCTCATATGCTCCCCACAGCAATGCCAGGAGTAATTTCTGAGTGAAAAGCCAGGAGTAATCCCTAAGATCATCATGTGTGGCCAAAAAATCAGTTGAAAAAAAAGAGGAATGTCTGGGGACTGGTGAAGGTGACCCATGGGAGAGCACTTGCCTTTCATGTATAGGTCCCTGGGACTCTGTTCCTGATATCACAAAAAAAGATAATTATAAAACAAGAAGTGCCAGTTTGGGCCCTGAGGGACCCCAGAGCCATAAATGGTGGTCTCATTGCTCCCCAGGGTGGGGAGAAAAGTTGTTCAGGGTCAAGACTTCCACTTTGGAGGCTTCAGCTCAGGCCGTGGCCTTGGATGTGTTACCAGCTCTCAAAAGTGTAAAGGAAAAGGTAGATTAAACAACCTCACAGTTTCCTTCCAGTCCTGAAATTCCATCACCCCCTTAGCCATGGTGTTTATTTCCTTCGCTGGTCTTGTGAAAGTTCTCATCAGAAGAGAAGCTAGGGCAAAGGGCAGTTTCAGAATTGGCTTTGAGAAGCCAGAGGAAGGGACCTCTTTGTGAAACACAGTCAGCTGTGGGGGTGGATCTGCACAGCCTGTGGGAACGGGCCTCTTCTGAACCCTGGACCCTGCTGTCTGTGCTGACCCGCTTTACCTGTGTCTCTCCACCCCCACCCCCACCCCACCACTCCCCATCCCCGGAGACACTCTGTGATCTGGTGCCCTTCCTGGCTGTCCGGGAATCAGGCTAGACCATTCTACAAGAACAGGAGTGTCATGCTCAGTATTCTGACAGACTCTTAGGGAACTCTCCTAGGATTCCTAGTGGCCTTTTGAGTGGGATCAGTGGTAACCCTCACTTCCAGTTAAAGCTGAATTTGAAAGAGTGACTCTTAGATTGGAAATGAACCCAGCAACTCAGCTGTGGCGCAAGCTATTGGCAGGAGTGAGCTGGAGGCCCCAGCCACTGCCCACTGTGACCCAGGCCACAGGCAGGGGCATTTGGTACAGGGCTGCAGAGCCTGGCAGGCCCTGCTACTCGGCCAGGCCCTTAGGCTTGACTTCTCAGTGAGGGTTGGTGGTGACCAGGTTCAAGGAGTGTTGGCTGGGGTACAGTACAGCAGGTAGGACCCTTACCTGCACACATCCAACCTGGGTTTGATCCCAGCATCCTATGTAGTTCCCCAGGCCAAGGGTGATTCCTGAGCACAGAGCCAGGAGTAAGCCCTGAGCATTGCCAGATGTGGCCCAAGAAACATGCCTGGAGTACAACGGGTAGGCTCGTACGCTGCCAATCTTGCTCTATCCCTGGCATCTCATACTGTCCCCTGAGCCTACTCGGAATGATTACTGATGCTGGTTGTGTCCAAAAAAAAAAAAAAAAAGTAGAAGGAAAGAAGGAAGGGAGGGAGAGAAAGGAAAGAAAGAAAGAAAGAAAGAAAATTAATTTTAAAGTCTAAAAGGGCTGGCCCCTTTCTCTGATCCCAGCCTTTGAGGGGCAGCTGGAGGGAAACTCAGAGCTGTAGCTCCCTGGGTTCTAGCATCTGAACTTAGGGATATGAGGGTCTGTGGAGTATGCAAGGCCTGGAGTACATAGAGTCTGTGGGGTACACAGCACTTGCCTACTGCCGTCCAGGTAAGGACAAGTTGTTGTGACGTGTGCAGCTGCCAGTATGTTGTGTCAGCCAGAAATGCAGGCTTTATTGAGTTGTTGGAGGAGTAGTGAGGGAGTGGGGAATCACACCTGGTGATACTCAGAAGCAATTCCTGGCTCTGTACTCATGAGTTACCTCTAGCAGTGCTGGGGGAGGGAACCCAGCAGGGTCAGCTGCATGCAAGGCTAGTACCTAACCCCAATACTATCTCAATGAAGATTTAGCACCTCCTCCAGGATTCCAAATCCTGGCTCCACCCCGCCCCTTCTTTGTAACCCCACCCCCAGATCCCAATTCCTGGGCCTCCTGGGCACTACGAAGAGTGAGCTCTGGGGGACATGCTTGTCCCAGCACAACCACAGGTTAAACTTACTACTTGGTGAGCGTGTGGTAAAGGGGACTGTTAGGGTCCTCTCTGTCCCCTTCATCACGCTCCTCCCTGGAGCCTCATGCGTGCTAAATTCTGATGTCACACTTGTGCTTGCCCTGGCAGGAGCCGCAAAGACAGTTTGGAGAGTGATAGCTCCACGGCCATTGTCCCCCACGAGCTGATCCGCACGCGGCAATTAGAAAGTGTGCATCTGAAGTTCAACCAGGAGTCAGGTGCTCTCATCCCCCTCTGCCTGAGGTGAGTCCTGAGGAAGGCTGAGCCCTTTAGGAAGCTCCCCCTTGCACCTGAATGGGATCCTAAGGACTTGGACCCCCTCTTTAACGGGCACACCTGTCCTGTGCTCCTGAGCCTACTTGATCTGGAGGCCCCATAATCTTGGATTGACCTGGCCATCCACCAATTCAGAGCTGGGGGTGCAGAGGCTCTGTGAGATGGGTCCTATTTTCTTCTCTTTGCTATTTCACCTGTAAGAGCATTTTAGTTCTCCGAGCCAGTCCTTGAGGACCAGAGGCCCCAGTGGTGGTATCCCTAGTCCACACTGCTGGATGTCCAGCCTTTCACTGGGGCCAATCCCAGCTCTGGGCTCAGGTCCCTCCAGAGGTGGGGATTGAACTGCGCTTGGCCGCAAGGGAGGCAGCCCCTCTCCCCCAGAACTATTTTAGCTCCAGGAAGGCACTTGGGCACATTTGCTAACTGTTCTGGCTTCTGTGCCTTCATTGGACACAGGAGGCCATACCCATGCTGACCATTAGGGTGTCTGCTGCTGGGCCTGTGGGAGAAGGATGTAAGGCAGGAGGTGTGGAATGGACTTGGTTACGGTGCCCAAAACGGGGCAGGTGGGCATTCAGGAGGGGATTCTCCAGGACCACCGCACAGTCCTGGGCATGGCTAGGCTCTACTCACTATCTCCCTTTCCTCCCCTCCCCTGCAGGGGCAGGCTCCTGCATGGACGGCACTTTACCTATAAAAGCATCACGGGCGACATGGCCATCACATTCGTCTCCACAGGAGTGGAAGGCGCCTTTGCCACTGAGGAGCACCCGTATGCAGCTCACGGACCCTGGTTACAAGTGAGGCTCTTTCCTGCTCCGTCCACATCACAGTGCCCTTTCCCCAGGGGCGCCTTAGTAGGCTGCTTTGGGGGTGCTGCCTGAGTCACCACTTCCGGCTCCCCATATCCCCTTTCCCTGAGCAGTAACTCTCCAGCCTGGCCTCTCAGAGGGACAGAAACCCAGGTGTGAGAGATGTTGAGACTTTATGCATTCTGGGTAAACCAAAATTTAGAGAATAGGCGTGAGGGACAGCAGCCATAGTACAGCAGACAGCACTTGCCTTGCAAGCAGCTGACCCAGATTTGATCCCCAGCATTCCCCTATGGTTCCCTGAGCACCACCAAGAATAATCCCTGTGTGCAGAGCTAAAAGAAAGGGAAAAAAAAATGCAAGGGTGAAGCAGGAGAGGAAGAAGTATTTGACTTTGTAGCAGAAGGACCCCCAGAATCCCTTGAAAGTAGGTACTGGACATGGGGCAGAGGCTATACAGGCAAGCATTAGCTGAAAGGGCCAATCCCTTCTCCCTGAAGTCAAGGACCTCTTTCCTCTGCTCACCCTGTAGCTTGTCCTGACACTGTCCTACCATTGCTCTTCTGGCTGCAGCAACTCTAAGTGAGGCTTTGGCACCTGGAGCTACTGCTGCCTCCTGTTGCTTCCTACAACAAGTTCATGCCCATCAGACACATTTCTGGCTGTATTTGAAGAGCAATACCTTTTTTTTTTTTTGTTTTGTTTTTTTGTTTTTGGGTCACACCCGGCATTGCTCAGGGGTTACTCCTGGCTGTCTGCTCAGAAATAGCTCCTGGCAGGCACGGGGGACCATATGGGACACCGGGATTCGAACCAACCACCTTTGGTCCTGGATCGGCCGTTTGCAAGGCAAATGCCGCTGTGCTATCTCTCCGGGCCCTTTTTTTTTTTTTTTTTTTTTTTTAATTTGGTCCATCTCTGGCTCTATGCTCAGGGATCACTCCTGGCAGAGATCAGGGAACCTTATGTGTTGCCAGGAATTGAACCTGGGTCAGCCACATGCAAAATAAGCTCCCTACCTCTACTCTTCTCCAGCCACTTTTTCAGGTTTTGTTTCTTGGTAGGAAGCAGGATGGGCAGGGGGACAAGTACAGCCCTGACTTACCCTCAGGAGCATATCGAAAATGGGCATCCGATCCCAATGCAGATGTGGCTGGGCCTGAGGTGCAGTAAGGGATTGGGGAACAGGATCAGGAGGATTGTAGTAGGAAGGCAGCATATTATGCTGTTTGGGGTGGGGGGAGCTTGACCCAGGTAAAGGGGTCAGTGAATACATATAGATATGCAGAGATGGAAGTCACACATCAATGTGCCTCTCTCCAGAGACTGTCAGCACCCTCTACTTTGTGTCTCTACCAGCCTGCAACATCTGACTCTGTCCCTGGGCATCTCACTTTCTCCTCCTCATGCCAGCTGCGCGCGCGCACACACACACACACACACACACACACACACACACACACACACACAATATCTCCCCACCATAATACTAACTCTTAATTAAAACAAACAACAAACAAAGGGCTCTCAGCACACTCCCTGGCCAGAAGCGGGAGCAGTGCTTTAGGGGATATTGTGCTCCATAAATTATGGTGCCTTTTTCCACTGTTGTTATTACATTGTTTCATAACAGAATTACTTTGAACCGTAAAGTTATAAATACATTTTAAAAGTCCCACTTGGTCACATTACATTTCTGTCCATGTACTGTTGGTAGTTACTGTAGCTTGGAAGTATAGCAGTTTGCAGGGAGCCCAGTGTGGGAAGGGCCTTTTCTCGCTGCCATCCCCACCCAAGGGTGCTGGGACAGAACAAGGGGCTTGTGGCCTGGGCAACTGGGTGAGGGAGTCTGCAGGAGACCCCTGCTAGCTCACAGATTCCCATGTGTGCACAGGTCTCAGCAAATGGCCCCTGGGCTGGTGTGGCCAGGAAAGTCAGGACACTTCATAGGGAAGCAGAGTCGGGGGTTGCCCTGCACCCAGGAAGAAATTCCTCCCAGTCCTATTAAACCTGCTTATCTGTGAGCACAAACCCCCTCATCTTCCTTTGTACCCCCAGTTTTTAGCAGTCCCGGGACCCTTGGTCCCCAAAGGACTCCACAGATGCCACATGGCCCCTCTTGCCTCTGGACTGTTGGACCCGAACCCATTTCCCAAGCACCTTTTGTGCCCTGGCCGCTGCATTCTGCTCCAGCAGTGCTTGCCTCCCTGGCAGCCCCTGTGGTGGCAACGCCCCATCCCAGCCCCTCCCGGTGCTGTTGCCTGGGGAACCGGGAGCGGTGGGAACCAGCTGCTGGCCTCGGCATGTTTCAATAAAGTTGCTGTGCTGGAAGCTGCTTAATCAAAGGCCTAAGTTATGGGCTCATTAGTGTGGTCCACCACGGGGGCCAGCTCACAGGGGAGTGCCCAGGAAGGCTGGCCACTCTCTACCGCTGCAGGCAACACACAGACACATGCACACGCGCACACACACATCACTACCACCACCATCATCACTACCATCATCACCAAGAGGTTTCTCCAGGGGCCTCTGGGAAACCCTTGGCCCCTGCTCATTGCCACCCCAGCCGTCCTCCCTCTTCCCAGAGCAATCAGTACTTTCTTAGCCACCTTCTCCTTTAGGGTCTTGCCACTATAGGTCCAGGCAGCTCCCTAGCTTGTGGGAACCTGGGCTTGTAATTACTTGTGGGCTCCTGTGGCTCCCTGGGTATCTGCAGCACCTCCTGGAGGCTGTGGGAAGCTCATGGTCACCAGGGAATGTTCACATCCCTGAGCCAAGAAGAGCCCCCCGCACTTCCTCAGACCCTCCAGAAGGGATGCAGAGCACTAAGAGGTAGTCTGGCCCTCTGGGGACTCTCCCTTCCACTCCCAGGGCTGATGCCTCCCTGATTCCTTGCCCCCGGCCTGCTGAGGGTAGAGGGCAGCATGGGAGGACCAGGTCCTGCTCGACTTCTGCTACCGCTCGGTCTCTCTGGGTTCCCAGCCACGACTCTTCTTTGCATCAGCCCTGGACACCCGCACTTCCAGCCTTGGCACCTGGTGCTGGCGCCCGCCCAGGCCTGTGAGCTCTTGGGAAAAGGCATGGCAGAGACACCCCACAAGGGGTATGATGACAAAGGAGAGGCTGAGAGAAAAAGGCAGAAGGTGAGGGAATCTGGGCCTTTTCCAGAACTTGGGAATGTGCCATGGATGGGCCTCCACGTCCGCCCACTCCTGGGCCTGCACCTGCCTGCCCCCACCCCCCTCTCTCCAGACCCAGGAGCTCCATGAGTGTGGAGAGGCCAGGTTCCAGCTCCCACTCCACGGACTTCTCCCTTCCTGAATGTGGACACCCCCCAATGTCCTCCCACTTGTTTTTACCCTGCGCCCCTTCACCACGCCTTTAACCAGCCTCTCTCCCTGGAGCCTGAACTTTCAGCACAGTACTAGCCAGGCTAGTGTGTTGAAGCTGGAGGAGCAGGCCCTAGGGGTCATGTTGAGGTCGCATCACCAAATATGAGAAGGTTGTTTTAGGCCCTGCAGTGCTTTCTCAGCTGCAAGCACCTGACTCCCTCCCTGCTCTGCCTGTCCTGTGGGGATGCCCGGATTCTTCCTAGTGGGCTCCTGCCCACGTCTGACTCAGCCCTGTCCTCCTTAGGCTGCCACCTTCTTCATCCCAAGCACCCATCAGGACATTGTATCAGAGACAGTTGACCAGTCATTGCCTGGGCAGCACCTCACAGTGCCCTGCTGCAGCTCCTACCCCGAACCCCATCCCCACATCTTGGAGCCCTTGACTGGGTTCATTAAGACTTCATGAGCTGTGGGGGTGCTGACCCAGTTTGAGTGGTGTACCTGCCTCGGGCCACCCAGGCCACTTTGTCACCCTGTTCCACACCAAGCGTGTACAGGAGGCTGAGGGGTTCTGGGCTGACGTTTTTTTCCCCTTTTTCTGAACCGTTTCTGGCAGAGCTCAGGGGTTACTCCTAGCTCTGTGCTGAGTCACTTCTGGCAGGCTTGGGGGACCATATGGGGTGCCGGGAATTGAACCAGTGTTGGCCAAGAGCAAGGCAAATGCCCTACCCCCTGATCCCTGGTGTTCATCTGGCCCCTTGCGGGAGGGGCACAGGCCAGGCAGCTTCCTCATCCCCAGGATGCCTGAGCAACTCCAGGCAGGCCCTCCCCATCAACAATACATTTCCTTCCCTGGGAGAAGGAAAGGGAGGGGGAAGAAAGCCAGACTGCTGAGAAGCCAGGTCAGCGCTTCTTCATGTCAACATGGCCCTAGACAAAGTGTGGCTTGTGGGACCCGGGAAGGAGTGAGCATCATCAGTCCCTGTTTGCAGCCTGGGTAAGCAGTTCTCACCCATAGACACCAGGCTCAGTCCCACAGCCCAGCCTGGCCTGCCTGCTCTGATAGCCACCCATGGACAATCACTCTTGGGCTTCCTTCCTGTAACTTGTTGACTAATTGAGTCTCATTGATGGCCTGGCTATCTTAAGGCACCTGGAGGCAGTCACTGGTCAAGATCCCAAGCCCCTCCCTCCCTGAGCAAAGGGGGGCAGTAGGGTACTCTGGGGGTGGAGCTGCCAGCACCGACATCCCCTTCCCCTGTGAGCTCTAGTTTTTTTCCCCACACATTGTCTCCTGGTGCCTTTTTTCAGATGTAGCTGTTACCTGGGATGTCTGATTCTGAAGATAGACCTACTAGCTCCATATTCAAAAGCTTCCCCAGGGATCTGGTTGCTTGGATTGTTTATTGTGAACCTGGTTCTCCCCCACTCCCAGGCTGTGCACAGATGTGGTGGATACATCAGGAGTGCTATTACAAATTTTATTATTATTATTTCTGCTATTTCACTAGTATTGCTGTTTCTGCTACTGTTGTTTTATTCTGGGCTACATTAACTATTGCTTTGTTTGTATGCATCAAGCTGGCCTGAAAATTTCCCCACTCCCTTGCTTGGGAAAATCATCTTTGGGCCTGATCTGCCACCTTTTTCATTTGGCTAATCAAGCTTTTGGGGTTTGTTTTGTTTTGTTTGGGGGCCACACCCGGCAGCGCACAGGAGTTACTCCTGGCTCTGAGCTCAGGAATCACTCCTGGCAGGCTTGGGGACCTTATGGGATGCCGGGAATCAAACCCAGGTCTGTCCCAAGTTGGCCGCATGCAAGGTAAATATCCTATATATCCTACCTCTGTGCTATTGCTCCAGCCTCCTAACCAAGTTTTGTTTTTTGTTTTCTTTGGGGGGGGGGCCACACCCATTTGATGCTCAGGGGTTACTCTTGGCTAAGTGCTCAGAAATCGCTCCTGGCTTGGGGGGACCATATGGGATGCCAGGAGATCGAACTGTGGTCCTTCCTTGGCTAGCGCTTGCAAGGCAGACACCTTACCTCTAGCGTCACCTCACCGGCCCCTAACCAAGTTTTTGAACCTCTGCGAGTTGATAGCACGTGAGGTTCCAGCCCTCAAAGCAGAATAGGTTGCTGGTAGCCCCATGACCTTTGGGTGGAAATTACAGGTTTTCAGGCCAGTGGTAGAAGCCAAAATCCCCTTCACCTCCCCTTTAGAGGGCAAGGCATGAGTGCTGAGTATTCGAGGCTTCTGGAACCAGTTCCTACCCCGGTCCGCTAGTTGTGATCCAACAATACCATAGACTCCAAGCTGCACCACACCCTTGGCCTCTTATTTTGAACCTCTGGCCCATTGGCTGAGTATCTCTAGGATTGGACCCTGGGTCCCTTCAGCACCACTTGAAAAATCCCCTAATTACCCACCAAAATTAAAAGTATCCTGAGTCCCAAGGTCTGAGTGCCTGTCTGAGGCAGGAGAATAGAAACAGTTTCTCCTCTGCAGATGGGGGCACAGCTACCTACCTGCCTGAAGCCTGCCCTTAGGTCTGGGTGGCAGGAAACTATTCCTGCAGGCTCAGATTCTTGTCCTCAGGCAGTCAGAAGGGTGCAGAGGCTGAATTCAGTAGAAACCTATGTGAGGAACAGAGTGGTAGGCTGGGAGCTGGGGAATGGTGTCTCCTGGGGTCTCCTTAAGCAGGATGCCTGGGAAATAATAAAAAGAAAAGCCTTCATTTTACTTCTTTTTGTTTGTTTTTAAGTCACACCTGGCAGTGCTCAGGACTTACTCCTGACATTGCATTTAGGGACCATTCCTAGCTGGGCTCAGGGGACTGTATGGGACAACGGGGATTAAATCCAGGTCAGCCACTGCAAGGCAAGTAACCCACTGTACTATTGCTCCAGACCCAAAACTTTTCACTACTTACTTATGGTGGTGGGTTTAAGGAATGTAAGAGCTCAGACAGGGGCTGGAGAGATAGTACAAAGTAGGGTGCTTGTCTTGCATTTAACAATACAGGTTTGAGGGGCCAGAGAGATAGCACAGCGGTAGGGCATTTATTTGCCTTGCACGCAACCTATTCAGGACAGTGGTAATTTGAATTCTGGCATTTCATATGGTCCCCCCTGCCT
Source organism: Suncus etruscus (assembly GCF_024139225.1). Taxonomy (NCBI): domain Eukaryota; kingdom Metazoa; phylum Chordata; class Mammalia; order Eulipotyphla; family Soricidae; genus Suncus; species Suncus etruscus. The sequence continues at coordinate 46,452,793 of NC_064864.1, forward strand.
GCCAGAAGCGATTTCTGAATGCAGAGCCAGGAATAACCCCTGAGCGCCGCTGGGTGTGACAAAAAAAAAAAAAATCCAGGTTTGATCCCCAGCACATCCCATATGATCCCCTAAGCCCATCTGGAGTGAGGGTTCTCTTCTGCATATCCAGGTACCTTCTTCTGGGCCCATTCCAGTGCTCTTCTACAGCAAAGCCACACTAGGAATTACCTTTGCATCTCTTCTCTTTCTAATCTCACCCCACCTATGCTTCTCCAGATCCAGTGTCCGTCCCCATCAGGGAGGCAGCCCTGCGCCTGGCACTGGCCCTGGGGTCATCACAACTGTCCTTCTCCTGACCATTCTTCTTATGATTTGTTACAGAGCCAGCACTGTGGGGACCTGGGGAGCTTCCAGAGCCTAGGGACCAGACTCACACAGGCCTTTTCCACACTTGTATCACAACGGCCAGTCTGTTCCTCGTGAGAGCACCCAGGAGCTGCTCCATCATAGCTGTCTATCTCCAGGGTCCTGTTGATAAGATCTGTTAACATTCTCAGCTCCAGGTCTGGGATATACAAAGAACAGGGCCTGTTTGTTCAATCCCAGCTTCTAAGGTTTAACTCCCAAAGGAAATTAAATTAGGTGCCTGGAGCTATGACAGTGCAGCCTGAGCTTCTTTACAGGGAATGTCACCCTTCCTATCAGACAGATCTGTGTGATTTTTTTTCCTCTGTCTCAATTCTTTTTAAAAATCACATGAAGTTTCCAGAGAAACCAGGGAATGAAACCAAGTGAAAAGTAAGAGGAGCGACTTGGGTTCATCCCTATTTTTAGGTCTGGTTATCCACTGCCCCAGCTGAATCTGAAGTGACCAAGGAGGTCCATGAGCAAATGACTCCTGTGGTCACTGCTCCCAAAAGTTACCCCAACTCTCCTCCTCCTCACCAGTAATTCCAGAGCTTTGTGGGAGGAGCTGGTTTAGGGCTGAGCTCAGCTTGGAGCTGGGGGACAGGGGGTACTGGTCCTTTTGTTTGATTCTCTCTGGGTGGCCATTGTTCCCAGGGACCTACCCCCTCCTCCCAGCCCGCACCACAGTCCCAGACCTGTTTACTTCTCTGGCAGGGGCTTCCCCTGCACACTGGGGGCTGGAAGTAAGCCTGGCCCTGTTGGAGCCATTGCCCCTGAATCGGGTGTTCGGTCAGCTTGTGTTTGTGCTAGTGTTTACAGAGATGGCATCAAGCCCCGGAAATACCAAAAATCTGAATGTGACTTTGGTACCACTCTAGCAGACCAGTGATAACTGGTAGAGGAACTCTGAACTCTGGGAAGGGGCGGAAGCCTGTAGGGTGAGAGAAGGCCACAACAGGGCAGGGTGACTGGGAAAGGGACCCTAGGGCTACTGCTTCCTAGAAGGGGAGGAAGGGCTGATGGGAGGGACCAGGCAGGCCTCAGCTCCATGAACCAAGGCTAACTGGTGAATGCCTTGCTGTGTTAGCACCTGGGTCAGAGCTCTCTCCTGAGGGTCCTAGGAGGGTACTTGTCCTGGTGGGGAAGAAGTTGCTGTCATGCTGCTGTCCTAGGCCTCCAGCCAGGGCCCAACCTCACACAGGTGCCCAAGGAATGTGTGATCTGGAAGGTAGATGGGCTCATGAGTGCTAAAAGAACCAGTGAGTTGGTTTCCTAGGGGCTGATTTTTGTTTTTGTTTTTGTTTTTGGGTCACTCCTGGCAGACTGAGGGACTTATATGGGATGCCGGGATTCAAACCACCTTCCTTCTGCATGCAAAGCAAATGCTCTGCCTCCATGCTATCTCTCCGGCCCCATAGGGGCTGATTTTAAAGCGACCTGGGGGTCTCAGCCACTCTGGGAACTGAGCACATGCCCTCACTCCTGCAGAGACCAGGGCTGCAGAGTGAGCTTATGCCTGTGCTATCTCTAAGCTTGCACCTACCTCCCTATCTTGCGATCCCTCTGGGTCCAACTCCCCCACCTCACCCCACCACTGCTCATTTTTGTTTCAATTTGGACCACACCCAGTGGTACTCAGGGCTTAATCCTAGTTCTACACTGTACTCAGGGTTCACTCTTGGCTGTGCTTAGGAGACCATATGTGGTGTCAGGGATCGAACCCAGGTCTGCTGCATGCAAGGAAATCTCCCTACCTGCTGTACTATCTCTCTGGCTCCTTGTTTCCCCTTTAGCATCCTTTACACTTGCTCTCCCAAGCAGACTTCCAGGGAGCCAGGGAGATAGTCCAGCAGGGAGGGCTAGAGGAACTAAGCCCTTGCTTAGGAGTTGAGAACATTTTGGCCCTTGTGAAAGGAGAGGCTGGTACAGTCTACAGACCCTCCAGCTCCAATATTCTTGGAGGCATCTTCTGAGACATTCCCAGATTCTCCACCAGGCTGGCTTCCAAATCTGACACAGATTCGTTTTGTCCTACCAAATCTGGGCTGGGGGAGCATGCAAGTCCAGTGGGGCAGGGCTGATGCTTTTTCCGCAAAGTATCCCTCATCTTGCAGCACCTGGGCCTCAGGGTCTCTGACAGAGTCATCACTGCCCCAACTGTCCCCACCTTGTTTCTCCCCCAGTCCAATGTCCCTCTCTCTCACCTCAGTCTTGGCTACTATTGCAAGGAGAGGATGGCTGGCTTATTGGGACCCCGGAGTTGCCTTCAGGCCTTCTCTAGAGCAGACCCCCGGGAGGCTCGTGTCTCTGGGCCAGAAGAAAGGTCCTTAGTTGGCAGTTGGTAGGACACCACATATTTAAAATAAAAGCCTGCCTTGTGCCTTCTTTCCAGATTCTGTTGACAGAAGAGTTTGTAGAGAAAATGTTGGAGGACTTGGAAGATCTGACTTCTCCAGAAGAAGTAAGGCTGTTGGGGTGTCTGATAGTGGTTCCCATGTGCGTGCACGAGGTGTGGTGGAGGATGGGAAGGAGAGCACCCTGCTCCAGAGAGTCTGAGTCTCCCTCCAACGGACTCCTTAGAACCTCACTGCCTAGGCAGCAGAGCTTCCTGTGAGTCCCAGCTCCCCCAGCCCCTGCTGTTCCCTGGCAGGTTCTGAACAGAAGGCCCACGCCTGCTGCCAGAAAACATTCCAGCAGGGAGTCTTGGTGGGCCTGTGGGCAGAGGGACTCCTGCACTCGCCTCAGGCCACCCAAGAGCTTCTCAGCTCTTCCCTCCCTCAGGCCCAGCAGCCACTGGCCAGGAGGGGTCTGTGCCTCTCTGGGGCACAGCATTGGCGCCCGTAATCCCCTTTGTTTTTTCTTCCTTGTTCCTGGCATCCCCATTTGCAGAGACTTACCTCATCCTGGAAAGTCCCTTCCCCTCCCCCAGTCCCCTCCAAAAGCTGCACCCCAGTGGAATCTGAGCTTTCCTGGCCTCTATGCCAGTAGGTTGGTGGAACTTTAGCCTGGGGCCCGCCCCTGCCTGCGGTCTTGACACAGACCCTTCCCGCGCCCTCTGCCTGGAAGTGGATCCAGGACTGGCTCTCCGGCTGGCTGCAGCCAGGCTTTCAAGCCAGAGGGTGGGAAGCCAGGCAGAAAAGAGCTTTCAGCCAGAACTGGAGCTGACACCTTCCAGGGTTCCCAGGGGCTGACTGGCCAACCTGGAGGCCCTCCGATCCCTCCAACCTGCAAGGAGCAGAGACACCTGCCCAGGGTGGAACTGTTCTGCCCAAGTTCCCAAGCACTGCTCCAGCCTGAGGTCACTCCTGCCAGGATAGTATCTTCTCTGTCTTCTGGGACAAGGCTGGATCAATCAGCTTACTTTCAGAATTCACCAGGTCTCCAGCTATGGGCCCGCCATCAGCCCCACCATTCAGTGGCCCCACCGCCCGGCCCATTCAGCCTGACCAGAACCAGCTGCCCAGAGCGCTGCTTCCTGAGAGAGGCCATCGCTCGGCAGGGATGGCGGGGCGCCAGGCCACTGCTTGGAGCTGGGGCGTGGGGGGGATGAGGGGACAGGAGAGACCGGAGCCGGGGGAGCTGAGGAAAGTAGGTCACTAAAAATGATGGTGGTTTTGTATGTAGTGTTATTTTTGCTTTCCTGTCAGAGGCGGTCCCTCCTCTCCAGCTTGGCTTTGCCTTTGGACAGTGCCCCCACGGGAGGGAGGGAGAGGAGTTTGGCCTGCCTACTTCACCCCAGCTCTGCTCCTCCCCCTGTCCAGGCCTGAGGACAGTGAGTCACAAAAGGCAGATCCTGTTTCCACGCTCCAGTATCATTCCAAGACATTGAACATCTATTGAGCACCAAGCGTTTGCCAGACCATATGCAGGGTCCTTTGTGAATGGGATAGAGGTAGCAGTTTGAGGCCAGCTCAACTGAAGAGAGACAGACAGGAGATTTGGGGCCAGCTCAGCAGAAAAAAGCAAATTTTCCCTCCCCCACCTAGGTTTGATATGAGCTGGTTTAGGCACACAACAGGTTATATATACTAAGCCAGCTGAGTGGCTGGAAGACTTGGGGATAGGCTGAGAGCACCCCCAGGCTGGATTATTTGGAGGCTGATAAGAATGTAATGGGGGAAGCAAGCTGTTTGCTCCAGGCCCAAGAAATCACCTCTACACTTGTCCAGGCCTAGACTGGACCTGCCTGCAACTGAGCCCTTTGATGCCATTTCCAGGCTTCTTCCCCACCCGCCCCTTGGAAGTGTGGCCTCCAGGGATGAGTTTAGGCCTCAAGTCACTTCCTGTAGCTTCTGCACCTTCCCCTGCCTCCAGCCCTGGGCCTCAGAGAGCAGATTCCTCACATGCCTGCGGCAGGAGGGTGTCCTCACTGCAGCCAGTGGGAGTGAGGGCCAGAGCTGGCCTCTTCCAGCCCCGCTTCATAGCTTCATAAGTGGTGGGGTGTGGGAAGAAGTGGGGATGTCCAAGCTCCGGCATCTGGACAGCAGTGGCCTCTTGGGTCTCAAACTGGAGATTAAAGCTAGCTGGGGAGCTGAAGAGATAGCACGTTTGCCTTGCTTGCAGCCGATCCAGGACAAATGGTGGTTCAAATCCTGGCATCCCATATGGTCCTCCGAGCCTGCCAGGAGCGATTTCTGAGCACAGAGCCAGGAGTAATCTCTGAGCGCCACCGGGTGTGACCCCCCAAAATAAAAAGCCAGCTGGTCAGTGGCCCCTGGACAGGGGCCTAGCCACCATGCAACTTGGAGAGAGGGCAGCAGGAGGTCTGGAAACCTTGTGCATTCAGGTCTATGCTTGTGCCCCCACAGTTCAAACTGCCTAAAGAATACAGCTGGCCTGAAAAGAAGCTGAAAGTCTCCATCCTTCCCGATGTGGTGTTCGACAGTCCACTGCATTAACCTGGGCTGGGCCCCATCGGGGCCACGAGAGGAGAGCACCCATCTGCTCCCAGTGACTTCCAGGGTAACCTGCGCCAGGGAGGTCCTGCAGGCAACAGGACACGTGAGGATGAGCAGCCACTGGTGCCACCCACAGTGAGTGGGCTGCCCTGCCCTGCCCAGACCACAGGCTGGCCTCCCAGGCCCTGCTCGGGCTGTTGAGAAGCTCCCCCTCTTGACACGGACCTGGCTTGGCACTTGACTCTGGACCAAGGCTGTGCATCCCAGTGGAGACAGACGGAGCCGGGCAGAGGGAGGTGTGGCAGATGGGCATGCTGCCGGCTCCACTGGGAAGTCTTCAGATGTCCAGCCCCCGCCACAATAATCCAGGCCTTCGTTCTGGTTTTCTTCCTCCTTATTGTATTTTATAGACACCGGATGGTATTTTATTGCTTTTCAAAGACGTCCAGAAGCCATGTATATAATGTTTTTTTAAACAGAACTTTATTCCTAGATGAACTGTCTTGTTCTGTTGGACCCAGCCTGGGGTCCTGTCTCTTGGGGAGCATCAGAGCAGGTGTCTGAGTAAGGCCTGAGTGATAGTACAGTGGGTGAGGCATCTGCCTTGCACATGGCTGACCAGGGTTTGATCCCCAGTATCCCCAAGAACTGCCAGGATTAATTCTTGAATGTAGATCCAAAAGTGTTCCTGGAACATCAGTAGGTATGCCCCCTCCCCCCCCCAAAAAAAAAAGAAAAAAAAACTAAAGAAGATGCTGGAGAGTTCGCCTGGTATAGAAAATCAGGGGTGGGTTGTGGGCGGCTGAGGTGTTTCCCCACAAAGCCCAGAATTCAGAAGATAGACAGGCCCTCACAAAGTTGATGGTCTTCAGAATCTGTGGGGAGGCTCTGTAGCTCAGCCTCTTTTTCCTGAGGCCTGGGGCCTTAGACACCACTGCCCTCCTGTTCCTGCATCTCCCAAGCTTCCCATACCCTGTCCTCCAGCTTTACTATAAGTGGAAAAATCGGCCCCCATCTGTGTGTCATCCCTTTTGCAAATGCTGCTTTCTGCCCCTTCCCACTGCCCCGCTTGGTTCATTTTCCACCTCTCCTTGCCTGTTCCTGCCCGCCTATAGCCTGCTTCGCCCTCAGCACTACTCATTCACAGTCTTCCCTCCAGAATCCTGCCTAGCCCTGGCTCCGGGTTTGGAGGTTCCTCTGGAGAATCAACAAATGACTTTGTGCCTCTTTCACCCGTCTTTTGGGACTGCTACTTTAAAATCCCTTTGCATGGGATGGGAGATAGTGCAGGGATAAGATATTTGTGGTGCTGACACCAAATCCTTGTCAGGTGTGATCCCCAAGCACCACTAGGTGCCACCCAAAGATGCATAGTGCTCAGAGCCCACAAGGCACCATGACCCTACCAAGAAGCTGCCTCCAGGATCAGGACTTGGACATCATGGGGCCTCTAAGGCCTGGCCCCTTTGCACACCCTTGGGACTGCCCAGGCGACTGCACCCACATCTAAACTTCAAGGTCCAGAGATGGGAGCAGCTGGAGGCTGTGGGTATTTTCTGAGCTGAGGTTTGTCATGTTCAGGGGACATGAGTGAGCTCCAAGCTGCTGAAATCATCCGTAGGACATCCACCTGCTCTCAGCCAGCCCACCCCCCCAGGCCTGGTTCTCAGTGTTTATTCAGAGAGGAGGATTCCCTTGGGGTTTCACCCCACTGGAGGAACTGTGGACTGTGCCCCTTTTTCTCACAGCAGACTGGAGGGCATCCAGGAGATGCCTCTTACCCCACTTCCTTCAGTCTTGTCCCCACCCTTCCCTCCAGGTTCTTTTTCTTCTCAAGGGGAGGGTCACACACTGCCTTTCTGACAGGATCTCAGGTGGGGCCTCTTCAGGCCCCTCTGGCTCCAAAGGCTTCAAGGCAGGGTTGGGAAGCCTTGGGGATTCATTACAGAGATGTACATAGGCCTGGGGAGTGGGTGTTGAAAGCAAAGAAGACCCTAAAGGTTGGAGCCCCTATGGGGTAGTGCCCTTGATTTTTTTTTTTAATCTGGTTGTCCTCTCTGGCTTCCAGTCCTCTGTGCCAGGGGAGGTGCTGGGTCCCTGTTACAAGTCAGGAGCCCTGCAGAGAGAGCCCCTCCTTTTGTACAAGCCCCCAATTGCTGCCGTGAGCACACTTTTGCAAAGTTTTCTATTAGTTTCTAATGTCAGTGATGACTCGGTTCCTGGGGGCTGCAGCCAGCCTGGGACTTTTGTAAGAATTTCTGGGTGATTGATTTAGATGTTGTTCCTTCTTCCTCTGTGTAATCTAAGTGCATTAAACGTATTTGCAGAAGTGCTGGTTTGTGTTCCTTTCTAGCTGCTGAGAGGTTGGTACCCAGAAGGGTGGGTTGGACTTGGCAGTGGGGTTGAGAGCTAGCGAATGGTACAATAGGTAGGGTGCGTGCCTTACTCATGGCTCACCCGAAACCAAGCCTTGGCACCCCATATTCCAGGAACTAGGGGGTACCTAGGAGCAGTCTGTGACTCGGGTCCTGCAAGTGTGGCTCTTGGCTCTTCATTTTTTTTGTTCTTGGCCACACCCAATGATGCTGGCGTGAGGAATATACTCTTGGCTTTGAGCTCAGAAATCACTCCTGGCAGTGCTCAGGGAACCATAGCAGGGAATTGAATTTGGGAACTGCCCCCATGGAGGCAAACACCTAAGCTGCTGAGCTACCACTCCAGTCCCTGTGACTCTACACTCTTAACTGTCCCAGGTCAAAGGGCAGAGATTATCACATCTAGTAAGTGAAGGAGCAGCCTGTATTGTTTCTTCCCTCTTCAACCTTCTCACCCAAAATCCCTTCCTGTCTGGGGGGGGGGGGGTGGGACTTCCATGCCTTCCTACTAGGCTTAGACAACCACACCCCACTCCTAATGGGGCCAGGGGGCAGGGTGGGGGCATACCCAGTGAGTGACCTGACCTTGTCTGGGGAAGGAGTGGGGGAAGAACACTGCTTGTATTCCTGGATTGCCCAGCTCTGGGCATGACAAACTACAGCCCAGTGCCCCAGGGGAAAGGGAAGAGAACCTTGCCAGCAAGGAGTCTATCCAAGGCTTATTCCTGGGTCTGTTTGAATGAAAGGCAAACACCCTGCCTTTCTGCCCTTATCCTCTTATTACTCTGGACAGAGCTGTAGCACCAGGGGCACAGCTGGCATTGAGATCACAATTCCAGTAATTCGAACTCCCTTCATTGCCCTCAGAACCATGTCTGGACCCTTCCCATGTATCAGCTCGTCCCCCAATCTTTTTTTTTTTTTTTTTTTTTTTTTAATTGGTTTTTGGGCCACACCCTGTGACGCTCAGGGGTTACTCCTGGCTATGCGCTCAGAAGTTGCTCCTGGCTTCTTGGGGGACCATATGGGACGCCGGGGGATCGAACCGCGGTCCGTTCTAGGCTAGCGCAGGCAAGGCAGGCACCTTACCTCCAGCGCCACCGCCCGGCCCCTCGTCCCCCAATCTTTGATGGGCCCAAGAGCTGCAGGTTGGATCTGTGTCTTTAGTCCCTCCACAGCTGGAGCTGGGAGTTGGGTGGGTCCCAACCAGGGTGACTCAAAGACCCCTCCCTTGTTCTTTTCAAAGACTGGAGCTCAGCTCATTTCCCAATCTTCCCTCTGACTAGCCTAGAAGGAAGCTGGGGCCGGGGAGGTGGTGCTAAAGGTAAGGTGTCTGCCTTGCAAGCACTAGCCAAGGATCAGGACCGTGGTTTGATTCCCCGGCGACCCATATGGTCCCCCCCCCCAAGCCAGGGGCAATTTCTGAGCACTTAGCCAGGAGTAACCCCTGAGCATCAAATGGGTGTGGCCCGAAAAACAAAAAAAAAAAAGTGAAAATCTTTCTTTAAAGGCAGGCTAAGTGATAGCACAGCGGGTAGAGCATTTGCCTTCCATGCAGCCGACCTGGGTTTGATCCCAGCATCCCATATGGTATCTGAGCCTGCCAGGAGTGATTTCTGCCCTGAGTGCTACCCAGTATGCCCCCCCCCCCCCAAAAAAAAGGATGATGGATGAAAGATGAACAGGGGTCAGGGCCTATCCTGCTTCTGTCCCCAGCCCTGACAGGAAGAGTACCCAAGCACCACTAGATGTGACCTCAAGACCTATAAAAATCGGGGTAGAATGAGGAGAGTCTGTGTTTAGGGGGTTCAGGGAATTGTTTCTGGGAAGAGAGGCTTGAGGCCTAGAGCTGAGACCCCTCCCTCCTAATCCCCATTTCTGGTTTAGGGAAAGAAAAATGTCCATGAATGTGAGTGAGCCAGAGGGCCTGCTCCTTTCGGTGGTCAATTCTACACCCAACCCCTGCATCAGGGAGTGGGTGGGTGTTCAAGAGCCTCAGCCTCTGAGACTGGGTGCCTGAGAGGTTTGCCAAACTGGCCTGAGCAGAAGGGGAATGGGAGTTTAAGGGGTTGTGCCAGGCCTTTGGACTCAGAGGGAGCTGCAGGCCAGTTGAGGAGGAATCCCGGCATCCCATATGGTCCCCCGGGCTTGCCGGGAGCGATTTCTGAGCGTAGAGCCAGGGGTAGCTCCTGAGCACTGCCAGGTGTGACCCAAAAATGAAAAAAATTGCATTTTAATTTTATTGGAGTGGCCGGAGCGATAGCATAGCGGGTAGGGCACTTGCATGCAGTTGAACCAGGTTTGATCCCTCACATCCCCACATATGGTCCTGAGTCCAACAGGAGTGATCCCTGAACACTGTGAAGTGTGGCCCAAAATTGAGCCCCAATTTTTTTCTATTTGAAGTGACTTGGTGATTTCTGAGCGCATAACCGCTGAGTGTCACCGGGTATGGTCCAAAACAAAAGGAAGGGAGGGAGGGAGGACCAGAGAGTAACTCCTGAGTATCACCAGGTGTGGCCTGAACACCAAAAAAAAAGAAAAGAAAGATCTTAGTGATGAACACAGAAAAGGCCCCAGGCCCGGGAGACAACTTGAGCTGAAGTGAACCTCAGTTTGGGCCTCAGTACTGAACCCTCAGTACAGAACTGGCCCCCTGCTTGAAGCCACCTGAGCAGCAGCACTAACCACCCCAGAATTGCTCCTCCTACAAAAGAAAAGACAAGACAAAGTTTGGGTTTGGAGAGATAGCACAATGATAGGGCATTTGCCTTGCACACAGCCGAACCAGTAAGATGGTAGTTCGAATCCCGGCATCCCATATGGTCCCCCGAGCCAGCCAGGAGCGATTTTTGAGCATAGAGGCAGGAGTAACCTCTAGCAGGATGCTGAGGATCAAACCAGGTTCAGCTGCATGCAAGGCAAGTGCCTACCCACACTGTACTATTGCTCCAGCCCCCAAAAGGGGTACCTTTTACAATAATTTAAATTTATTGGGGCCAGAGCAGTGGCGCAGCGGTAAAGCGTTTGCCTTGCACACGTCTGACCTAGGACGGACTGTTGTTCGATTCCCCAGCATCCCATATGGTCCCCCAAGCCAGGAGCAATTTCTGAGCACATAGCCAGGAGTAACCCCTGAGCATCATTGGATATGGTCCAAAAATAATAATTATTATATTTATTAATCATTGAATTACAATGACAAAATTATTCATTATTAAATTTTAGGCATACAGTGTTCACTGATCCCTTCACCAGTGTCCCATTTTCCTCCACTAATGTCTCCAGTTTCTCTTCCATCCACGCCCAGCAGGCACTTTCACCCCACACACACACCAAGGTCCTTGTGTTCCCTTACTTAATTTATCTACCACCAGCCTTAATTCAAAAGCTCTAGAATGCTGGAGGCTTAACTGAACAAAAGAAGAGAGAACTTTGCTTACAAAAGTTCTCCAGATAGGGGTGGAAGCTGATAGCCTTGCACATGGCCAAGCTGGGTTCAGTTCTCCAGCATCTCATATTGTCCTTGAGTGCCACTTCCTAAGCACAGAACCAGTAGTAAGCCCTGAGCACTGCCGAGTGTGATATAAAAAAGTTCTCCTGTGGTACTGCACATGCCTAACGTGGCCTGATCACTGATCCCTCGAAGCCCTTAGTTTGTCAAGTACGCAGTAATGGAGGCTTCAGTCGCTGCACAGGTACCCCAGCATCACTTGGAGTGACCTACCAACACAGAAGACAAAACAACAGCAACACATGCAGCAGAAATATCTGGGAGAAGAATAGTCCACATACAGGTAACCTAAAGGACAACAGCAAGATCCATGTTAGGGGGCATTGGTGAATCTGGAAACTTCAAGGCAGGGGTGGCTGTAGCAAAAAAAAGAAAATGAATAGAAATAGCCTATTCCGGAGCCACAGTGTGTCCAGCCCTGCAGCCAGGTGAAACCTGGACTCTTGATATTTCAAGGGACTGAAGCACGTGGTCTGAATGCAGGAGGCACAGGGTTTGATCCCTGACATTGTATGTTTCCCCCATATACCCTGAGCATAGAGCTGAAAATAATCTCCAAGTACCGTCAAGTGTCAGGTGTCGATCCCCCTCCCTGGTTTTGGGTTTTTTTTTTTGTTTGTTTTTTTTTTTAGTTTTTTGATCACACCTGGCAGCACTCAGTGGTTACTCCTAGCTCTAAACTCAGAAATCGCTCCTGGCGGGCACAGGGGACCATATGGGATGCTGGGATTCGAACCACCATTGGTCCTGGGTTAGCTGCTTGCAAGGCAAATACTCTACTGCTGTGCTATCTCTCCAACCCCTCTTTTTTTGTTTTGTTGTTGTTGTTGTTGTTATTATTATTATTATTATTATTAATTTTGTTGAATGGAGAACCACTTAAAAGATTTTAAGCAAAGTCATATAATCTGATTTTATTTAATTCTTGTTTGGGGGCCACACCTAGGGGGATCATATGGTGCTATACAAGGATCATATAGGGAAGGCTTCTGCATGCAAAACATGTGGTCCAATACTTTGAGCTGTTTTCCAGGCCTTTTATCTGACATTTTTGTCTTTGGGCCCCACCCAGGGATGGGGGGGGGGTGTTGGCTACGGCTACTCAGGGGTTGCTCCTGGCAGTACTGTAGGGAGCCTGCGGTGCTAGGAATCAAAAGCTAGCCTCCCTTATGCAAAGTATACACTGGGCCTTTAAACACTCTCTCTCCCGGCCAGAGAGATAGTACAGAGTTTAAAGTGCAAGCAGCCAACCCAGGTTCCAGCTAGGGATAACCAGGTGTGGCCAGAAAATGAAAAAACAAAAACAAGTTATCTCTCTAGGCCCATAATCTGATTTTAGGTTTGTGTTTTGGTTTTGGGGCCATACCTGGCAGTATTCTAGGCTTGCTCCTAGCTCTGTGCTCAGAGATCACTCCTGGCAGGGCTGGGGGACTGTACAGGGTGCTGGAAACTCAGATCATGGGGCTAGAGCAATAGCACAGCGGTAGGACATTTGCCTTGCACGCAGCCAACCCAGGACAAACCTGGGTTTGAATCCCAGCATCCCATATGGTCCCCCGAGCCAGCCAGGAGTGATTTCTGTGTGCAGAGCCAGGAATAATCACTGAGTGTCGCCGGGTGTTACCTAAAAACCAAAAAAAAAAAAAAAACACACACACAAAAACTCAAATTAGCCACTTAGAAGGCACTTAAGTGCCTTGAGGTCTGTCTGTACTATCTCCTGACACCTAATTTTAGGCAGGTTTTTTTTGGGGGGGAGGGCAGGGGTCTGCCTTCTGGGCCACACCAAACGTGCTCAGGGCTTCCTCCTGTGTACTCAAGGATCACTCCTGGAGGTGCTTAGGGGACCCTACACATAGTGTCAGGGGTCAAACCTGAGTCAGTCACATGTGCCTTTTTTTTTGTTGTTTTTTTTTGGTTTTTGGTTTTTGGGTCACACCTAGCAGCACTCCAGCCTGATGTGGTCAAAATTTGCTGATAGTTTGGCAGCCAGATGTTCACTGGGAAGCAGAACTACAGGAGCTGGCTTGTTGGTTACTAGTTTACTGGTGGATGATCTAAGGGAGACAGGAGAGCAGGAGCAAGCAGACCCGTGACTGAATGCCTAAGTGGATACAGACAGGTTCAGGTTGCTTACCCTCATCCCTGACTGGGTAAGAAGAGGTTGTGGGTTCAAAGATTGTGATGAGGAACTCAGTGGAGAGGAATCAGCTGAAATGGGAGGAGGATAAAGAGTTTAGTTTCCAATATATTGAATTTAAGAGGCGTGGCCCCTCTGGGCAGAGAGTATATGGTTATATAAATTTGCAGCTAGGGTGCTGGAGAGGTAGTACAAGCAGGTAGGGAGCTTGCCGCACAAATGGCAAGCCCATGTTTGTACCCAGCACTACATAAGGTCCTCCAAGCAGAGCCAGGTGTGGCCAAAAAATAATAAATAAAATAGTAATAATGATAATAATAATCTGCAACCAGGAGAGCAAGCATCCAGAGGTACATATTTGGGGCCATTAGTACCTGGATACTTAGACTCTTAGGGCTAAATAAGGTCCAGAGAGCAGGTGATGATTGCTAGAAGAGAGGGAAATCAGAGCAGCCTGGTTGAGAAAACACAGAGTAGGACTCCCAGTCAGGTGCACAATGAGAAAAATCGTGTCTCTATTATCCAGGTCCCTGTGAGATGGGCAACACAGCCCCTCTAAGGCCCCGAGTCCCTTCGGGGCTCTGCTGCTGAACAAACAGCAGCAACAAAAATAGACCTCCAAGGGCGGAGAGTAAAGTGCTGTGGAAGAAGGCTGGGCTGATCCTGGAGGAACCACACCAGCCCCCACATCAGGAAGGGGGAAGAAGGAGGTCCTGGAGCAGAGAGGCCCTATAATTTTCTGCAAGGATCAGGGACCCAAGGGTGATATTGAACTAGATTTGAATCTCAGTTCTACCATTTAGAATGTAATCACCGATAACTCTGAAATCCATAAGCTTAAGTACTAACCTCCCCCTGAGTCTGCATATACAGTTGTCTCAACATTTCCCCCGAGAGATATCAGAACCAACTCGAACTTAGAGCCACTGAGAATCTTCCCATCCAAATTCACTCTTCCATTCTCTTCTTGGTAAATGGCATCACCCCAAATTGCTGAGCTGCAAATTATAGTACTTTTTGTAGGGTGGCTTCTGCTCTCTTTGACTGTCTTATTAATTCATTAATTTATTTATTTTGGGAGGTGACAACCAACGGTGCTCAAGAACAACTCCTGACTCTGCATTCAGGGATCACTCCTGGAGGGGGGTCAGGGGACCATGGGGTTGCTGGGGATTAGACCCAAGCTGTGTGCAAAGCAAGCACCCTTTCTGTTGTATTATCTCTAGCCTCATGTTTTATTATTATTATTGTTATTGTTGTTATTTTTGGTTTGGGGTTATATCTGTGGAGCTCAGGACTTACTACTGGCTCTGCACTTGGTGATCACTCATGGTGGTGTTCAGGGGACCATATCTGGTGCTGGAAATCAATCCCAAGTCAGCAACAAGTGCCATACCAGCTTTACTGTTTCACTGGCCCCCTCCTTTTATTTTTTGTTTTTTTGAGGCATACCAGGCAGTGCTCAGGGATTACTCCTGGTTCTGATTGCCTCTAGCAGGCTCGGAGGACCATATGGGATATCGAGGCTCGTACCCAGGTTCGTCCCCGGTCAGCCACATTCAAGGCAAACACCATACCACTGTACTATCACTCCAGCCCACCCACCCCCATCCCTGCTTATTATTTTTTATTTTGTATTCTCTCCTCTCCCTTCCTTTCCTGCCTCTGCTGTGATGGCAAATAGCAGATCTGCTCCTCGCCAAGGACATTTGCTTTCCTTTAGCTGTGGTGCTTGCAACTGTATTCTCTGGGGTCATACCCTTTAGCTGAAATCAATACATTTTGGTTATAAGTGTCCACAGGGGTCCCTATCTAGAAATAATTCTGAAATATTTTGGTTTCCATGCAAGTGCGCGCGCGCGCGCGCGCACACACACACACACACACACACACACACACAGGGGTTACTCCTGGCTATGTGCTCAGAAATCACACCTGGCTTGGGGGACCATATGGGATGCCAGGGGATCAAACCACAGTCTGTCCTAGGCTAGTGCGCACAAGGCAGACGCCTTATACCCTGCACCACTGCTCTGGCTCCATAATTCTGGAACATTTTGAAGTTCTTTTCTTTCTATTTTTTTTTGGGGGGGTCACACCCAGCAGCACTCAGGGGTTACTTCTGGCTCCACGCTCAGAAATCACTCCTGGCAGGCTCGGGGGACCATATGGGATGCCGGGATTCGAACCAATGACCTTCTGTATGAAAGGCAAACGCTTTACCTCCATGCTATCTCTCCGGCCTCTGTTTTTTTTTTGTTTGTTTGTTTGTTTTTTGTTTTTGGGTCACACCCAGCGACACTTGGGTTACTCCTGGCTCTGCATTCTGGCTCAGGGGATCATATGGGATGCTGAGATTCAAACCACCATCCGTCCTGGGTAAGCTGTGTGCAAGGCAAAAGCTCTACCACTATGCTATCTCTCCAGCCCCAGCATTTTGGAGTTCTATGTGTGCAGAATTACCTAGTAAGAATTTGAGGGAGGGTCCTAGGAGACAGCTCAAAGGATTGCCTGCCATGAAGGAGACCCAGGTTCATGCACATGGTCCATCTACTTCCCAGCATCCTCAGTGAAGCCCCAACATTTTTTTTTTGTTTTGTTTTTGGGCCACACCCGGCAGTGCTCAGGGGTCACTCCTGGCTGTCTGCTCAGAAATAGCTCCTGGCAGGCACGGGGGACCAGGGGACACCGGGATTCGAACCAACCACCTTTGGTCCTGGATCGGCTGCTTGCAAGGCAGACGCTGCCACTGTGCTATCTCTCCGGGCCCAGCCCCAACATTAAAAAAGAAAAAAAAAAGAAAAAGAGAAGGGCCAGAGAGATAGCATGGAGTTAAAGCGTTTGCCTTGTATGCAGAAGGTTGGTGGTTCAAATCCCGGCATCCCATATGGTCCCCTGAGGCTGTCAGGAGTGATTTCTGAGTGTAGAGCCAGGATAACCCCTGAGCGCTGCCGGGTGTGACCCCCCCCAAAAAAAAAAAAAAGAAAGAAAGAAAAAGAGGGGCTGGGCATAAAATAGTGCCCAGGTTTGGAGTGCTGGTCAGCTCTGCAGTCAGGACCTGGCCCCCTCCCTATCATGCCCACCACAAAGAGAGCTCTTTTCACATCCCTGTGCAAGCACCACAACTAAAGGAATTGAACCCCTTGGAGCATCACCAAGACCAAGTGAGTGAGCATCATAATCAGATAGGCAATCTCTAGAGAGCCCCAGAACCAAAAACATTGCTCACCAAACCCTTCTCTTCTCTGCAACAGAAAGGGAACAGGAGTGGTGGTTTTGAGGGGGACACACCTAACAGTATCTGGTTTGCTCAAGGGCTCGTGTGGTATCAAGGATCAAACCCTGCCCTCCAGTCAAGCTATCAGGCCAGGAAAAAAAATGTTCTGAAAGTTCCAAAGGGTGCACTTTGAAAGCACATCTTGATTTTATTCCTTTCCCATTACTACTAGTGCACTGATTCTGCTCAACCCCAATCTAATCTATACCAAGTACTATTGGCTCTGCTTCTAACATTGATCTCAGAGGACCAGAGCCACAGTACAGTGGGTAGGGTGCTTGCCTTGCATGCCGAAGAACAGGGTTTGATGGGTGGC